>NW_027256893.1:20944871-21472371 GCF_029215685.1 Pituophis catenifer annectens
ACACATATGCAGATGCATACACATATACATACATACATTTGTATGTAACAGAAGGACTGGTTGCACAGAACACGTGTTGAATGGAAAATTATACACTTCCTTAGCCATATTTCATGTCCATCAGTTATATAATTATTTAAAGAACTCACTTCTGTTTTTAGATTTGAACAAATATTTTACTTTCACAGGTCCCAAATGGAAAACACTTAAGAAACATGGACTCTGCTTGTTTATAGTGCTCTTACATTATTATTCTGATCAAGTGAAATATTGATAATTTAATTATCTCACATTCTAGGTATGTAGAGAGCTGTAACAAATAGTGGTTGTGGTTCTGTCTTTCTTATTTGCACATCATAAAAAATATTAGTGAGACAGAAAGTCCTGGATGGATTTTTTTCCCCCTGTTTTTCAGTAATTGATCAGCAAGTCAGCCATTGATTATGATAATGTGACAGGAGGAGTTCAGCAATGAACTGCAGAAAAGTAACTCAAACAAGCAACAGACCCAGAAAAAGGGGGGGGGAGGACTTCAGTTGCACCATTTTTTCCACTGACTTTTTTCCCCCCTTCTCCTTCCACTGAAAGTGTCTATAAAATTTTTAAAGGAAAGTAGGTTGCTAAAACGTACTTAATTTGCCATGATAGATTGAGTCCATGCCTCACTGGCTGTAATTGAATCTGTGACCTATTTCTTTCGTAAAGTAGAAAAAAGTCTCTTGGGTTTTCGTCACTACTATCTTTTAATGAAATTCACACACACAAAAAAAAGAGGAGAAAAGTGGGAGGGGGAAATGTCTGCACTTTTTTTCCCCCTTTTGTTGTTAATATCATTACTTTAGAATTTGTGACTTTTGAGCTACCGGTAATCTTCATAAATGTGTACAGAGCGTCTCTTACCAGCTGGAGATGTTTGGATATCAACCCAACTTTGACAGTCAGTAATAGGAAAATTAACTGGACCAAAAGGGCATGAAAAGTGAAGACTATATAGAAACATGTTAGTTCTTCTTACAAGCTGCTTCATCTCTCATTTATAGGGCTGTAATGTTGCTAGGTCTACAATTCCCTAAGCTGAAGATCCAAACTATCAACATTTCAATCAACCATGAATCAGCCATTTAATTGTCTATGGATATTCTCAGTTCATGCAGGTCATGCTTGTTCCAAAGAAGCTTTTTTCAAAGGCTACTGGACTTTCTCAATTTTTTCCTGGAAGACGTTTCACTTCTCATCCAAGAAGCTTCTTTGGTTTTGACTGACTGGTGGAGAACAGTAGTGGGTTTCAATTTAGTTTGCTACCAGTTTGCTTGTGAACGTGCACTTGCATGCAATGCTTCTGTGCACACGCAGACACGTCCAGGCAGTGGGCGGAGCCTCCCGCCACCATCGCTACCGGTTTGCCCGATTCGGGGTGAACCGGTAGCAACACACCACTGGTGGAGAAAGGAAGGAAGAACACCACACACAAACTGAGCAATGTGCAGTACAATGCAGTGAGACATATGTAGATCTGTACATTGGAGAAACAAAACAGCCACTTCACAAACGCATGGCACAACATAGGAGAACAAACCCATTCAGGGTAAGGTCCAGCAGTCCATCTGCTTTTGAAAGACAAAGGCTACTCTTTTGAAGACAGCAAATCCACATTCTGGAAAAGAAAGGACTGTTGTCTTGAAAGAGGGGTCAAAGAGGCCATCTATGTTAAAATTGAACAGCCTCTCTCAACAGAGGGGGAGGGGTACGGCACCCCCTGTTTATAACATAGATCTTTCAGCTGTTCCAAGAAGGTTCTACACCCATTTGCACTACTCAGGTGAACTTGAGGGCACAGATAAACCTCCAAGTGGCCTCAATGATTCTCAGAGAGAGGGCTAATGACCAGATGACTGCAAGCATTCGGTCCCTTCCATTCTCCACTATTCAATCAGAACTTTGTACAGCTTTCCAGAAAGTGATATTTCTTTTGTATTCTTTTCTTTATTTATATCCTGCCTTTAGTAATTTTACAAATAACTCAAAGTAGTGAACATGCCTAATATTCCTTCCTCCTCCTATTTTTCTCACAACAACAACCTTGTGAGGTGAGTTGGGCTAAGAGTGACTGGCCCAGTCAGCTTCCATATCTATGGCAGAATTAGAATTCCCAGTCTCATGGTGGTTGGCCCAAACTCACCCAGCTGATTTTCATGCCTAAGGTGGGACTAGAACTCATCAGCCCCTGGTAATTGACCCAAAGTCACCCAACCAGCTTTCATGCCTAAGGCGGGATTAGAACTCATCGGCTCCTGGTGATTGGCCCGAAGTCATTGAGACACCTTTAATGCCTAAAATGGTATTAGAATTCTTTGTATGCTTTGAATGTTTTGGCTACTGCTGACTATGGCTCTAAAGCTTTCCCAAGGGCTTAAACATTGCAGCCTAATTGTTTTAAATAAAACGGAATAAAAATTTGAATCAATCAAATTCTTAAACCGGAATATCACAAGCCTGACAATTTTCCTCTGTCATTAGGGATATTCAGTGCAGGAATTGGCTAAAATTGATGGACTGTAATGCCTTAAAAGTAGCCATAAATTCTTATAACGATAGCCAAACAAAAGAGATTCCCTCAGCTCATTTCTTTCTGCTTTACAGTTATTATGCTTGAAACTAACTCCTTCCCCCAAATCTACCATGCAATAAGTCCCTCACCGCTCATTTTTAATAAACTATCATGGATTATTATCATCCTAACCTTTCCTGTGGTCATTTCTTTCTCTCTCTCTCTCTCTCTCAAAAGGTCAGAATAATAAAATGTACATGATCACCAAAATGGCTGTGTTTTCATAAAAAGAATGTTTTAGGGGGAAGCGGAACAGTTTGTATAAGAAATGATTTCCCCCTTTTTTTCTTTTTAAGGAATAGGAAAAACTCTACAGCAGAATAGTCAGGGAGACAATCTCCGATGGTTGCAAAGACAGAACGATGGCAATTCATGTCAAATTATCTTAACTTTTAATTGGTACTTAGAGAACTCTGGGACCCATGGTATCATCTTCTGAGGTAGTCCTCCACGTACGACCACAATGGAGCCCAAAATTTCCGTTGCTAAGCGAGACAGTTGTTAAGCTAGTTTTGCCCCATTTTACGATTTGTCTTGCCGCCCTTGTTAAGTCTGCAGTTGTTAAGTTAGTAACTATCCAAGGGCTAATCAATAAATAAATAAAGATTGATTGAAGTTAGTAACTAGGGTGGTTCAGTCAATCTGGCTTCCCCCATTGATTAGGGCTGTCAGAAGATCGCAAAAGGGGGATCAAATGACTCTGGGACACTGCAATCGTCATAAATATGAATCAGTTGCCAAGCGTCTGAATTTTTAGTTAGAGAAACAACACTGTCAAACTATTCACATTAGGCTGCATTAGTCTTCTCATCGTTCCTATCACCCATCTCCTCCCACTTATGACTGCATGACTGTAACTTGGTTGCTTGGATCCTTATGATTTATATTGATATTGATTGCTTCCTGGTATGATGTGG
Organism: Pituophis catenifer annectens; assembly: GCF_029215685.1. NCBI lineage: Eukaryota > Metazoa > Chordata > Lepidosauria > Squamata > Colubridae > Pituophis > Pituophis catenifer. Next base: position 20,948,397 of record NW_027256893.1, read on the forward strand.
TTGCTTATTTGTACCCTATGACTATCATTAAGTGTTGGACCTTATGATTCTTGACGAATGTATCTTTTCTTTTATGTACACTGAGAGCGTATGCACCAAAGACAAATTCCTTGTGTGTCCAATCACACTTGGCCAATAAAATTCTATTCTATTCTATTTTGATCACATGAACATGGGAATGCTGCAACAGTTGTAAGTGTGAAAAATGGTTATACATCGTATGGAAATCTGGATCATTGCTATCAAAATCCCTGATCTGAGCAATTCTTTGATGATTAAGGGGCTGGAAGCTAAAACATATGAAGAACGGTTGCAGGAATTGGGTAGGTCTAGTTTGATGAAAAGAAGGAGTAGGGGAGACATGATAGCAGTGTTCCAGTATCTCAGGGGCTGCCACAAAGAAGAGGGAGTCAAGCTCTTCTCCAAAGCACCTGAGGGTAGGACAAGAAGCAATGGGTGGAAACTAATTAAGGAGAGAAGCAACCTGGAACTAAGGAGAAATTTCCTGACAGTTAGAACAATTAATCAATGGGACAACTTGCCTCCAGAAGTTGTGAATGCTCCAACGCTGGAAGTTTTTAAGATGTTGGATAACCATTTGTCTGAAGTGGTGTAGGGTTTCCTTCCTAAGCAGGAGGTTGGACTAGAAGACCTCCAAGGTCCCTTCCAACTCTGATGATGATGATGATGATGATGATGATGATGATGATGATGATCCTAATGGTAATATTAGAAAAAAGGAGAATTCAACTGGGTTGCTTCTTCCTGGCTAACCAAAATCATATGACTCCTCATCCCTTAGATACTGTACATCCATCTGTTTTCATAAGTCAAAGATACAAATATACCACACTGTAAAAATCATGTTATATTCTTTAGCTAGCATTTGGGATTCCCCACCCCAACCCCTCCCCTTCTTCCTAAGCAACCTTTGGTATGTTTATTCTACTCAGTCAGCTATTCAGTAGCTTGTTTCAAAGCCTGTGTATTTATTTTGTTTTTTTCCGGTTTTCACACACACAAAAAAAAAGATTTTTTTTTTTATATTCCAACTATGCCAGATAATTAAACACTTTAAAAGGTTGTGTATAATCCAACTTGTGCAGATGGTTTTTTCCTCCCCCGCCCTTCTTTTATTTCTTATTTAAAACCCGAAGCCAAGGTTCATGAATATTAAAAACTGATGAAATGCCAAGATGGAGACTTTCGCCCGCACAATTTTTCTTTCAAATCAGTTGCATAGATTAGGTTTTCCTTTTCTTCCTTCCTTTCTTTTTTTTTTAATAAGTATGTATATTAAAGCATATTTTGGATGGGGGGGAGAGAGAGAGAAAGGTGGCTGCTTTTATGCACAATCAGATGCTATTGAAATTAATTGACTTTCGCCGTGCCTTGGTGAGATAAAATCCACCCCAAAATGTAGAGAATAATAAGCGCATGTTTGCATGAAAGCTAACAGCTTTCAGGTGAAAATGCGATCGGTAGACCAAAGCCCTCGACAAGTTGCTGAATGGTAAAAACATCATACAGATCACAGGAACGCACAATACCAACAAATGTGTCTGTGTTGGAAGAAGAGGTGAGATGAAAGGTGTCATTCAGATGAAAGGATCCCAACCAATTGAATGCAGGACTCACAAATGAAGGGATTCAATTTTATTAGAAGACCATCACAAGCGAAAGAACATTGACATGTAAATGAGATTTGGTAAATGTGCCCCCCAACTGGATTCTGGGTGGGGAGTTGCCGGAGAAAAATATCCACTCGTTTGTTCGTCAGTCGTGATTGTCTTCCAAGCATGTTGGCCAAAGAAGACGGCATTTCCAAGCCATGGTGGCACAGTGGTTAGAATGCAGAATTGCAGTCTAATTCTGTTGACTGCCAGCAGTTCGATCCTGACCGGCTCAAAGTTGGCGATCCTACTGTGTATACTTTGCACTTACTTTCTGCAGCTGAATGTTCTCCAGAGGATTGAGCCCTGGTGGTTAAAGTGTAGTATTGCAGGCTGACTCTGCCCATTGCCAGAAGTTCAATTCTGACCGGCTCAAGGTTGATTCAGCCTTCCATCCTTCCGAGGTCAGTAAAATGAGGACCCAGATTTTTTTTTGGGGGGGGGGGGAAATGCTGAGTCTGTAAATCACTTAGAGAGGGATGTAAAGCACCGTGTAGCTCTGTGTTTCAGAGTCGCTTGCACAATCCACAAATCTTGAACAACGTAGTAGATTCAGAGTCTGGGAAGCAGAACGTAGCATGAAATGCAGCTTCTAAAACTATGACACAGGTTGCCCTTGAGTTACGACCACAACCGAGCCCAAAATTTATGTTGCTAAATGAGATCTTTTTTAAGTGAATGTTGCCCCATTTTACAACTTTTCTTGCCATAGTCGTTAAGTGGATCACCACAATTGTTAAACTAGTAACCCGGTTGTTAAGTGAATTGGGCTTCCCTGTGGGTTTTGCTGGTCCAAAGATTGCAAAGGGGGAATCACGTGGCCGTGGGGATGCTACGAAGATCGTAAGTGTGAAAAACGGCCGGAAGTCACTTCTTCCAGTGCCGCTGTAACTTTGAAGGGTCAGTAAATGAACCGTTGTAAGTCGAGGACTACCTGTATTAATTCCATGAAGAAGCAGAGATTCAGGAAGAAGGCCAAAACAAACAAACAAACAAAAAAAAAACCCACTTGTCTATCTGCCATGTGATATGAGCAATTTGGATTGCTGGATGAAAATGTCTTGCTGAGTATTTAATAATCAGAGTATCAGCTTTCCACTAGCATATGATATTGCCTTTGTTTGCTTTACACCCACTTCAAAGAACCCAGAAAGCTTCTGAGAAAAGAATTAATGCTTTCAACAGTTCAGGCATCTATTTTTTTTTTCCTTCAAAAAACATAGAATCCAGTCTTTATTTCTTATGCTTTCCAATTTCCAGATTTTTTTGTTTTCATAAGAAATTGTGATGTACTAGGTGTGATGATTACTCTGTCTACCTCTGCCTGACACTGTCTCTGTAGCATTTCCAGTATAAATAAAGGTAAAGGTTCCCCTCGCACATATGTGCTAGTTGTTCCTGACTCTAGGGGGCGGTGCTCATCTCCGTTTCAAAGCCGAAGAGCCAGCGCTGTCTGAAGACGTCTCCGTGGTCGTATGGCCGGCATGACTAAATGCCAAAGGTGCAAAGAACGCTGTTCCCTTCCCACCAAAGGTGGCCCCTATTTTTCTACTTGCATTTTTTACGTGCTTTTGAACTGCTAGGTTGGCAGAAGCTGGGACAAGTCACGGGAGCTCACCCCATTACGCGGCACTAGGGATTCGAACTGCTGAACTGCCGACCTTTTGATCGACAAGCTCAGCATCTTAGCCACTGAGCCACTGCGCCCCTATAGGGGCGTCCCTATGAGCTTACTATAGGGCTCTAATTTCTTCTAACCTAGAAACTACATCAATGATGCTAAGAATGGTTAGTGGAACAAGAAGAAGGAGCAAGCAAAGAAGATGCTGGCTTCATAATATCAAAGCTGATCCAAAAATGAAAATCCAACAACTGAAAGAAGCTGTGCTTGAATCATCCTGGTGCTCCAGTGGTGGGATTCAAATTTTTTTACTACCGGTTCTGTGGATGTGGCTTGGTGGGCGTAGCATGCTTGGTGGGCATGGTAGAAGGATATAAAAGGATATAAAATCTCCATTCCCACCCCACTCCGGGGGAAGGCTACTGCAAAATCCACATTTCCTCCCGATCAGCTGAGACTCCAGAGGCAGAGAATAGTTTGGGGCAGGAGCAGTCAGAGGTGGTATTTACCAGTTCTCTGAACTACTCAAAATTTCCACTACCGGTTCTCCAGAACTGGTCAGAACCTGCTGAAACCCACCTCTGTGGTGCTCCTTTATGTCAGTATTTGTAGTTGATGATCAGCACTTATGTTGGGCTGTTAAAGCAGCAATGAGAAAAGCAGGCAAAGCACGGGGAGATCACTTCACTTGGCTAGCGCCTCGTTAGGACTGAAAAAAAGCTTTGTAAAAGCTGTATTCGGAGTATAAGACGCACCCAAATTTTTAGCCTCTTTTGGGGGAGGGGGAAAGGTGCGTCTTATACTCCGAAAAATACGGTATGTATACAGATGGAACTAAATGGGTCCCCGCTTTGGAGCGACCATTAGACACGAGAACTTCCTTTCTGCCACGACTAGACTCTGGAATTGGTAGGAGCTGAATCGCAAAAGCCTGGATGGTAGTTCAGCTCCTACCTTCAACCAAACTTCCAATACTACAGTTGATGCATTGAACGTCAACCAAGAAGGACCACTCCTGGTTCATCAGTGCTATTTCTGCCCTTTGAGAGAAGAGGATATTGCTATGGCGACGGCACTAATGGGAAACGAACTCCAACTCTATCCGAGAGTCTACAATTGCTCTATTCCACAAAGATATATCTGTACAGTATCTAAAGCTCATCTTTTATGTTGTTTAGATTTATTGGCTCTCTCTTTCTGGAGGAGAAGTTGGCAGAGACGGAGGGAAAGACTTTTTAAATAACTAGCAGGTGCTGAATTCTTTTTCTTAAAAAAAAATTCAGCTCAATCTACTTGGATTGATCATTGATTTTCTGTGATTCATGAAGCTATTCATAGCTTTCAGTTACTTTTGGCAAGAGTTGTTCATCACTCTCTCTTTCGCTCTCTGCCTAGCTGGCTTCTCTTCCGTTGTGTTTCTGGATGAGTTTTCTATTCTCCCCCAATTCTGGTTTGATTTATGGGGAGGGGAGAGGGAGGGAAAAATCATAACCACAGATCTGTAATTTATTTATTTATTTATAAAATGTATCGGCCACCCAACTTACCATAAGGGTAACTCTGGGAAGCTTAGGGGACTGGAGGCTAAAACATACAAAGAGTGATTGCTGGGATTGGGAATGTCTAGTTTAATGAAAAGAAGAACTGGGGGTGACATGATAGCAGGGTTCTGTTATCACAGGGGCTGCCACAAAGAAGAGGGAGTCAACCCATTCTCCAAAGCAGCTGAGGGCAGGACAAGAAGCAATGGGTGGAAACTAATCAAGGAGAGAAGCAACCTAGAACTAAGGAGAAATTTCCTGACAGTGAGAACAATTAATCAGTGGAACAACTTGCCTCCAGAAGTTGCGAATGCTCCAACACTGGAAATTTTTAAAGAAGAGATCTAGGTTGCTTCTCTTCTTGATTAGTTTCCATCCATTGTTTCTTGTCTTGGCTTCGGGTGCTTTGGAAAACCAGTTGACCCCCTCTTCTTTGTGTTGTTGTTGTTAGTTGTGAAGTTGTGTCCAACCCATCGCGACCCCATGGACAACTTTCCTCCAGGCCTCCTGTCCTTACGATCCTCTGGAGTCCATTTAAACTCATGCTGATTGCTTCAGTGACTCCATCCAGCCACCTCATTCTCTGCTGTCCCCTTCTTCTTTTGCCCTCAATCGTTCCCAGCATGAGGCTCTTCTCCGGGGAGTCCTTCCTTCTCATTAGGTGGCCAAAGTATTTGAGTTTCATCTTCAGGATCTGGCCTTCTAAAGAGCAGTCAGGGTTGATCTCCTCTAGGACTGACCGGTTGGATCACCTTGCATGTCACTCTTAGTCCTTCTTTTCACTAGACTAGACATACCCAGTTCCTGCAACCATTCTTCAGAAGTTTTAGCCTCAAGTCCCCTAATCCTCTTTGTTGCTCTTCTCTGCACTCTTTCCAGTCTCTCAAAACCGTTTTTTTTTTCTATTGTGGTGACCAAAATTGGATGCAGTATTAGCTCCTTTGTTACAAACAAATAATTCAGCTGTGTTGCTTGAATCAGTACAGGCTACATTTTCACATTATTCCTAACTCCATTCTACCAGGACAGATTGAAAGCATTAAACACACACGTGTGCGCATAAAACATGCCCATGTGTCTGGATCAGTTTGAATCAATTTGAATCGGTTCAGACATGTTTAATGCAATCCATCAATTCAATTTTGTTGAATTGGTTTAACTGTCTGAATTGATTCAGGGACTCACTTATCCTCCCAGGCCTAGTTAATATGATTACTCTTCAACCATGAGTTTAATAATTCCCACCTACTGATACATTAAAATCATAATTTGTTAATAAGTTTTTAAAATCTCCGGGGACAGGCAAGACTGTTTGGGATCACATTTTCTTCAGTCTATGCATCCTAAAATAAAGGCTACCCTTATGACTGTGGACTTTCCACAATCCTAAATAATAAAAGTAGTTTTGCTATATCCCAAATGCAACTGGATTTTCTTTGTTTTTCCTTGAAGACGTGTCGCTTCTCATCCAAGAAGCTTCTTCAGTTCTGAAGTTCTGAACTGAAGATGCTTCTTGGATGAGAAGCGAAACATCTTCAAGAAAAAAAAACAAGAAAGTCCAGTTGCCTTTTGAAAAAGCATTTTTGGGACAACCATGACCTGGAGGACTGAGAATCTCCATAGACATTTAGTTTTAATTTTGCCAAATATTTATTTTGTGGCAAAATAAAGAAGGGTAAATGGTAAAAGAGCAGCCCCGAATAAGTAAAAATTAAAAATGAAAGTTAAAAGATAAGATGGATGAAAAATTGTGGATAAATGACTGTACATGTAAATAGGTTTAGGAGAAATAAAAATAAAACTTTCTTGAAAAAAAAAAAGACGTTTAGTTTTGCTATGCAGAAGCTGACTCGCCTATCACCCCTGAATTTATGGATTTATTTTATTTGATGTCACAGCTGACTGCCTTCTCTCTTTGAGTGTGTCACACAAACCCCAACAAATTATCTAAATTGATGCAGCCTCTAAAGCAGTGTTTCTCAACCTTGGAAGCTTGAAGATGGGTGGACATCAACTCCCAGAATCCCCCAGCCAGCGCTGCTGGCTGGGGGATTCTGGGAGTTGACGTCCACCCATCTTCAAGCTACCAACGTTGAGAAACACTGCTCTAAAGGTTTATAACTGTTCCAAGGTTCCTTTAAACACACATATACATAAACACAGACAGAGAGAGAGACTAATGTAAATCAGGCACTGTAAAACATACGCCAACTTTAACAGGAATGAATTTTAAGCCCTTCTTCTGTTGTTATTATTTGGGCTTCTGTGAAACAAGAGACAAGTTGGACCTACAGGCTCAGCAATCCGCAATGGAGCTCTTTGTTCTAAAATATTATTTCTCCTCCAGTAATCCAAGCATAATTTTTTTTATTCACAATAGCAAAAATGAGGCATTCAAAAGGCGTAATAAAAAGACCATTCACAGTGGCTTCTTCTGACAAAGCGTCTCGTATAACTTTCTTATTTCTGCCTTAAAAAGAGGAGGCAGGGAAGCTCCGGGAACATTTAATTCTGTATTATGCTTTTCCAATTAAATCCCTCAATCCTTCCCTTCCCCCCCCCTCCGGGGTGGCCAATAAACAACATTTTTATAGTAGCAAGAATAACGCTGAACCTCTGAAATCCTGAAAACCACCTCAGAGGTGTGAATGTGCAATTTATTTACCTTTCATTTATATCTGTAGTATCGACAGACCAAATGTGATTATTGTAAGCAATTAAGGCTATGTAAGCTTTTCCTTTAGATGTAAAAATCCCATCCTCTGGTATGAGCAATTGGGATAGGTGAGTCAGAGGAATTTCTTAGAGTTTTTGGCAGGAGGGGGAAGAACAATAGTTTGTAGCTACAGATGGAAAATGGCTGAAAATTCAAATAGTTGCACTGTTTTGATAGAGATCGAAGTGTCGGCCAGAAAGCAGGGTAGTCAAAAACAGACAAGATGGTGGCCACAAACATGCAACTGAAGGCCCGCCCCTCGAAAAGGGGGCAGGGTGTCAATCAGCAGTGAAATCCAGAAGGTTCTGACAGGTTCTGGAGAACCAGTAGCAGAAATTTTGAGTAGTTCGGAGAACCGGCAAATGCCACCTCTGGCTGGCCCCAGAGTGGGGTGGGAATGGAGATTTTGCAATGTCCTTCCACCAGGAGTGGGGAGGGAATGGGGATTTTGCAGTATCCTTCCCCTGGAATGGGGTGGGAATGGAGATTTTGCAATGTTCTTCTCCCAGGAGTGGGGAGGGAATGGGGATTTTGCAGTATCCTTTCCCTGGAGTGGGGTGGGAATGTAGATTTTGCAGTAGCCTTCCCCTGTCACACCCACCAAGCCATGCCTATCAAGCTACATCACGCCCACCAAGCCATCCCCACAGAACCGGTAGTAAAAAAATTGGATTTCACCACTGGTGTCAATCAGTGGTTCGAATCTCTAGTGCCGCGTAACGGGGTGAGCTCCCGTTACTTGTCCCAGCTTCTGCCAACCTAGCAGTTTGAAAGCACGTAAAAAATGCAAGTAGAAAAATAGGGACCACCTTTGGTGGGAAGGTAACAGTGTTCCATGCACCTTTTGCGTTTAGTCATGCCGGCCACATGACCACGGAGACGTCTTCGGACAGCGCTGACTTTTCAGCTTTGAAACAGAGATGAGCACCTCCCTCTAGAGTCGGGAACAACTAGCACATATGTGCGAGGGGAACCTTTACCTTTAATATTAGTTTGTAGCTAGTTTTTACCTTCTTTTTTTAAAGCTTCAACAAAAATCATACGAAAAAAGGAAAAAAAATGATGCCCCCTATATGTTATGCTAATTTATTGTGTTTACTGTGGGTTTTGATTTTTCGATCATCTCCATCCTCGATCTTGCAAAGGGATGCTTTTTATTATTATTATTTTTTCTAAAGGACAATTTAACGCTCCTGAACCTAGAGAATTTGACGTGGCAAAGGGTTTTTGTGAGCATGTCGTTTTTATTATCATTCTATAACCTCCTTGGCTTTCCACATTTCAATTACCGTAAGTCTTAGAGAAACACACTTTCGGGGGGGAAAGCATATTTACTTCCCACAATAGAGTTGAAATTGTGTTCAAGAGGTAATCTGTATTATTTCATAATCCTGGGAGGTAGATGTGAATGATTCTCAGAAATATGATCTCCCTTCACACAAAAGGAGCAGTGATTTCTTGATAACAATTGTCATGTTCCTTTGGGCCACCGTTCCTTCCCTTCTGAGCTCATTTAAAAATGATCTACGGTGAAAGGCAGAAACTTAGAAAATGGTCTGAATTCCAGATTCTCTCTTTCAGGGAAAGTAACAAGCATGAAAACTGCTTTCACTACACACAGAATGTAAATTTATCTTCACCCTCAATATCAGGCTGAAGAAATGCAAACTGAAAGGTGAAGGGGGAAAAAAAATAGAAACTCCACTCTACAAGTATTGATTTATCACTCGGTCCCCGTAGCTGAATTATAAAATGGCTTGAATTTCTGATTGAATCCCAAAATACGAAGTTCTTACCAATGTGTTGATGATGCGTAGACCAAGAAAAGCTCTCATTTGCTCACGATGGCTTGTTTTCCAAGTCACACTTTTATTTTACCTTATTTTATGATTTTATAAAAGAAAATAAGTTACACTGGAACAGATGGCTGGTGAGAAAAACAAAACACGGATTCGGGGAGCTATAATTTCTTTGACCAAAGTAATATTTCATCTAAGCTTCTTCAGGCAGGCTTTTATTCTTTATACAAGCAAACCTCCCTTCTTCTAAGATAAAAGTTGAAATGAAAAATACTGAAAGAATTCTATGGATCTTTCTCCATTTTCTTGGTAGACCTAACCATCTGTTTACCATTTTATATTACTCGCTGCTAATCAGGAGACCTTTGAGTCACCAGCTACAAAGTGTATCAGGAGATGACTAGTCTCCATATGTTCTGCGCATAGGTTTTGAAAGGGAAAATAAATAAATGGAGAGTGAGATTATTATTATTATTATTTTTGAAACATGGAGAAAAAACCTCTTTCCTCCCCTCGCAAAATGTGAGGACTGTACAGGTATTCAGGAGTGGGCTGATGGGGGTTCGCAGGGGTTCGGGAGCACCTCTAGCTAAGATTCTGTGCAGTTCGGAGAACCTCCAAATCCCACTCCTGGCAAATCAAATATTCATTGTCCAAGTCAATAAATCATGTTATGTCTCAAAACCATGATATTATGTTAAGACAATAGTTGCATTCAACCGTATTCTACACAGTCTTCTCTGTTGGGTGAATCTAGACTTTCTACTTCAGCTTAACTTCCCAACGTTGAAGTGAATATATTGTAATTTCACGTTTAGTACCTTTTATAGAAGCTTTAAGGGTATGCATTAAGTTTATTTTTAAATACGTTGTATTATAGGTAGCAATATTTGTATTCAGATTCCAAACTCAGGTGTCAAAGCCCAAATACTATCCAGGGATCAAACAAATGACTCCAATTTATGAGAATCTTTGCCTTATTCTGTACGTGATAGTCATTATTTTATCAATAAGAGTTTCATATCTGGGTCAAAAGCGTTTTGCTTATTTTATTTTATTTTATTTTTTCAGTGTTACTGTCACATTTGTTAACTTTATCTGGAATTGGTGAGATTTTTTAATAAGCATTCACCAACCCAACACAGAAGATCCTTTCTGTTAATTCCCTCATTATGGAGAAAGATGGAAATATGCAAAGTTTCTCTTTGTTAATCAGAAATAATAAGCATGCACAGAAAATTATGTACACACATTCCAACATCTAGGTGGCTAATCTCAGTAAAGTCCTGTAGTAAGAGACTAACACCATATGGATAGTAAACACCTAAAACCTGACATGCTAGGAGATAAAGTGAGACATCATTCTACATTCTCTATTATGGTCTTCATAACTACACTTCATAGGATTGAAATTTGTTAGTGTAGGAGATGACCAGGCTGAGACTGAGGGAAGGGTCAAATGTGTCATCAGTCTTGAATCCTTTTGCTTTGACCATTAGTAGTTCAGATTCTTGTAGAGAGCTTAAGCTTGCAATAAATCTTTATACTCATCTGAACCGCCTGGATTTTCTGATTTTCCTGGGGCTTGACATTTGGAAAAATAGTGGTTGCATTCATAGGACATACTAACTAGGGGTGAGATGCTACTGGTTCAGACCAGTTTTCCTGAACCGGTAGTAAAAAATGCTACCGGTTCGAGCAAACCGTTATTTCCAATGATCAGCTGGGCAACGATCAGCTGTGACACATGATTTATATTAGCTAGAATTGTCGGATTTCCTGCTTTCTAGCAGGAAATTGCGTGGCACAGCGGATTCCCCCCCCCAACTGTTCTACTTACCTTTGCAAATTTGGAAGGCTTCAAAATGTTCCTTTTTTAGCACTGCGCGGATTCGCCTCAGGCGTGCATGTGCACGCAAAGCCCACGCTTGGTAGCAGACTCACAGAACCAGTAGCAGACTTGAGAGGATTTCACCGCTGATACTAACCCAATTCTCCCCAACCACATGTTAACCTGGTAGGATTTGAAAACTGAGCCAGCATAGTTTTTTGTGCAATACTTCATGGAGTATTACCTCCGCAGAGAGGAATGTGATTTGCAGAGACAAGAAGTTGAACAGTAGCAGACAGCGCGTAGGGCATGATAACAGAATAACAGAGTTGGATGGGATCTTGGAGGTCCTCTAGTCCAGCCCCCTGCTCAAACAGGAAACCATATACCGTTTCAGACAAATGGTTGTCCAACCTCTTCTTTAAAATCTCCACAACTTGGCGCACCCACAAGTTCTGGAGGCAAGAGGTTCCACTGGTTATTTTTTCTCTCTGCCAGGAAATTCCCTGAGGAACATCTCACTTCAGCATGGAGGAACACAGTTTGAAGATACAAACAGTGGAACAGGAGCAGAGAATTTATAGAGTGTGGGATACCCTGTGGAACTCCATAATGATAGCTATTCTCCCTCAAAGCAATCTTTTCATTTGTAAGCCACGAGATGGTCTCAGAAAACAACACTTCTGCAGACTCTGCCAAATCGTAAGAATGAAAACACTGTAGAGTTATTGTTGGCAGAATGGTGTGTTGATGCCAAACTTAACAATCTAAATTATTTCTTGGCAACATAGGTCTCACTGTAATTTATAGGTAACCAAGAAACATCCACAGATCTAACCGCGGTTAGGGCTGCCAGGCCAAATCCATCACGCAAGGTAATTGCTGGGTTTTGGTAGCTGGATTAGAACGGAATTAGTAGTGGACAGATTTCCCAAGCATGCAAAAGACCCTCTCTTGACAGTTTATGACTATGGGGGTATTTATTGATCTAATTATTTTATTTTGCCATGTTAAGATGTAGACCAGGGGTGTTAAACTCAATTTCATTGAGGGCCGCATCAGGGTTGTGTCTGACCTTGTGGGGCTGGGGTGGGCGTCGCCAAGGTGGGCGTGGCCAGCTCAACGTCACTCATGTCAGGAGCTCCTGTGGTGGCCCGAGCGCTCTGTCAGTGGAAATGGGCTCTCAAGCTCCATTTTCGGCTGCGACAGCCTCCTGCAGCCCTCTGTCAGCGAAAATGGAGCTCCCTTCTTCTATTTTTGCTGCAGACGCACTGTGGGCCAGTCCTTCGCTGTTTCCAGAGCAGCCCAGCTGTCCAGATCTAAGCCCCCCACCCCCCAGGCCGGATCCATCCCCCAGGCCTTGAGTTTGACACCCCTGATGCAGACATATATCAATGAACAAGATTTTTGCTAGAAGGGAGCAATTCATTGGGGATCTTGTTTCTTTGAGCCAGTCTGGGTCATCCTATTTCACCCAAAAAAATCACCAGGAAAAAGACATCACTTTAATTCGTGCAAGAAGATCTAATTAGTAACACACACACACACATATATGGGAAACATAGAATATTAGGTATTTTTAACCCATTTATCTTATTTTGACCTTTTCACAAGTTTGTCCCATTATTTCATATAGCATCGTGGGCTACTTACTGTCTTAGGGGACTGGAGGCTAAAACATACCGTATAAAGAATGGTTGTTGGAATTGGGTAGGTCTAGTTTAATGAAAAGAAGGACTAGGGGAGACATGATAGCTGAGTTCCAATATCTGAGGAGCTGCCCCAAAGAAGAGGGAGTCAAGCTATTCTTCAAAGCAACTGAGGGTATGACAAGAAGCAATGGGTGGAAACTAATCAAGGAGAGAAGCAACCTTGAACTAAGGGGAAAATTTCCTGACAGTGAAAACGATTAATCAGTGGAACAACTTGCCTCCAGAAGTTGTAAATGCTCCAACACTGGAAGTTTTTAAGAAGAGATTGGATAACCATTGGTCTGAAGTGGTGTAGGGTTTCCTGCGTAAGCAGAGGATTGGACTAGAAGACTCTGTTATTCTATCTGTGAATTCTGAATTTGGCATCACCTTTTTTTTTAAAAAAAAAGCATCCCTCCTTGATTAAATCAAGTTGCGTTTTTCTTACTGTTCTTCTCCAAAAGTGAAGCTTGACTTCTACAAACATGCCAACTCCATGCCTGAGTTTGATATCAGTAAAGCAAGGAGCCGAAATCAGAATCAATAACCAACCAACTTGTCCTGGATCACAAACACACACTGCAAATAAAATGGCCTTCCACCGTAGAGGTAATTTAAAAACCCAACATATTCAATACGTTCTCTATTGATTATTTCACGAAGAGTTTCTGAAGGCTAATGGAAGCAGCTGGCACCAGCTTCGGTACGCATATGGATGCTGTTGTCCTAGCAACAGCCGGGAGAGAGAGAGAGAGAGAAAAAAAAAACCTGTGAGATCTCGCCAGGCAAATGCGATGGAAATGCAGCATCTTGCAGAGAGAATAAACTAAACGACAGCATTAAAGAATGAGCATGACTCTATCCTCTTCTTCCCCCCACCTTCCCCATCCAATTAGATCACTACCCAGTTGGAATTGCAGAGTACAGGACTGAAAAGAGACGCCGGTAAATAGAAATAATGGCCTGCATGATTTGTGTGATATGATATACAACATTTCGCCTCCCCGGGTACACGCTAACAGGACCCCCCGCCGGTGAATATTTAGACAGCTTCAATCAGCTATCAAATGTGGTTGTTATATGGAAACTGCTTGGAGAGAGCAACAAAGAGAAATTAAGAACATGGCGCATCAGAGTGGGAAGGGCCTTGCAGGTCTTCTAATCCAACCCCCTTTGAAATGTAGGTAGTAGACTTCAACTTACAACGCATTCATTTGGCAACCGTTTATATTTGGCCGTGTATTCTGCAACGCATAATACAGGGGTGTCAAACTCGAATTCATTGAGGGCCACATCAGGGTTGTGTTCAGAGGTGGCATTCAGACGGTTCGCTGGAACCGGTAGCGGAAATAGGCCTGCACACACACACCCTGCCCCAGCTCCATGCCATCCTATTTAGCATGTTTTTGAGGGCGGGCGCATGCATGGAAGGCAGGTGTGCACATGAGGCGAGCATGCACGTGTGCGGCACACAACCCACTGCTGGTTGTGTTTGACCTTGGAGGAGTGAGTGGGCGTGGCTGGGGTGGGCGTGGCCAGTTCATGGCCCTCCCGGGCTCTGTTTTTACTGGCAGAGGCACCGTGGGCCGTTCCTTTGCTGTTTCCAGGGTGGCCCTGCAGGAAGGAAGGAAGGAAGGAAGGAAGGAAGGAAGGAAGGAAGGAAGGAAGGAAGGAAGGAAGGAAGGAAGGAAGGAAGGAAGGAAGGAAGGAAGGAAAAGCAATAGCATTTAGACTTATATACCCCTTCACAGTGCTTTACAGCCCTCTCTAAACGGTTTTACAGAGTCAGCCTATTGCCCCCAACAATCTGGGTCCTCATTTTACCGACCTCGAAAGGATGGAAGGCTGAGTTAGTGAGAATCGTAGTTGAGCCAGTGAGAATCGAACTGCTGGCAGTGGGCAGAATCATTCTACGATACTGCACTTTAACCACTCCGCATCATAGATGGGTGGATGGTTGAGCAATATCACTTATATACCATTTCACAGTGCTTTCCAACCTCTCTAAGCGGCTTACAGAGTCAGCCTCTTGCCCCCAACAATCTGGGTCCTCATTTTATCCACCTCAGAAGGACAGAAGGCTGAGTCAACTTTGAGCCTGGTGAAATTCGATCTGCCAAATTGCAGGCAGCCGGCTGTCAGCAGAAGTAGCCTGCCATACTGCACTCTAACCACTGCGCTACCGATGGCCAATTGTGGTCATAAGTCAAGGACCATCTGTAGTTGAACTGTCCCGTCCCACCCACCCCCACTCAGTCCCAATTTTCCTCAATGGAACCACATCCAAATCATTTTGCTTCTAAACCGGTGTTGCTGTGGCATCTTCGTTAATGCTAAATAAGCATCATTTATCAGCCGTGTTGTGACATTCAGTTTGCTTTCAGATATGAATTAATGATGACCAGTGAAATTACAAAGACTATCAGTATATCAGCACCTTGGAGTCTGTCAGACCGCTGCCCTTTGGAGAGCTGCACTTGCTTGATGCAAGACTGAATTGCAGTGATAAGAAGATGTGTTAGTGATATAGATACACACACACACACACACAAAAACACACACACACACACACACATGCTGTACATAAACACAGCCAACCAGAGTTGTTGGTAAGTGAGCAGCCTTAGAAAAGGAAATAACAGCAATAATGATGCATAACTAGATAAACAAAATATGGATATGTTAATTGTGCTAATTGTCTATACTCTGAATTATGCACAACTCAGCAGAGGGGATGAATAAAGGTAAAGGTAAAGGTTCCCCTCGCACATATGTGCTAGTCGTTCCCGACTCTAGGGGGTGGTACTCATCTCCGTTTCAAAGCCGAAGAGCCAGCGCTGTCCGAAGACGTCTCTGTGGTCCTGTGGCCTGCATGACTAAACGCCAAAGGCGCATGGAACACTGTTGCCTTCCCACCAAAGGTGGTCCCTATTTTTCTACTTGCATTTTTTACCTGCTTTTGAACTGCTAGGTTGGCAGAAGCTGGGACAAGTAATGGGAGCTCACCCCATTACGCGGCACTAGGGATTCGAACCGCTGAACTGTCGACCTTCCGATCGACAAGCTCAGCGTCTTAGCCACTGAGCCACTACATCCCTTAGGGGGAAAATAGATTTATTTAAAAACAGGATCACAGGCTTAGAAATATGGCACAGTCCTTTCCACCCTGCCAGGTTTTTCCTTCCTCCTTCTCCATTCTCACCCACCTCTCAAATACAACCCCCCCCACACACACACACTTTAAATCAAAGCTTTGATTTGGGTTTTTTTTTTCTTTCCACAAAATGAGTCGGAATATTACAGAATCGGTTTGGGCCAGACGAGCAAATTGTGATTGACAAAACACGAAATGCACTGCTTTGGGTCCATGGACAGGAAAAAAATTTTATCAGCAGAATAGATGAAGAGATTTTCTCTCACTCTCTCTTTGTTTTAAAATAAATAAATAAAATAAAATCTGCAGATGGAACAGCTTTGATCTTTCTGATGAAAAGTGTTCTGTTGATAGAGTGGACCTGAGATCTTTTGTCCCTAGAAGGGGAGGGGGGTTCCACTTAGTGGCGAAATACATGCCGGTCCCCAGATGTTTTGCCTGAGCTGTCAAGTATTCTCCAGGCCTGTCAGGAGCCAATCATTTTGTCATCAGAGAAAATCTGTCTTTCATCAGGATCTTAAAAGAGCAGCAGAAGGCATTACAAAGAAGGGACCCACCAGGTCCTTCAACTGTTGACTTCAATAATGGAGTTAGTTCAGTGCTTGCAAAAGACCAATGAAGGCAAGCATTTTTCTCCTCAAAAGATGGATATTTATTTATTTAAGAACATGTATTTTTTTATTGTCTAGCCCCCTCCTTTGAATTCTGTTGACCCTTACCTAATGCCAAATTAGTATTGACCATTTGTTGACTAGATTCTTGTGTATAGATTCTTGAACAAATCGTCTGTGCTGAAACTTAACATGTGGTCCTGATCCTTTGCACTCAACATTAATCTAGTCAACCTGTTGTGGTTTGCCAGCAGCCTGCAGAGCTGGCAGCAGAGTCGGACAGCGATGAGGCTGAGGAAGAACAGGGGCCAGTCCTGGAGGCTGGGGAAGGCCCGGATGAGGGCTCTGCGTCGGAGGCAGAGATGGGGCCAGGGCCATCAGGGAGTGAGGTGTGGACTCCGGAGCCTCCAGAGGCTGACAGTAGAGAAGCAGAGGAACAGGAGGAGCCTGTTCCTAGTGCACGTATGAGAAGAGCTGCCAGAAGGTAGGAGCAGCTAAAGCAAAGAGGACAACTCGGGAGTAAGGCCAAGAGATGATTGGCCCCTCCCATAAGGCTTAAAAGACCAGCAACGGCTCTTGGGCTCTTTGTCGGAAAACAACGTTGATAGATTTGTTTCTTGTCTTGCTGCATTTATTTCTTGTTGGCGTCTTCTGCTTCTGAACTTTTGCCAAGAGAAGCCTTTGGCAGATTGCCTAATTATACCAAAGTTGGTGATTAGACTGAAGAATTTGTGTTATAAAGAATTTGTTTTGATTTAGCACTTTTAAAATTTTTTTTAAAAAAGCCTCTGATGATCACACGGCTCAGCTGGGATCGTCAGAGCCTTTTAAAAGCATTTTTTCTACAACTTCTTCGACCAAAGAGGTTGTAGAAAAAATGCTTTTAAAAGGCTCTGACAATCCCAGCTGAGTTGCCTGATTATCAGAGGCTTTTCAAAGCATTAGAAAAAATGCTTTGAAAAGTTTTTTTTTTAAAAAAAGTTGGCCACCCAGTCACATTACCCCCCCCCTCCACCAAGCCCCGCCCACAGAACCGGTAGTAATTAAAAAATGCTTTTAAAAGAAAACAAAAGCCTCTGACGATCAGGCAACTCAGCTGGGATCGTCAGAGCCTTTTAAAAGCATTTTCTTTTTACAAATGCTTCTAAAATTAAAAAAAAAAGTTGGCCACGCCCACCTAGTCACATTACCCACTGCCACCACCAATCCACGCCCACAGAACCGGTAGTAACAAATTTTACATTTCACCACTGGCTCAGATGAAAACATGAAAACAGAGTTGCCTGGTGGCTATCAAATTAAATAATAAAAACAACAATAAATAAACATGTTATGCATGTTCTTTTTCTTCACTGTTTTCTCTGTTTCTCTTTGTGCTATTTTAATCAATGAACAGGGGCCATTTCTCTGAATTTCTCAAGTTTTTAATCCAGGCATCGGGGGAGCGCGGCTGCATTTCAGCCCAAATGTTTTAGGAGCTTTTATAGGGTTCTGTTTTCTAAATAAAAATGTCAGCTTTATTGCTGCTTTCAACAAAGTGCTTCGTTGTGTTCTTTGCGCTGACTTCAGGGGAGAAGGAAAGAAGGCTGTTGGTGATGCGAATGGCCAAGAACGGCCCTTTACATAATGCCTACATAAATCTGTTTATTCGAGAACACGACTTCTTGCCAGGAGTTTGTAGTTCTTATTAACCTCTGAGGCTAGTCTCCATCCAAGATGCTGAATCTCTTCAGAAATGTCCAAAACAATTTCTAGTGGTTTCTTCTCTGTCAAGAGGTTTCTCTTTCCTTAACCTTCTTCTGAGGCTACTTTAGAATTCTTTTAGTAAATATTTATCGGCTCGCTTTAGAGTTAAGAGTGCACTAGATTTGTTTTTAGTGGTTCAGCATCTTTACCCTGCTTGGCTTACGCTCAGCTCTTCCTCATCCGGAAAATTCCAATGGCAGGGATGTCTATCGATGTCTCCTCTTAGGGTTTAACTCAGGGGTGAAATGTAAAATTTGTTACTACCGGTTCTGTGGGTGGGGCTTGGTGGAGGGGCGGAGTAATGTGACTGGGTGGCCAACTTTTTTAAAAAAAAAACTTTTCAAAGCATTTTTTTTAATGCTTTGAAAAGCCTCTGCCGATCAGGCAACTCAGCTGGGATCGTCAGAGACTTTTCAAAGCATTTTTTTTACCACCTCTTCGGCCAAGAGGTTGGAGAAAAAAAAATGCTTTGAAAAGCCTCTGATGATCCCAGCTGAGCCGCGCGATCATCAGAGGCTTTTTTTTTTTTTTACTTTTAAAAGCATTTTTTCGTCGGAAGAGGTTGTAGAAAAAATGCTTTTAAAAGTTTTTAAAAAGCCTCTGATGATCATGCGGCTCAGCTGGGCATGGTTACAACATTTGTAATTAAGCCCACGACATAGTTCCTATTGAGAGGTGTTAGTAAATTACTAACTGTTGTATTGCAGGGAGCCCTTGATTTTCAACAGTTCATTTAGTGACCATTCGGAGTTACAACAGCACTGGAAAAAAAGTGACTGACCATTTTTCACACTTACAAATCTTGCAGCATCCCCTTGGTCACGTGATCAGAGTTTGAATGCTTGGCAACTGGCATGTACTTATGACTGTTGCAACGTCCAGGAATCCTGTGATCCCCTTTTGCAATTTTCTGACAAGCCAAATCAATGAGGAAGCCAGATTCACTTAACAACTATGTTACTAACTTAAGACCTGCAGTGATTCACTTAACAACTGGGGGAAGAAAGGTCGTAAAACGGGGAAAAACCCCACTTAACGACTGTCTCGCTCAGCAACAGAAAGGTTGGGCTCAGTTGTGGTCATAAGTTGTAGATGCCTGCCTTTCTCTGTATGCTGGGAAATGTCAAAAAGCAGCTTAAATTTTGCAGTCCATGATAGATTTCAATCCTCGCCAACCTTCCGAACAACTTCCAGATTTCCATAATCGTCAGGATCAGAATCTTGGAGTCGCAGTCCTAAAAGACTGGAGAACTTTTGTCTAATTTCATGCTTCACGGATGAGCCAGACCACAATCTCACAAGTTTATTTCAAGGTTAAAAATGAGATAATGTTTACCGGAATGCTTTGTCCTGTTCTGGAATTTGCGAACATAGCAGTCTGTACTTCTCAGTCTGTACTTCTGAACAATTTGCACTGGAAAACTGAGATATAGTTGGACCTGTCTTGAAGCAACATCATCATCATAGTTTCTCTGTATCTCTTGATCATTTTTCTTGGTTTATTTCTCTCTCTCCCCCTCCCCTTTATTTATTTCATCTGCAAGTAGGAGGAAAGCAAGGAGCATTTCTTTGTTCCAAGGATGAGTAACTGATGAGATATAACGTTTGTTGCCATTTCAGCTACACAACTAATTCCCACAACACTGTCAAAACTATTTACTAAGACTGTATTACTATCATTCTTCTCATCCTTCCTATTACCTATCTCCTCCCACTTATGACTATAACCATGTTGCTTGTATCTTTACGATTTATATTGTTTTATTTGTTTCCTAGTATGATTTGATTGCTTATTAGTAACCTATGACTATCACTAAGTGTTTTATCTTATGATTCTTGATGAATGTATTTTTTTAATGGACACTGAGAGCATGTGCACCGAAGACAAATTCCTTGTGTGTCCAACCACACTTGGCCAATAAAGAATTCTATTCCATTCTATTCAAAAGAAAGCTCCTGAGTATCCTTTACTTCTGAGTAGAGGATACTCAGCAGAAGACAATGACTTAGAGTGCTGCCCCACTCACTCAGACATATACTGTATGTAAGTCAGAGATGGAATTCATTTACCTTCCCTACTGGTTCGCAAATGTGAATGTGCACCTCTTCATGCGCAGTAGTTGTGCATTACATCCGGGCAGGTGGGTGAAGCCTCCTGCAGTCACTGCTACCATTTCGCGCGATCTGGACAGAACCAGCTGAATCCCACCACGGATGTAAGTATGGTTTAGAGAGTTTATTGATGTTCTCCAGCCTTTCCCTTCACCCAGCCTCAGAACTGTCCCAAATAAATGCAGCGACAAGCAGGCCAACGTCCGTTGACAAGGCGATGACCAATAATTCATAAAACAGTGGAAAGTTGCTCCAACAAATAAGTCCACCAAACAAATTTAAATCCACCAGGCCAACCTGTAATACACCCACAAGAGCTCACGTGGTGAAAGAAGTTCAGGGTCTCCAATGCACAGAGTCAAGCAGGAAGCACAAGAAACAAACACACACAGCCATCAATCAAACACGTTTCTTCCAGCAACACCTCCCTCGGTCTGCCCCGATAAATAGCTTTCTGGTACAGCCAATCAAGACAGGTGGGGCTTTCTCCCGAGTAATCAGGCAGATCTCCATTGCTCTTGTCTTTTCTCTGCCCTGCATGCTCTTGGATCCACCATGGAAGGCAGCACCTCCTTCTCCTCCCCACTGATTTTCCAACCCTGTAAGTGGTCCCTAGCCAAAGCCTCCTGTAAATCTCTTTCGGCCGGCTGTTCAGAGTCATTAATTAACCCAGTTCCTGATGTGCCAGGAATGAACTCATCCTCCCTTGAGTCGACCTCGGAGGAAGAATCTGAGGAGTCGTCCAAGGGAGACATCACACTTAGCAACAGAAATCTGGGGCTCAGTTGTGGTCGTAAGTCGAGGACTGCCTGTAATTCATTAATGTAGGGGAAGAATGTCTGTGCAATTCTCATCAGGGACTTCCAGAGGTCTGACGCTACTCCTTGTTTCATTGATTTGAACGCATTTAGCAATGGATCTGTGCCCCATTAGTTCCAATAGGTCTCCTCTACGCATAGCTGACAAGAGCCTGGATCTCAGCAGAAAGACCTTAGACAATGTCAGTCAAGGAGACCCAGGTAAGAAGAAGTTGCATTCGCAGCCAAGGATGCTTCCTCTCGAGCCAGCTCTCCTTGTAATTGCTATTCCAGCTAGAAATCATTAAACAATGGAAATAACAATGTCACAGACGAGGAGATAAATAAATATCTCTTTTAATAGAATACACAAACAGGTAGTATAATGCCAGGCACCCTGTTATCAGTCAGGTGCCCTTTACAAGGTCAAACATGCCCAAACCGTCTCTTTTGCAGCAGTGATCCTAAAGAAATTATCATTTGCACTTGGAAATTCAGCCCCATGATTTCTGACAAGTGTCACTTTCCCCCGCTGCCACATTACATTCGCTAATATTTAGTTTTCTGGCATTCTTTTTTTTTTTTTTTTCATTTCTCTCTCCACCCCCACCCCCCTTCTTTCTTGTGCCTATCTGTGTAGATTAGAAAGGTTTTTAACTGTTATCTGTAATAGATTTTGCCAGCAGCAAAATTCATGCAGGCATAATAGAGGAACAAAATGTACTCTGATGAAATTGCAACTATAATTTCCAGTCGCCTGACATTTATTGCATATTGCTATTAGAATTCAAGTGCCTATTTGTTTTGTACTGTGCTTTTATTCTTGAATCACAAATGTATAATGGAAAAAAGATATTTTAAATGCCAAGTTAAGTATCGCTGATCAACACGAGGCACCGAGAATAATCAATATTACTTAAACACACTCCTAGGCAATTAATTTTTAAAGGAATCAAATTGTTGCACCTCATCAAAATTTATAACAATACAATAAAGAATGTTACATTTTTTATTGTTTAATTAAAAGCAACATTTAGCACTCACCACAGCTAAGTGCCGGAGTGTTAGGACACAACATTCCCCTGTTTATCAACATATGTTGTGGCCCGCCAGCAGCCTGCGCGGATCGTGGCTGATCCCGACGACGAGGAGGCTGGTGTGGTGTCGCGCCAGCAGCCTGCGCAGCCAGCACTCGCATCGGAAAGCGAGGAGGCTGAAGAGGATGTGGTGCCAGAGGCAGAGACTCAGCCAGGGCCTTCAGAACCTCCAGAGGCTCCTTCAAGTGGAGAGAGCGAAGTGGAGGAGCCTCTCCTCAATGCTCGAGCGCGCAGGGCTGCCAAAAGGCAGGAGTGGCTACTCAGGAGGAGGAGGTCTCCTCAAGAGTAAGGTTTGAGAATAATTGGCCACTCCCTTAGCCTATTTAAGTCACGCGCCGTTAGTAAGTTTCTTGCTGGAAACAACTTGTAATTATCATCAGAGCATTTTTGGAAAAGTCTGATCGTATTTTGTTTTCTGAGCTGGTTGCCAACCTTTGCCGGACTTTGGTTTATTCTTGCTACTTAATCAGTTTGATAAGGACCGTTGCTGTGTGTCAATATCCTCGGAAATCCGGAGCTGGGGCAGAACAACATAAGATATACAAACAGGACTTGCAGACCTTTTTATGTTACATGGGTTAATTAGACTTTATTAAATTTCATATGCTTATCAAATTATTGAGCATGGTAACTTTGGAACCCCAGAGAAATATTTGTGTAATGGGTCCAACTGTAAACGAGGCATCTTTAATCAGTTTGGCACTTCCGTTTAACGCAAGTAAGGTTGTACAGAAAACACATCTTGGGAGCTAAATGGCAAAGTCACCCATGGTGACAAAGAGGGAGTTTCCAAAGATCATCCTTTATGCTAAGCCACGATTAAGCCACGGTTTGCTGACATAAGCACAACTGAGTCCATTTGTCCAACGTTCTGAGCTATGAGCCACAATAGGAAGGCTGCAATGGCTGAGTTTATATAATAGGCAAAACAAACCAGATTGATGCTCTCTGAGCTTGGTGCCTTTCTCGCAGACGTTTCGTTACCAAACTTAGTAACATCATCAGCGCTAGGAGGGAGGGAGGTTTTGCAGAGTAGAGGAGGAGGAGGAGGACAACTGTGGGAGTCTTGCTGCTTTCTGAGCTTGGTGGTTTTCTTGTAGATGTTTCAAGACCCAATTACCCTGTTTCCCCGAAAATAAGACCTAACCGGAAAATAAGACCTAGCATGATTTTTCAGGATGCTCGTAATATAAGGCGTGCCCCCCAAAATAAGCCCCAGTTAAGATTGTCAGCCAGATAGGTGCATTTAGTACTGTACTACCCCCAAAATAAGACCTAACCAGAAAATAAGCCCTAATGTGTCTTTTGAAGCAAAAATTAATAATAAGACCCGGTCATATTTTTGGGAAAACATGGTAGATAACATCTCAGTGCTAGAAGGGAATTGGGGTTTGTGGACAAGAGGATGAGGAAGAGGAAAACTTGGTTTTCTTGCAGACATTTCATGACCCAACTAGGTAACATCATCAGTGCTAGAAGGGAATTGAGATTTGTGGAGAGGAGGAGGAGGAGGACTGTGGGGCCTTTGGTGCTCTCTGAGCTTGGTGGTTTTCTTGCAGAGATTTCATGACCCAACTAGGTAACATCATCAGTGCTAGAAGAGAGTGGGGTTCTAGCTTCCTTCTTGATGAAGACTTTCCCCTCATAGATTGAATGCTAAAGTTGATCCTGGTCCTTTTCCTTAAGGGAGGCACAGAGCAGGCCATGGTGACGTGAAGTGGCTCATCCTTGCCAAAGGCAGGTTCACATTGGAGACTCACTTCCATGGTAATAAAGCCTTGAGAGACCTTGGGAGTCTCTGGATGTCAAGCAACCACATTAGAAGAAGTGGAAACCTTTCCTATTTCCATAAACACCATTCAAGGCACTCTCCTAGTGCCCTAAATTCAATTTCTGTCATTAACTCTCAGCCACACAGGGTGAAAATTGTAGAAACTGAAGTTCAATAGCAATCGCAATAGCCCTTAGACTTATACACAGGACTTCACAGTTCTTTATAGCCCCTGTCTAAGCGGTTTACAGACTCAGCATCTTGCCCCCAACAATCCGAGTTTTACCAACCTCAGAAAGGATGGAACACTGGGTAGACTTTGAGCCAGTCAGGATCAAACTCCTGGCAGTGGACAGAGTTAGCTTGCAATCCTACACTTTAACCATCAGGGCTCAATCCTCTGAAGAACATTCAACTGCAGTAGAGTAAGCGTAAAACATACCCAGTTAGGATCGTTGCCTTCCATTAAAAATAAAAACCATAAAAAGTAGCAGTTAGGTCAAGCTTAAAGATGGCGGACAAGAAGATACAAGAAACTGTTTGAGGCCGCCATTAAGAAACAGGCACGCCTGTGTTGGGTTCTTCATCTCTAGAAGACCATGGAACAAAGCGTCCATTTTGTTCCAGCAGCTGGATTGCAGCCCACCACGTGTTACCGATGGAATCAGCTCTGCACATGTTCTCTGGGGGTGGGTGGGGGAAATATCCGAGTGGCCAAATAAATCCACGCTTCCATTATAAAGTGTTTAATACATTTAGCGGCATGAAATACAGAGCCCGCGCGTTAGGAGAATGTGTAATTTATGTAATACAATAATAAGCAATAAGCGTGAGTGTTCAAATCTTAATTAAAAGACATTACAGATGATTTACATTATCGCAGCGTGGGTGTGAATATATGCAATTGTAACAAAAGGAAGGGGGGGAAAACACATGCACACACGTCGTGCCGATCCCACATTCAAATTTAATACAACATCTTTATCCGCATTTTTTATTGTGAGATGTAATTTGCTTTCCCTGTCCCTCCGCCCGTACGGTTTCCCCAGCTGAAACGGTGCTCCAGAGCGAAGGGCCGTTACTGTTTACCTGAACAGCTGCATTTGTAGTCGAGCCTCTTTCGGTGCCTTTGACAATTCATCAGATAAGTCGAAGGAGTCAATATTTCAACCCACACCTGGTCAGCTCTGTAATGAGTCCAACTATTGAGAGGAACAAAAACAGGGGATGTTTCTCTCTAGGAATGAGCATGGAATGAAATGGGGATTTGCATAACATTTCCATATCTTAATTTACGGATGCAAGTTGGGAAAGAATTGTTATAATTAAAAACCAGGGTGGGCAACCTGAGAGTCTGGGCCACCTGCAGTTCTTGGCTTCGTGTCAAAAGCCCCCCTCTCAAGAGAACAATTCAGTCCTCCAGTTAAAAAAAAATGCCTGTCCCTTCCTAATATTCTGCTGATGGAAGAGGAAGAGGAGGAGGAGGAGAGGGCCTGGAAGGAAACCAAAACTAAAGGAGAAGGGATAGGGATAGGGGTGGGCTTCAAAAATCTTAGCAAGGGGTTCTTTGCCCGGTTGCTGGATGGGTGTGGCCTAGTCGGCCTCCTGCACCATGGTGGGTGGGGCATTTTTGCCCTCCCCGGGCTCCTGAGGCTTTCATTGAGCCCCCGGGAGGACGAAAATGGCCTCCCCAGGCTCCCAAGGCCCTCTGGAGGCTAGAAATGGGCCCGTTTCTGGCCTTCACAAAAGTCCGGTAGGCCTGTTTTTCACCCTCCCCAAACCTCCACACACACCCTGCACTTACCTGCATCCAAACAGGTTGCGTGGGACTCCGGGGAGGGGAGGGGCAGGGTGGGTGGGGCCAGACAGGAGTGGGATTTGGGGGTTCTCCGAACTGCACAGAATCTTAGCTAGAGGTTCTCCCAAACCCCTGCTAACCCCCAGCATAGAGAGGTGGGCAGCAGATCCATTTGTCCAGAAATGGACAGGGTCCTTGACTCAAAGGTGCTTTTTCAAGAGGGCACTGGACTTTCTGGTTTTTCCTCGAAGACGTTTTGCTTCTCATCCAAGAAGCTTCTTTAGTTCCCTTCAGGTGAACTGAAGAAGCTTCTTGGATGAGAAGTGAAACATTTTCATGAAAAAAAAATGAAGTCCAGTTGCCTTTTGAAAAATCTCCATAAACTGGGTCTTTTTAACTTTAACTTTAACTTAACTTTAACTTTATTTTATTGTCATTGCACCTTGTACAATGAAATTAAATGCCATCTCCAGGGTACATTATACATATAAGAAAAACTAAAACAAATAAAACAAAACATCCTTCACATTCTATACCCGTGATGGCGAACCTATGGCATGTGTACCACTGATTTTTGGGCCCACCGGAAGTCAGGAAACGGGCTGTTTCCAGTCTCCGGAGGGCCTCCGGGAGAATGGGGAAGGCTGTTTTTGCCCTCCCCAGGCTCCTAGAAAACCTCTGGAGCCTGGGGGAGGGCGAAAAACGGGCTTACTGGGCCCACCGTGCCATCGTGTGCCAAAAGCGGGGGGGAGCGCAGGGGGGCTTGTGTGTGCATGCGTGGGGGGGCAAGGCGCATTGAATTATGGGTGTTGGCACGTGCATGCGTGACCCTCCCACACTCCCCCCGCTTTTGGCACGTGACGGCAAAAACGTTAGCCATCACTGTTCTATACAATTGAATTAACTATACAATAGAATTCAGTATAGTTACTGCTCTGGGATAGAAGCTATTTTTCAGCCTATTGGTCCTTGTTTTTTTATTATCCTGTACCGTCTGCCAGATGGTAATAGTTCAAAATAAGTTGAGTTGTTGATTTCGGCCATTTTGTGTGTGATGCATTCATTTAATCCGTTTTTAAAAAGCTTCAATCACATGATTTCAGCCTCCATCTTGGTTTTGTTTTTTTTTGTTGTTTTTCCCTTTCTTTCTTTTTTTTAACCATAGCCTGAAGACACGCCTGATGTGGCTGGAAGCAGAAATGTCAGGCTTTGAGTTTAACGTAGGAAACAAGAAAGACAGTTTTATCTCCCGTAACCTATGCCCCAAATTCTTGTGTGTTTTATTAAACCTTGGAAAACAAAGAAGAAGCGATAAGGAGGTAAAAAAAGACAACCAAGTATCCAATCCATCTTTCCACGTTATACAAGCGAACGTAGAAGGGTAAATAGTCTAAGTATGATATAAAATTGAAACTAAAAACAAAAGAAACATCAACATAGCTCTGGAGTGTGTATATTATATACAGGACAACACCTGGCATCGGATTGTGCAGAATGCACATGCTCACATTTGGGTGTAATTTTTTTTATTTTGTTTTGTTTTGCATCTTGCTCTTATTTTTTATAAATATGGAAAGAATCTCCTTTCCTGACAGCCGGCTTATTATTATTTTTTTTTTTTTACGATCAGAATAATAGCCTGTTTTTTTCGAGAGGAAACAAAACGTTCCTAGTAAATGGACTTTATTAAAATGTGGGAAATAGTTTCCCATATTTATTTCAGCACTTGTTTAAATGAAGAGCATACAAAGCAAACACAGTAAAAAATGGAGAGAGCCGAAGTCCCCGTCGGTTCCAGTGTTATAAAACTCCAAAACAGGTTGCCCTTGACTTGCAATGGTTCGTGACTGTTCAAAGTTATGATGGCGCTGAAAAACATGACTTATGACTAATCCTCATCCTTATGACCGTTGCAGTATTTTGATCACATCAAAATCTGGGTGCTTGGCAAGTGACATCTATTTGTCACAGCTGTAGTATCCCATGATCACCCTTTGCAACCTACCTGGCTGGCTTCCTAGAAGAGGAGGGGGGAAGGAGGAAGAGGAGGAGGAGAGGAGGAAGAGGAGGAGAGGAGGAGGAGGAGAAGAGGAAGGGGGAAGGAGGAGGAGGAGAAGAGGAAGGGGGAAGGAGGAGGAGGAGGAGGAGGAGGAGGAGGAGGAGAAGGAGAAGGAGAAGGAGAAGGAGAAGGAGAAGGAGAAGGAGAAGGAGAAGGAGAAGGAGAAGGAGAAGGAGAAGGAGAAGGAGGAAAAGAAGAGGAGGAGAAGAAGAGGAGGAGGAGAGGAGGAGGAGAGAAGAGGAAGGGGGAAGGAGGAGGAGGAAGAAGAAGAAGAAGAAGAGGGGAGGAAGAGGAGGAGAAGAAGAGGAGGAGGAGGGGAGGAGGAGGAGGGGAGGAGGAGGAGAGAAGAGGAAGGGGGAAGGAGGAGGCAGAGGAAGAAGAAGAGGGGAGGAAGAGGAGGAGGAGGAGAAGAAAAGGAGGAGAAGAAGAGGAGGAGAGGAGGAGGAGGAGGAGGAGAGGAAGGGGGAAGGAGGAGAAGGAGGAAGAAGAAAAAGAAGAGGGGAGAAAGAGGAGGAGGGGGAGGAGGAGGAGGAGGAGGAGGAGGAGGAGAGGAAGAAGACCATTATATAATATAATAGAACCATTATAAGAATAGAATAGAATAGAATAGAATAGAATAGAATAGAATGGAATGGAATGGAATGGAATGGAATGGAATGGAATGGAATAGAATAGAATAGAATAGAATAGAATAGAATAGAATAGAATAGAATAGAATAGAATAGAATAGAATAGAATAGAAAAATAGAAATAGAAATAGAAATAATAGAAATAGAAATAGAATAGAATTCTTTATTGGCCAAGTGTGATTGGACACACAAGGAATTTGTCTCCGGTGCCTAAGTGTACATACAAACAACAATGAGGGAAGCCAGATTTCCTTAACCACTGTGTGATTCATTTAACAACACCAGTGATTTACCTAGCAACTGTAGAAAAAGAAAAAAAAAAAAGGTCAGGCCTGACTTACTTAACAACTGTCTTGCTTAGCAACAGGAATTCTGGTCCTACAACCGACAACCAAATGGGCTCAAAAGAGCACACAGAACATAGCAATTCAAAATGCAAGACAGTTACTTGGTTGGCATAAATACAGTCAGGCAAAGTCAGGATGAGTTGGGATTTTGTAACCTGGAAAATACTTAAAAACAGCAAGCCCTCCACCTTATATCATTTGGGTAGCTGGGTTCACACAACATTTTGTTGTTAGTTGTGAAGTCATGTCCGACCCATCGCAGCCCCATGGACAACGTTCCTCCAGGCCTTCCTGTCCTCTATCATCCCCCGGAGTCCATTTAAGCTCACGCTGACTGCTTCAGTGACTCCATCCAGCCACCTCATTCTCTGTCATCCCCTTCTCCCTTTGCCCTCAATCGTTCCCAGCATTGGGCTCTTCTCCAGGGAGTCCTTCCTTCTCATTAGGTGGCCAAAGTATTTGAGTTTCATCTTCAGGATCTGGCCTTCTAAAGAGCAGCCAGGGTTGATCTCCTCTAGGACTGACCGGTTGGATCACCTTGCAGTCCAAGGGACTTGCAGGAATCTTCTCCAGCACCAGAGTTCAAAGGCCTCCATTCTTTGGCGCTCAGCCTTTCTTATGGTCCAACTTTCACAGCCATACATTGCAACTGGGAAAACCACAGCAAACCCTAAATCCGGACTCAATATAGACAAGCATTAACAATAAGAGCTTTTCACCAAGGGAGGTAATAGACTAGCTTTCATTGGAGGTGTTTACACAGAAGTTAGGCAGCCATCTGTCAGAGTTGCTAATAATGAATCCTTGCAAGATTATAGTAGATATTCCCATGCAACCTTTATTTTACATGATGTTACTCTGCTTACAAGCAATAACGTTCCCAAAATAGGAGGCTGTCACAGAATCCTGGTTGTCGTTTTTTTTTTCTTGTTTTAATCCTGTTTTGAATTAAGCTTTTCATTTAAAAGGCTGAGGCTAAACTTCAATTATCCGTGCAATCACTACCCAAGATGCATTTTAAGATAAGCCCATCGGCATTGTCAGAAACTAATTGGGGAGAAACCGAGATGCATTCTCAGATAAGTCAATTGTCAAAAACTAATTGGGGGGAGAAACCCAAACAAGCGAGCTTCGTCATATATCAGTTTTAGCCAGCCTGGTTGAAAATGGTTTAAAAGAAAAATCATAGAAGCAAGATCTAGTGGAAGGAGGGGGGTAGGAGAATTAATTTCAGGCATAGGCTAAGAACAGAACCCTGATTGCTGGTCTCTAGAGATATCCACCCTGCAGGCTAACTCACTGCTTACTGCCAGGAGTTCGATCCTCATCAGCTCAAGGTTGACTCAGCCTTCCATCCTTCCCAGGTCGGTAAAATGAGGACTCAGATTTTTGGGGGCAATAGGCTGACTCTGTAAACTGCTTAGAGAGGGCTGTAAAAGCACTGTGAAGTGGTATATAAGTCTAAGGGCTATTGCTATTGCTTCCTTCCTTCCTTCCCTTTCCTCTTTCTCTCCCTCCCTTTTCTCCTTCCTTCCTTCCTTTCTTCCTTCCTTCCTTCCTTCCTTCCTTTCCATGGTGGAGAAGTGGTTAGAATGCAGTATTGCCGGCTGACACTGCTCACTGCCAGGAATTCGATCCTGACCAGCTCAAAATTGACTCGGCCTTCCATCCTTCCGAGGTCGGAAAAAGGAGGACCCAGATTGTTGGGGGCAAAATGCTGACACTGTAAACTGCTTACAGAGGACTGTAAAGCACTGTGAAGTAGTATATAAGTCTAAGTGCTATTGCTAATATCTATCATCTATCTATCTATCTATCTATCTATCTATCTATCTATCTATCTATCTATCTATCATCTGTCTCTAACTCTCTCTCTCTTTCTCTCAATCATCTATTCTAATCTGTCTCTCCCCATCCATATCTTAACTCTCTCTCTAATATCGATCGATCAATCAATCCACCCACCCACTCATCCATCCATCCATCCATCCATCCATCCATCATCTATATGTCTGTCTGTCTATCACCTGTCTCTCTCTCTTTCTCTCCATCATTTAATCTCTCTCTCTCTCTCCCCATCCATATCTTATCTCTCTCACTCTCTCTATTTAGCTTTTGTTGCTAAACCAAACTTCACTGAATTAGTCTAATCACTCTTCGGCTAGCTAAAGCCAGCCTAAACGGTACCTAGGTCCCTAATATAACATTAAAGTAAAGCATTTATTTCAGAAACCTTGCTAAAGTCAACCTCAGTGTACTAATGATTTCCAAGTAGAGAAGAGAATAGGACGAACGTCCACCATGTAATTGGAATGGAAACATCTCTAACTTTTATGATATGCGTTTGACTTTGCTTTGAGATTAATTTTGGATAAAATACCTCAATTTTCTTCTGCCGTTAAGAAAGCTTCACAAATGCGTTCCACCCAATGTTGAGTTCTGTCAGGCCTATCTTTTGATTGGAGATCATTTCTGGTCACATGAAAACAAGACTTAATAATTTGTTCTAGAGGTGGAGGAGGAGGAGGAGGAGAGGAGTTGTAAATTTTAATAAGATAGGGAATACAACTCCCAGGGCAGATTTAAATCAAATATTTTCCATCAAAATGGTTAAAACAAAAGCACTCCTGCAGACATTGTGATGTATACTGATTTATTTATACAAAGTTCCATCATGAGCTACTCAGCAGGTTGGGCAGGAGTGCAGATGACATCAAGCGGATACGAGAAGAAGTGGGAAAAGGAACAATGCAAAGCAGAAGAACCAACAGAGTCTCGGCTGAAAAGTTGGGAATCCCTTCAATTACTCTTGTGGGAAAAGGCAGGAAGAAAAGGGGAGAATGAAGGCTACCTACCATTAAACCCACTGCTGCACATAGTTCCCCACAATGTTTGAATAAACTGTGGGGTCCCATCAGTGTTAGTGAGCACTGATGAAGTTACCTAGTTGGGTCATGAAACATCTGCCAGAAAACCTCCAAGCTCAGAGAACATCAAGGATTCTACAGTCCTTCTCTTCCTCCCCTTCTCCTCCTCCTCCCCTGTGCCCATCCCTCCTCCTCCTCCTCCTCTCCTCTCTGCAAATCCCCTCCCTTCTAGCACTGATGAAGTTACCTAGTTGGGTCATGAAACATCTGCCAGAAAACCTCCAAGCTCAGAGAACATCAAGGATTCTACAGTCCTTCTCTTCCTCCCCTTCTCCTCCTCCTCCCCTGTGCCCATCCCTCCTCCTCCTCCTCCTCTCCTCTCTGCAAATCCCCTCCCTTCTAGCACTGATGAAGTTACCTAGTTGGGTCATGAAACATCTGCCAGAAAACCTCCAAGCTCAGAGAACATCAAGGATTCTTCTAGTCCTTCTCCTACTCCCCTTTTCCTACTCCTCCCCTGTGCCCATCCCCTCCTTTTTCTCCTCCTCCTCCTCCTCTTCCTCCTCCTCCTCCTCCTCTCCTCTCTCCCTCCCTTCTACACTGATGACGTTACCTAGTTGGGTCATGTAACATCTTCATGAAAACAACCGAGTTCAGAGAGCACCAAGGACCGCACAGTTGTCTCCTCCTTCTCCTCCTCCTCCTCCTCCTCATCTCTGCAAATCCCCTCCCTTCTAGCACTGATGATGTTACCTATTCTGGGTCATGAAAGGTCTGTAAGAAAGCAACCAAGTTCAGAGAGCACCAAGGATCCCCTCACATCCTCTCTTCCTTGGCTCGGCCCAAGGAAATAGCACTAACAATGGCAACCACACTGGAAGCATCTGGATTAACACAAAGGGGATGCCCCGCCCCACCCCAAGCCTATGTGGGGAGAAATCAAATCAGTGCCCTGTGTTAGCACATGGGAGAGGTTCACCTGCCCCTTGTTTAGCTTGAGATTAGTGCCCCCCCCCAAAAAAAAATTGCTTCAAACTCTGAAGCGAATAGAATATAGACTTAGCACCTGCCACTTAAAAAAAAAAGATACATACACAGTCACAGACTATAATAGATTCTCTTGTTTATTCTGCAAATGCCCAGGCTGCAGTTAAATAACCGGATTGATGCAAACAATACTGAGGATGATTAAGCAAGCTTTTCTCATGAAGATTCACCAAGGGAGGGGTGTGGGGGAGAGAGAGAGAGAGAGGGAGGGAGGGAGGGAGGGAGGGAGGGAGGGAGAGAGAGAGAGGGAGAGGGAAAAAAGGGGAAAAAATAGTTTTGCAGATGTCTTACTACAAGATTCACTGCAAATATTTTGGTGGACCAAATCACCTTTTTTTAAAAAAAAATAAATAAAATTACGGCACCCCCCTCTTTTTCTCCCCCTCCTTGCTATTTGGCAAGCCGCCAAGTTCATTCTTGGCTTTAAAAAAAAAAGAAAGAAAGAAAGGAAAGCAAAGAAAGAATTCTATAGCTGGAGGCTAGAGGAGAAACTGCCATGATTTAAAAGAGAATTGGCTACAGTAGGAAAGATAATACACCATATCGTTAAAATGCAACTGGCATCTTATGCTCCTTACAAGCTCTCAGAAATATGCTTACTCTTCAACTATTTACAGAGGGAGGGGGAAAAAAAAGGCAGAAACAAATCACCATTCAGGAGATGGATGGAGGGGAGGGGGTCGCTCACAAAGAAAGGGAACCTCTGTGGGGTGTTTCCTAAATTACGGTGTATTGTTAAGTGGTCAGCTCCAGAACAATCCAAGCCATTATGTCCATTAATCTCAATTAAAATATGCACCAGATGAATTAATCATTGAGGTCAATTGACTCGAAAACGTTGTTGGGGCTTTACCCATTAAAGACACGTTGGAATATCTAGACATGCAGAGATGTTTACCAAGGCTGGGATGCCAACGCTTTCGGCTGTGGTCTGTCCTGGAAGGATGATCGTTAAAAAAAAAGAAGGGTAACTTTATCCAAAAATTATATTTGAATAACGGCACGCGCTTTATAAAATGTGCAGATATTTCAGTAGTGAAATTCAATTATTTTTTACTACCGGTTCTGTGGGCATGGCTTGGAGGGCGTGGCAGGGGAAGGATACTGCAAAATCCCCATTCCCTCCCCACTCCTGGGGAAGGATACTGCAAAATCCCCATTCCCTCCCCACTCCTGGGTGAAGGATATTGCAAAATCTCCATTCCCACCCCACTCTGGGGCCAGCCAGAGGTGATATTTGCCAGTTCTCCGAACTACCCAAAATTTTCACTACCGGTTCTCCAGAACCTGTCAGAACCTGCTGGATTTCACCTCTGGATGAGGGGTTCTTGGTGCCCTCTGAGCTTGCTTGTTTTCTTGCAGACGATTCATGACCCATCTAGGTAACATCATCAGTGCTAGAAGGGAGGGGATTTGCAGAGAGGAGGAGGAGGAGGAGGAGGGGTTGTTCACAAAGAAAGGGGACCTCTGTGGGGTGTTTCCTAAATTACAGTGCGTTGTTAAGTGGTCAGGTTCTGAACAATCCAAGCGATTATGTCAATTAATCTCAATTGAAATATGCACCAGATGAATTAATGATGAATGAATTAATTGGTTGTTTTCACTTCAGATGTTTCCTTACCCAAACTAGATAACATCATCAGTGCCAGGAGGGGGGGAGGAGGAGGAGGAGGAGGGGGAGGAGGAGGAGGAGGAGGAGGAGGAGGAGAGGGAAGAAGAAGAAGAAGAAGAAGAAGAAGAAGAAGAAGAAGAAGAAGAAGAAGAAGAAGAAGAAGAGGAGGAGGAGGAGGAGGAGGAGGAGGAGGAGGAGGAGGAGGAGGAGGAGGAGGAGGAGGAGGAAGAAGAAGAAGAAGAAGAAGAAGAAGAAGAAGAAGAAGAAGAAGAAGAAGAAGAAGAAGAAGAAGAAGAAGAAGAAGAAGAAGAAGAAGAAGAAGAAGGCAGGACAAGAAGCAACGGATGGAAACTAATCAAGGAGAGAAGCAACCTGGAACTGAGGAGAAATTCTCTGACAGAGAGAATAATCAGTGGAATGACTTCCCTCCAGAAGTTGTGGGTGCTCCATCACTGGAGGTTTTTAAGAAGACACTGGATAGCCATTTGTCTGAAATGCTACAGGGTCTCCTGCTTGAGCAGGGGGTTGGACTAAAAGACCTCCAAGGCCCTTTCCAACTCCGTTATCCTGTTATTCTGTTAAATTTCCACAAAACGATGAAAGATGAGTCATGTCAGGGCACGTGTTAAAGTTACGTGCAAATTCGTGGCATTCCTAGAGGCTGATGAGTTTACCTCAGCTATGATGTTCCTCAGAAGGAAATAGCAAAAGCATCAGTTGCTGTGGTTGGGAAGCATGAACTGTGAACAATCTTCTGGATTGGCCAACCTGATCTTGACTTTCTTGACTTGCAGTCCTAGCATTGTTCCTTTTTATGAGCAAAGCTGCAGTTCATAACAACCGAGCATCCAGCTCGAGTTCGAAGCAATTAATTTCAAGGACTTTCAAAACCAGGTTACAGAAGCATGAAGCTGTTTACGTGGATTCATATCTTTGGATCAGCTTGGACAAATATATTCTCTTTAGTTCCATGTTTCAAGCTGTTCTTCAGGAGCTGAGGCGGCATCTCAGAACCATGTCAAATCCCCTGCCTTGTAGCTCATGTCCTACCAATCCATTTTGATGCCAGCACAATTGATTAGCATTGTTGGCCATCTCTTAATCAGATGGGTGCCTGTGTATAACCCGGGTGTCAGCAACCTGCAGCTCTGGAGCCGCATGTGGCTCTTTGGGCCGTCTGCTGTGGCTCTGTTGGGTGATCCCACCGCTGATTGGCCTCACCCCTCGCCCTCCCCTCCCAGTCATTCCTCGCCTGGCCTTTCTGTGGGCACGTGCGCAGTCGCCAGCTGCTCTTTTGATTTCCAGCGCACATGTGCCAGCTGCTTTTTGCGGGCACCGGAGCTCCAGAAAATGGCCTGAAAACAGCCAAAAACCAGGACATTTTTCAGGCCGTTTTGGGGCTGTTTTTCAGGTGAAAAACAACCTAGAAAACATCCTGAAAACATCCTGAAAAACAGCCTGAAAATGGCACAAAAAACAGCCAAAAAAACAGGTCATTTTCTGGCCATTTGGGGGCTGTTTTTCAGGTGAAAAACAACCTAGAAAACATCCTGAAAACATCCTGAAAAACATCCTGAAAATGGCACAAAAAACAGCCAAAAAACAGGTCATTTTCTGGCCATTTGGGGGCTGTTTTTCAGGTGAAAAACAACCTAGAAAACATCCTGAAAACATCCTGAAAAACAGCCTGAAAATGGCACAAAAACAGCCAAAAAACCAGGTCATTTTCTGGCCATTTGGGGGCTGTTTTTCAGGTGAAAAACAACCTAGAAAACATCCTGAAAACATCCTGAAAAACAGCCTGAAAATGGCACAAAAAATAGCCCAAAAACAGGTCATTTTCTGGCCAGCTGATTTTGAGGCCAAATACGGCCTGGAAAACAGCATGAAAATGGCCCAAAAATGGCATGAAAATGGCCCCAAAACCAGCCAAAACCAGCCCAAAAAAAACCAGGCATGTGCGCGCCAGCCAGCTGATGTTTGGGTTTCCGGTGCTCCGGCACACACATGCATGCGCGTTCCAATTTGGGCACTTGGGGCCGAAACGGTTCGCCATCACTGCCTTATACCATCGAGGACAAATAATTGTCCAATATTTTCTTGAAAACGTCCAGCAATGGTGCACCCACAACTCCTCTTGTTTTCAACCATCAGAACCGAAGAAGCTTCTTGGGTGAGAAGCGAAATGTCTTCAAGGAAGAAATAATAATATAAAACAATATCATTTCTTGTGAGTGCTAGACTGAAGCAACTAAAGTGGAAAGAACAAGAAGATTGTCATAAATTACTTTGGGACATTCAGGTTTTTTTCTTGCAATATGGGCTTGAAACCAATTAAAAGCCAGCTTTTGAACTTTGCTCTGAATCACTGCCTCTGAAGCGAATACATGAAATATTGTACACAGCCTTGTGTTTTCCTGTTTGACTTTCATAGGGGCATGTTGCTCATACAATAGTTTGTTTCATCTTACCACAAGTTGAAGGTAGCATTTGGAAAATCAAATGTGAGCTTAATGGAATGTTGTTTCTCTTATAAACTTGGACATTGTTTGTGGTTGACCCTTCGTTATTCCAGAAGCTTCTTAATGTTATTTTGTTACACAACATTATGTGGTTTGGGGGTTTCCCCCCCCCCCTCCCTAGTATTAATATAACTTGTCATTAAAAATACCCTATATGTAATTCTTTAAATATGTGATGTTTTGATTGGAGGGTAGAGGGAAGTGATTTATTATTTGTCCTCAACAATTCATTTGGAAGTGGCTAACAGAAGCCGCTGCGAGTTGGACAATTTGGATCAAGTTTCAAACTATGGAAGCAATTTCCCTATAAATACAAACATTATTTTAATTATTCTAGTGATTGCCAGTCTAGGACTCAAATCACACTCATGTCAGAAACACCAAGGCGCTTCCAAGTTAAAAGGATTAGCTGGTGACATCACCATTGCCTGGGGGAGACACCCAGTTGGGGGCTCCTTTCATGACCCCATCAGGAGCTGGAGTGAAGGACAGGAGCTCACCCTGTCCCACAGCAGCACTCGGATCTTGAATGTAGGTTTGTTCCAACCCAGCATCCTAACCATGCAAGCCACTGAGGCCTATCTAGGACTGTCAGGTAGGAAAGATCAAGTCTGTACATGAAGGCTCAATTTATTTATTTATTGCTAAAAGCCTATGTACAGGAATCTTCTCAACTACTCATCTGTTTAGAATTAGATAAGAGTCAACAGCATTCAAGGCAGGATGGACTTAATTTGCTTGTGGCTATGTAGAGATTCTAGGCCCGTGATGGTGAACCCATTCCCACCCCACTCCAGGGGAAGGATACTGCAAAATCCACATTCCCTCCCCACTCCAGGGGAAGGATATTGCAAAATCCACATTCCCACCCCACTCTGGGACCAGTCAGAGGTGATATTTGCCGGTTTTCCCAACTACGCAAAATTTCCACTACTGGTTCTCCAGAACCTGTCAGAACCTGCTGGATTTCACCCCTGATCCCCACCCCCACCCCGTTACCTCAGAAATATCACCCCTAAAGAATTGTAAAGTAATTTAGAGGTCTTTTCTGTGCAGTATTTTTTTTAAAAAAAACAACAACCACAAAGTCTCACCACATCCTTGGTGTAAATAAGTTCAGAATATTGATGAACAGGTTTCGGGAGAATATTGGTTTCAATAATCGTGAGGTAAAATAAAACATTCCCACAAATGACTTCCTTGACTTGTCTGTGTCTCCATTACTGCCGCTCTTGCAAAGAAAGAAAGAAGAAGAAACTGGTTCAAACTGGCTCAAAAATGCCTTTCCTGCCCTGATATTAACAATATTGCAAGATAATGGAAAGTTGGTTTTTTGCCATACAGATGCCACCATTGAGATATATGTGGATTTTAATAAAACACGACACTCCAATTGAGATTTGCAAACAACTTGATACGAGTTATGCGCAGAAGGTCAGGTGGAACTCGGGTAAAACAATTGGTTATTTCTGCATCATTTTGTGCTTTTTAACATCCTTTGAAGGGGGGGAAAAGGTGAAGATGTGATGCTGAGCAAAGTGGAATAAGGAGAGAATTTCAAACTTGGGAGTTTAGGCATGTAGAGTCCTGTGTGTAGTCATCGTTGTAATGATTCATATAACAGAAATGTAACAGAATAACAGAGTTGGAAGGGACCTTGGGAGGTCTTCTAGTCCTCCCTGTTCAAGCAGGACACCTATACCATTCTGGGCAAATGGCGCTGGCTGGGAGATTCTGGGAGTTGAAGTCCACCCATCTTCAAGCTTCCAAGATTGAGAAACACTGCCCTAGAGGGAAGCCATTTGAAAATAGACCTTGAAATAGCAATAGCACTGAGACTTATATACCTCTTCACAGTGCTTTACAGCCCTCTCTAAGCAGTTTACAGAGTCAGCCTCTTGGCCCCCCCCAAAATCTGGGTCCTCATTTTACCCACCTCGGAAGAATGGAAGACAGAGTCAACCTTGAGCCTGGTGCGATTCGAACTGCCAAATTGCAGGCAGCCGGCAGTCAGCAGAAGTAGCATGCAGTACCACACTCTAACCACTGCCCCCACCATGGCTCATATGTAGACCTACATCTCTGGTTCTTCCAATCCAAGATAGATGACCTTATGGTTCCTTTCAACCAGCTTTCCAACTGATAATATTTCCAATCTCCTTCTCTATTTTTCTCTTTCAATTCCCATTTCTTTTCTGTGTTAGATTCACCCGTCAAAAACTTCTCAAAAGAAGACCAATGAAGCGTGGGTGTGGGTGTTTT
This sequence comes from Pituophis catenifer annectens, assembly GCF_029215685.1. Classification (NCBI taxonomy): domain Eukaryota; kingdom Metazoa; phylum Chordata; class Lepidosauria; order Squamata; family Colubridae; genus Pituophis; species Pituophis catenifer. Next base: position 20,987,700 of record NW_027256893.1, read on the forward strand.
TTTTTTGTCTGTGTTTTCTCAATTTGAACCAGTTTGCAAATAAGAACTGTGAAGCCAGCTCTGCTGAACAGGTGTGCCTGGTTACGCACATTCGATATAAATTGTTGCTAATGTTTATACAACATAACAATAAAACTATAAAAATTTGGCCTGTTCCCGGAAAACTGTTGATGCAGCTGGTCGATAAAAGTGGAGACGAATTGAAGCCGGATGAAGCCGTTATCAGGTTAACATGGTAGGGCTGTTGGTCTACCTACTAGTTGAGGAAGTTGATTCTTTCCCCCCACTTGGAATTGTAAGATAAAAACTGAAGGGGATTTATTCAGAATTGAAGAGGAAGTCCTGACTCCAACTCTTAGAGTAGGTATGATCCAGGGGTGAAATGCTACCGGTTCAGACCAGTTCAGCTGAATCGGTAGGGATGGCCGCAGGTGGTTCGGAGAACCAGTAGTGATGGCAGTGTGAGGCTCTGCCCAGTTCAATGAGCTGAACCAGTTCAGTTCAGTTCAGTTAAGAGCCTTGGTGGCATAGCTGACTAAGTGCTGTTAAAGTAGCACCAGCTGCCTGCAATTACTGCAAGTTCAAATCTCACCAGGCTCAAGGTTGACTCAATCAGGCTTTTGAGCGCATGGCAATAAGGCCAAGTGCTTATTTCATAGTTTTAAAAAAATATAAGACAGGGTCTTATTTTCAGGGAAACACGGTCGCGTAGCTAAATGTCTATGGAGATTCTCCATCCTCCAGGTCATGGTTGTCCCAAAAATGCTTTCTCAAGAGGTAACTGGACTTTCTTTGTTTTTCTTTGAAGACGTTTCGCTTCTCATCCAAGAACTGAAGAAGCTTCTTGGATGAGACTTGAAACATCTTCAAAGAAAAAACAGAAAGTCCAGTTGCCTCTTGAAAAAATCACCTTTGGGAATCATTTCCAGTGGTTTTCTAAACATTTATGTAAAAGATCCACACTGTGGGAAGAAGGAGAAGGAGTTATAGATTTGTCAATTGTTCTAGGAACCAGAAAGAAATTTGGGTTTAATCATTGATAACCCCTACCTTCTCCTTCCTTCCGTCATCCTTTAAAACTTCATTTGCAGATTACATTTGCATTAGGAACCCATAAACACACTCCAGCCAAAGGGAATCGAAAAGTTTGGACGTTCAAAAATGTCACCGACTCTAAAAGGAGAAAGAGAGAGAGAGAAAGAGAGACAAAGCTTTTCTTCACTCTTTTTTGGAAGAAAAAAGAAAAACGCCCATTACCATCACCTCATTTCTCCCCCACCCCCCAACCCATACGCCAACCCCAGGAGCAGCTGGGATGCAAAATGGCTGAAAGCCATAAAAAATCCATTTTACCATTTTGTACAGTTTGTCAGACTTGAGAAATGGGGCTGCATGTCAAAGCTGTGGGCAATCTGGCCACAATCTGTAGTTCTGAGGTTGATGGGGGGGGTCCCCTTTCTCCAGTATCTCTCTCTCTCTCTCTCTCTCTCTCTCTCTCTCTCTCTCTCTCTCTCTCTCTCTCTCTCCTGTTCTTCTTTATTTACAACTCTTTTGATAATAAGCCCTTCCACAACTTACACTAAGGTTTTGCCATTAGCTGCATCCCATTCAGAGGGATTAGAATACTTGATGGCCCCTTGGATAAATGTGGAGGCAGATGGTCCTTGACATTTTTCATGCCATCAGTTACAGCTCTGGCAAGGAAACTCTTTCATCCTTTGTTTATCCTTCACTAAGAAGCCACTACATGGGATCGTTAAACTTTCATTTTTCACCGGGCTGATTAAGGCGTACTACAAGGCAGATGTTATTCAATGCTGGGTTCGCCCTCCTTCTCTTTCTCTTTTTTTCTTTCTTTCTTTCCTTCTCTCCCACCCCCCACCCCACCCCCCACCCTTTTAACAATTTACATTTAGCACCGAAATGCTGCCCTTTCTATTTGGTCCAATGGATCAATTCCCATTTCTACAGCTCCAAGGTCAAGCCCCAAGCCCTGCTGTTCTAACAAACAGCTAAATGTTTCATAAAGTTTGCTTTGTGCTTTTTCTCTCTCTCTCTCTCTCTCTCTTCATTCGAGATAACAGGGATCTATCTACCCTGTTTGCACACTGGCAGCTGCTGACTTGAGTACAAGAACGTTTTGGGGCTATATCACAGCTGTTAGGTGAAAAAAGTCAAGTTTTACATTTAGGCAAGAAAAACAAAATGCACAGGTACAGTATATGTGGTACCTTGTTCAATAGTGGTGACTGTGAGAGGGACCTTGGAGTCCTAGTGGACAATCACTTAAATATGAGCCAGCCATGTGCAGCATCTGCCAAAAAAGCCAACGCAGTTCTAGGCTGCATCAACAGAGGGATAGAATCAAGATTACGTGAAGTGTTAGTGCCACTTTATAATGCCTTGGTAAGGCCACACTTGGAATCCTGCATTCAGTTTTGGTTGCCACGATATAAAAAAGATGTTGAGACTCTAGAAGGAGTGCAGAGAAGAGCAACCAAGATGATTAGTTGACTGGAGGCTAAAACATATGAAGAACAGTTGCAGGAACTGGGTATGTCTCGTTTGAAGAAAAGAAGGACTAGAGGAGACATGATAGTTGTGTTCCAATATTTGAGGGGCTGCCCCAAAGAAGAGGGAGTCAAGCTATTCTCCAAAGCACCTGAGGGTAGGACAAGAAGCAATAGGTGGAAACTAATCAAGGAGAGAAGCAATTTAGAACTAAGGAAAAAATTCCTGACAGTTAGAGCAATTAATCAGGGGAACAACTTGCCTCCAGAAGTTGTGAATGCTTCAACATTGGAAGTTTTTAAGAAGATGTTAGATAACCATTTGTCTGAAGTGGTGTAGGGTTTCCTGCCTAAGCCCTCCAAGGTCCCTTCTATTCTATTCTATTCTATTCTATTCTATTCTATTCTATTCTATTCTATTCTATTCTATTCTATTCTATTCTATTCTATTCTATTCTATTCTATTCTTCCCTGTTATTTAAGATTCTGCTTTTGTGGGTGGGGAATTGAATACTGCAGGGTGGAAAAAACACTGTTCTGATATGAGAGAGAAGAGAAGCAGGACATCACTCTCTATCTGAAGATGTCCCAGGAGTATAGACAGGTAGTCCTCAACCTATGACCACAATTAAGCCCAATTAAGACCTCCAAGTCCCTTCCAGCTCTATACTGATTGAAAAGGTCTAGAATTGCTTCAGCCACAGCCAACGTCTATGGAGATTCTCAGTCATCCAAGTCATGGTTGTCTCAAAGGTGTTTTTTGTTTTTCAAGAGGTAACTGGACTTTCTTTGTTTTTACTTGAAGACGTTTCACTTCTCATCTAAGAATCTTCATCAGCTCAGGCACAGAAGTAGACATGCAATGCAGACGCTCACCATGTTGCCTTCTGCAGGTTTATATTCCTTGGCAAACAATCTGGATCTGAGCTGCAAAATTCCCGAGGACCATCACACAATGGGAAAGTGCTGGAGTCTTCGGTATCTCTTTGTGCTACCAAGTGGGCATCAGAATTTGCGTCAGCCCAGGCTGGATAGCCTTCACTAAACCTAAAACAAACTTGCCATCTCTGGAAAGTCAGTGCGAGCATAATATTTTGAATTCAGAGGAAGAAGTGTTTTTACGGCCACTCCGCAAACACTTTGCATTGTTTGAAATCAAATGTGTGGATGAAAGCAAGCCAAACATTTATTACAACTGTCTGAAAGTTGTTATGGAAATGAAACAGTCTTTAGGACAGGATGTCCTTGCACTTTCCCCGATAATGAAAAGTCTGTTTTTATTGTGACTTGAATGGTTTGGAGCAAACAATAGCAAATGTTGCTTTTCTCCCTCCTGAATTGTAAGAGAGGCCAGCAGTTGTGAAAAGTACATGGGTTTTATGTGAATATTTTAGCAGTGACATGCTTGAGGGTTTCTTTTTCCAATCTCCTGAACAAGCCAAATAAAGTTAAGGTGCTTTAGAACAGGGGTCCCCCAAACCCCTTGGACTCTGGACTGGTACTGGTCTGTGACCTTTTAGGACAGTGATGGTTAACCTTTTTGGTGCTGAGTGCCCAAAATGCAATGTGAATGCCCGCCCGCGCATGGGCCCCAACCCCCGACCCCCATTTTGGCTTCCAGGTTGGTGCAGGAGGCTTTTCAGGTCCAAAATGTGGTGCGGGGGGGGGGGCCTCACGATCTCTGCAGTTTCTCCCCCAAGTACAGCTTAATGTCAGGTGTGCTTCCTTCAAAGTCCAGGAAAGAATGAGCCAAACTCCATTATTTATAGAGTAATGTACTTTTACTGGAAAATGAAAAGAACGCTACCAAGGAAAAGCTGAAACTAAAGCAATAGGCGCGAAAGTTGCATATAGAAAGCATCCCCCCCCCACTGTCCATCATCAATCACCCAATCCAAAGGTCTCCCAGAGGTCAGGTGGAAGCACGTCTGGCATCGTCATCAATCAGGAACGCGATGACGGTTGACCCGATAGCCACTTCGTAGATAGGTTTCGTTTCTTCAAAATCCTCCAGCACACTTCCCCCCCAACGCTCTCCAATTCTCTCCCACCCGTTTCTTATGGCAGCCAAAGCAGTAAAGTCGGAGGCTGACATACGTCCTAGCTTTCTCCTCCATTCCTGCCACAGAGAGACACCTGCGGAGGGTGGAACCTGTGGAGATCGGGGAAGGAATGGGTGGCAGAAATGCAGGAGGAAGCTAGGGTGCGCTGGGGGGAGAAATTGTGGAGATCGGGAAAGGCCCCACCCCTGTGCATGCGTGGCAGAGACCCAAAGACCAGCGGGCCAGCAGAAGGCTCACGCACATGCACAGTGGAGCTGGGCTGAGGTGACAGCTGGCATGTCCGCAGAGAGGTCTCTGCATACCACCTGTGGCACGCGTGCCATAGGTTCACCGTCACAGTGTTAGGAACTGGGCCACACAAGCAAGTGAAGGTAGCACTATAAACCACTCCGTCCTCAGTTCATGGAAAATAACCTGGTGCCCAAAAGGTTGGGAACCACTGTTTTTGGAACTAGGATGACAATCCTTAAATGTTGCTTACTCGTTTTGAGCAAAAAAAAAATTTATTGTTTTTTTTTAAATGTTTTTTTAATGTTGCTTACTCGTGATTGGCCCCTCCCATAAGGCTTAAAAGACCAGCAACAGCTCTTGGCCGGAAAACAAAGTTGAGAGATTTGCTTCTTGTTTCACTGTATTCATTTCTTGTCGGCGTGTTCTGCTTCTGAACTTTTGTCAAGAAAAGCCCTTGGCAGTTTGCCTAATTATATCAAGGTCGGTGATAAACTGAGGAATGGTGTTTTGAAGAATTTGCTTTAATTTAGTTTGGACTATGCTGAGAATGAGTTAATTCTCAGCTGTTCTAATAAAGTCTGTTTGTTTTCCAACTGTTTGCATTTAATACTAACTACTTGGGCCTGGGTCACAACAGAGACGTCTGCAAGACAATCAAGCTCAGAAAGCACCAAGGACCCCATAAATTCAACTCTGAGCTACAAATATTCCCTTCTCTAAATATCTCTTTCCTCTCCAAGGCAGATTGTCAAAAGGAACATGTTTTAAGTTCTCCAACCTTGGAAAGTTTTTCCAAAACTTTTTGTTGCAAATCATTTTAATGTCTGGGATAAATTATTCCCATGAGGTCTCTGTCACGGCTGAACTCTTGAGAACTACGCAGAGAGAATCTACCTAGAGGAAGGTAGAACAAAAAAGAAAACAGATCCATGCAGAAAAATATTATTTGAGGGGGAAATTAAATACTTTCGCCTAGCGTTCCTTGACTAATTATCATCCCCTTCTTTGTGGTTTAAGTAACTGCTCATTTAGATCCATGAATGATTGCTCGGAGATTAGGGCACGGGGTAAATCTTTCTGCTGGGAATAATCTACTTATGCTACTGTTTATTTGAAGCAGTGATAAACATAGATATTCAGGCTCCATATGGGCCAAGCCAGAAAGAGAAAGAGAAAGGGAGAAGGGAGAGGGGGTTTGTAATTAATGAAGTCTCACATTTTGGTCAATAAATTATTAACTTCAGCTGCAAATTCATAACTTTCATTAAACGTAAGGCTCCATCAGAAGGGAGTAAATACACATTCACAATCCATTTTAAGTAGGCGGCATCGAACACTTCACTTGCTTGTTTAACATTATTGCCATTTCATCCGCTGGGAAACGGGATTTTGTGCCCCATTATTTATCATTTACAAAAATTAATTATGCCTCTAATTAACAGCAGGCAAACAAATTATCACTCGAAGACTTATTTATTCAAGGCAGCAAGACAGAAGCATTTGCATCGTACAGGATATAAATGTTTCCCCTTTTCCATTCTTTTCATTTTGGGGGGTGAGGAAAGCTCTCTTCGCTCACACCCGCTCCTCTCGTTGGTGATTAATTTACTTCCCCTAAATTCTAAGGTTCATTACAGTTTGTTTCCAAACTACATCTCAAGAGGTTGGGAATTATTCATCTGGCAGTCGTTCAATTATTTAATTAAAAAAAAATACACAATATCATCAACCACCTTATATGTACATTAAATCCGAATCTTGCACAGAGAAAAACAAATGAAACCCTTGATGGTAACAAAAGGTAGAGGAAGCTTTAATCTGGATTAACTCGTAAATTCCTTTCCTCCGTTCTTCATTGGTCAGAAATTTTAGTGGCTCCTCCGTTAATTCTGTTCCCCGCTTTTGGGAAGGGCAATGAAAACGACTGGAGCTTATAGTGGACTATAGATCAGACATCCAGCCCTTGCTTATCAATGGAGACCGAGTGGGGCAAGTGGCCAGTTTTAAGTTTCTAGGTGTTATCGTAAAAGAGGACCTGACCTGGGGCCACTCACATTGCAGCACTGGTCAAAAGGGCCCAGCAGAGATTATACTACCTGAGACTTCTCAGGAAACAACAACTGAATGAAAAACTGCTGGCGACCTTCTACCGCTGCACCATAGAGAGTATTTCAATCTCCTGCGCCTGTGTATGGTTTGCCAATTGCACAGTGGCAGATAGGACAGCGCTCCAGAGGGTCAACGTCATTGCCCAGAGGATCATTGATTGCCCTCTCCCCTCTTTGGAAGAGCTTTATAGCTCCCGCTGCCTTAAGAAAGTTCAAAACATTCCTAAAGATCCATCTCATCCTGGGCACCCTTGTTTTTGAACTATTACCATCTGGCAGACGGTACAGGATAATAAAAACAAGGACAAATAGGCTGAAAAACAGCTTCTACCCCAGGGCAATAACCATATTGAATTCTACGGTATAGTGCAATATCGGGTTTTCAATTTCAATTATATAGAATGTAAAGGATGTATATTTGTGTTTTTATTTGTATAGTTATAATGTACACTGAAGACAGCATTTAATTTTGTTGTACCATGTGCAACGACAATAAAGTAAAGTAAACGGAAGATACGTCAAGAAACTCTAAGATTTCTCCCACCTGCTGTGGAGTTTGACTGCCAATTGATATTTCAAGAGCGGAAATGGTTTATTTACCTAATTAAAATCATTATTTAACCCATGGGGGAAAGTAGGATCCCCACGGTCCCCTGATTAAAATTTGGATGCTTGGCCCAACTGTTGTGTACTTATGACAGCTGCAGTGTCCCGAGATCATCCCGTGATCTCCTTTTGCAACCTTCTGACAAGCAAAGTCAAAGGGGAAGTCAGATCCATTTAATAACCAGGGATCCTAACCTAACAGCTGCAGTGATTCAGAACGGAATAACAGAGTTGGAAGGGACTTTGGAGGTCTTCTAGTCCAACCCCCTGCTTTAGGCAGGAAAGCCTACACCACTTCAGACAAATTCACTTAATAGCTGTGATGAGAAAGGTCATAAAGTGAGACAGAGCTCTCTGTCAGCTTTGGAAGCCATATTAGGCCGGAAGCTTCCATGCTGCCACCATCTCATGTGTGAGAAAGTAGGAGGGGGGGGTTATTTATTTGAGGGTTTGTATTTAGATAAAATAGCATAGCATTCTTCAAGGTCAGGGCGATCCTGCATCTGGAGAAGGAGTGGTCGGAATGCTGTCTCGAGATGGGATGGATGGTGATTGGAGCATGTGATCGACTGAGGAGTGAGGGGATGGTTTTGGGGGTTTTGATTTACTGAGGAAAAACTCAGATTCGGGTTTTTCCCAGATGTGCCAGTTTACCTATTCTAGTAAATAGAACTTTGAAAAATGCGTGCTTCAGAGTTTTACTTGGAGAGGGGGTGGTGGTTTCTGGAATGCTGACACTCTTGCTTCAAACAACAGAAATTTGGGGCTCAGTCATAAGTGAAGGACACCCCCCCCCCAAGGGTAAAAGAGAAGGCCTTTGGCTCACAATCGTCTCAAGCAAAGGGGGTATAATGGAATTACCGTACGAAAGTGTAAAAAAAAATAATAATAATAACATGAAACCTACCACTGACTGCTCTGATTTTATAATTATCATGATCTGCTCTTATGATACATCACTGCTAGAGCCGTAGATGAAACAGGAATAAATCACAGTTATTTATATTCCAGTAAATCATAGGAGAAAATATCACAAGGGGAGTTATAATTCACATTCCCATCAGGACATAATTATACATGCATTGCCTTACATTTTTAGCATAGATATATCAGGAGCGTGGTAATTCATTACTCAATGAGAAGAATCAAAACAAACGTATTTGTGTGTGTGTGTGTGTGTGTGTGTGTGTGTGTGTGTGTGTGTGTGCGTGTGCAAAATGTCATTTAAGGGAGGAGAATAAGCATGCCATGTAAAACTACCTTTAAATTAACCTAATACATTTTAATTCGGCAGAGGCGTTCCAGTCTCTTGGGAAACGGTTTTTAAATTCATGACCCTGTTAAAAAAGTATCTGATATGGTTGAGTAGCATAAGGCCAGTGTAATTTCCCCTTTACTTCTTTTGAGGGAGGACAATGAATTCTAAAGTCTGTAAGGTAGACCAGATAAATAGAACTCCCATGTAGAGTAGAAAAGCTGGATTCAAATCCTCATTTAATTAGGGAGTTAATAGATTAATTTACTTCTTGGCCTTGTCATCTTCCTTCCTTCCTTCCATCCATCCATCCATCCACCCATCCATCCACACACTCTTCCCTTCCTTCATTCCTTCCTCCCTTCCTTCCTTCCTCCCTCCCTCCCTTCCTTCCTTTCATCCACCCACCCACCCACCCATCCATTCATCCATCCATTCTCTCTCCACCCCTTCCTTCCTTCTTTCCTTCCTTCCTTCCATCCATCCACCCACTCTCCCCTTCCTTCCTTCCTTCCTTCCTTCCTTCCTTCCTTCCACCCATCCATCTACTCTCCCCTTCCTTCCTTCCTTTCCTTCCTTCTTTCCATCCTTCCATCTACCCACCCACCCATCCACCCATCCATCCATTCTCTCTCCACCCCTTCCTTCTTTCCTTCCTTCCTTCCTTCCATCCTTCCATCCACCCATCCATCTACTCTCCCCTTCTTCCTTCCTTCCTTCCATCCTTCCTTCCTTCTTTCCTTCTTTCCTTCTTTCCATCCTTCCATCCATCTACCCACTGACCCAACCATCCATCCATCCATTCTTTCTCCACCCCTTCCTTTCTTTCTTTCCATCTTTCCTTCCTTCCATCCATTCACCCACTCTCCCCCCCTTCCTTCCTTCCTTCCTTCCTTCCTTCCTTCCATCCCCCCATCAATCTACTCTCCCCTTCTTCCTTCCTTCCTTCCTACTTTCCTTCCCTTCCTTCCTATTTCCCCTTTACTTCTTTTGAGGGAGAAAATGTTTGTAAACAATGAATTCTAAAGTCTGTAAGGTAAAGCAGATAAATAAACCTCCTATGGGAGTAGAAAAGCTGGGTTCAAATCCTCATTTAATTAGGGATTAATAGATTAATTTACTTCTTGGCCTTGTCTCCTTCCTTCCTTCCTTCCTTCTTCCCTCCTTCCCTTCCCTTCCCTTCACTTCCTTTGATCACATAACCATGGGAATACTGCAACAGTCGCGTGAAAAACATTCATAAGTCACTTTTTTCAGTGTCGTTGTAACTTTGAACAGTCACTAAACAAACGTATAAGTCGAGAACTACCTGTATATGCCCCCCCCCTCCCCAAGAGCAGCAAGTTTAGCAATTTCTTAAACATTTACCTCCAGGTGGATCCAACATTCAGTTGGTGGTTTGGGGAAGGCAACCTCTCTCCTGCCTTTATCCCTCCTTCCCCCCACCCCCAGCCTTGCTTTCCTCTGATAAATAGCTCATTTTGCAATCACTATCATATAATTTAGCACGTTGACAGGTGCATAAACTACACATGAGCTTTGTATAAATATTAAAGAGGCTTTCTCCAAATGAAAGCTTCCAAATGAAACATAGTTCCTTGGCTCTCTTTTAATAGCCTTGCTCGGAAGGGAAAGGGGGGTGGGAGAAGAAGAGGCAATTGCTGGAGTGGCAAGGACTCGGAGCAATTTGCTATGATTGTATTTGGGGGTCTGCGGTTGCCAGCTTCGGATTTTAACCATCTCTTTATGGGATGATGGACTGTTGCTCTCTGACTCCCCTCCATGTTCTTTCTCTCCGATGATTGTTCCTACATGAGGAGCTGGTGGCAACCGTAGCCAATATAGCCTTTGGAAAATTGCTAGTTTGGGAGAGTCTGCCCACAGCCTTGGATAGATCTCTGTTGAACTATCGCAATGCACTCTATGTGGGTCTACCCTAGAACCAGGAGTGAAATCCAGCACCTTCTCACAGGTTCTGGAGAACCGGTAGCGGAAAATTTGAGTAGTTCGGAGAACCGACAAATACCAGTTCTGGATGACCCCAGAGTGGGGCGGGAATGGAGATTTTGCAATATCCTTCCCCCAGGAGTGGGGAGGGAATGGGGATTTTGCAGTATCCTTCCCCTGCCACTTAACAACAGCAGCTGAACAGGTCATAAAATGGGGCACAACTTGCGGGAAAAACGGGACTCCTGGAAGTTCCGGAAGGCCAGAAAAGGGCCCGTTTCCTGCCTCCGGAGGGACTCCAGAGCCCAGCGGCTCAAGGAAAGCCTCCGGAGCCTGGGGAAAGTGAAAACGCCCCCCCTGCCATAGTGCAGGAGGCCGACTAGGCCACACCCACCGTGGCCACGCCCACCCAGCAACCAGGCAGAGAACCGATTGCTTAAATTTTTGAAGCCCATCCCTCGTTTCCTCCCACACCTTAAGAAAATTAAGGCACTAGTAAAATAACAAAAATCTTCAGAAGCAAGGAGCAGATCATTTCCCCCCCACCCCCCCACCTCCCCAAGGGGCTTCTGACTTTCGTAGCCGGATTTCATGATACACAGTTTCCATTCTATTTCATTCATTCATCTCTCTTAAAACATAAAATTTCACCCACTGTAAATGTCAAATCTTTCCTTTGTTATTTGCTAACGCCATTTTAAAAATCTTGAATTGTTTGCTTTGTTGAAGGGCTCAGCGAGCCCTGAGTATTCTTTATTTGTATTTTACTACCAGACATGCTTTAGTTTCCTTTTTTTAAAAAAAGTAAAGTAATATTTTTTTTTCTAAAAAAAGAAAAAAAAAACCCAAGCTGAAATGGGATTTAAACAACAGAGTGAAGTTTGCCATTATCATAAATGTGTGAAGTGCTTTCTGAATAATAAAATGGATCAGAGATTCGGGATAATTCAAAGGGAAATGTTATGTTCAGCATCAGAATTAGATTACGTTAATGTAGTTCATTTGAAATGGTTTAAAGGCCACTGGAAGCGCGAAGAAAGAATCTGTATCATAACTTTGAATAAATAGATTGCGGCATTTGTTTATAATAACAACACGCTGAACAAATCTATTACTGTGCGGCCGAATGTGGCAATATATTACCGCTGTTATTAAATCTCCTTCTGTGTGATGATAAATTATAGATTTAATTAGACGTATTCCCTGGGTACATATGTGGGTATCAGTCAGGAGGAAGGAGGGACACGTGACATTACACAGGACATCACATGTTTCATGGTGTCATTGCACAAATAATGCCAATTAGGTATACCTGCAACATTTCTTTGACAAACTCATGATGCAGAAGACATCAATGTGACTTGTGCTGGAAGTTATATTTATATGTAGATTTTTATGGTTTGGTGTCTATTTGTACCCTGCCCAGATTCGCTCTCTGAGGGAGATGATCAGTTTCTAAACATGATGTATTAAATAAATAAAAAAACTTAGGTGGCCTTCAGATAGATGGATAGATGATTGAGAGAAAGAGAGAGAGATGATAGATAGATAGATAGATAGATAGATAGATAGATAGATAGAGAGAGACAGATGATGATAGAGACATATAGATGATAGAGATAGATGACAGACTGACAGACAGACAGACAGATAGATAGATAGGTAGATAAATTGATTGATACATATCCTGTTTCCCCCAAAATAAGACATCCCCTGATAATAAGCCCAATTGGGCTTTTGACGCATGGCAATAAGGCCAAGCGCTTATTTCAGGGTTCAAAAAAATATAAGACAGGGTCTTATTTTCAGGAAAACACGGTAGGTAGGTAGGAGGACAGAAAGAAAGAGAAAGAAAGAAAGAGAGAGAGAGAGAGAAAGAGAGAGAGAGAGAGAGAGAGAGAGAGAGAGAGAGAGAGAGATGATAGATAGATAGATAGATAGATAGATAGATAGATAGATAGATAGATAGATAGATGAGAGAGAAAGATATAAGATATGGATGAGGGAGAGAAATTAGATGATTGAGAGAAAGAGATTGAGAGAAAGGGATTATAGATTGATATATAGATAGAGAGATTAGCAGTAGTAATAGCACTTAGACTTATATACCGCTTCATAGCGATTTACAGTTCTCTCTAAGTGGTTTACAGAATCAGCCTATTGCCCCCAACAACCTGGGTCCTCATTTTCCCGGCTGAAGTCAACCTTGAGCCGGTGAGAATCAAACTGCTAGCAATCGGCAGAATTAGCCTGCAATACCGCATTCTAACCACTGTGCCACCACGGCTCTTTAATAGAGAGAGGTAAAAATATGGATGGGAGGGAGGGAGAGAGGGAGGGAGGGAGAGGGAGAGAGAGAGAGAGAGAGAGAGAGAGAGAGAGAGAGAGAGAGAGAGAGAGAGAGAGAGAGAGAGAGAGAGAGAGAGAGAGAGAGAGAGAGAGAGATTGGATATGGAGGGACATTTATCAGATGGAGAGAACTGCCACAGGTTCTGGATCTGGATTTGAACCTGTAAGGAAGTCGTTTGGATTTAAATCACCACACAGCAATGGATTTTTTTTTCCCCTTGAGTTCACCCACTTCATCGGGAGGCAGCACAATGTATGATAATACTTTAGGAATCTTTCTATGACGCAAGCGTAGAAAGGTAGAGTTTGAAACAGCCTTGAAGATTATTTATTTGCAAAGCTACATTAAATCAGCTCAGGAGTATAGCTAATAGGGAGCGTTTTTGAGATGATACCCATTCTGAGCTTTCAGATGTTTCTAAAGTACAGCTCTTGGTGTCCCTCATCATGAACCATGTAAGTTCATCCCCAAATTTAATAGATGCCGCCTTGAGTCTTTCTTCCGTTGACTATTACAGCATTTTGACTCTGCTCTCCTAATTTCTCCCCATCCGTTTCTTGATGACTTGATTAAATCTATCCATCTGATTGCTAAGAGTCAACAACGACTTGAAGATACATAATCAATCGAATTTTTTTGTTTTGTTTTTACTTACACGTTGAGTTTTGCTTCTTGGAAAGAATCCTGTCACATCAGTAACCTTATGGCTCTGCTTTAAGATAATTATTGGGTTAGCTTGAAGCATTCTTTTTTTTTTTCCCCTCTGCTTCCAGAAATAAATGGTGGCAATTAAGTATGTTGATACAAGTCCCTTTAGCAGCTCAACAGCTGATGTGTAATGGTTAGCTCTGGAGCTGTGGCTGTTTTTTTTTTATTTAATAAGTGCACCTGCATACCTTGTTTTTCTTTTTCACCTACGTTTTGTCCTGTTGTTTTGTTATCTGCGTTACCATCCAGTCAAAAGACTATAATCAAATGTATTCTTTCAATTAAGGAAATATCCCTTTCCGTTGTAACATCCCATCTCCTGCTGCAGGGAGCTTCGTGCTTGCATGGGAGAGGCTCCAAAATAGCAGTAGCAATCGTACTTAAACTTATATACCGCTTCACAGTGTTTTACAGCCCTTTCTAAGTGGTTTACAGAGTCAGCCTCTTTCCCCCAACAATCTGGGTCCTCATTTTACCCACCTCGGAAGGATGGAAGGCTGAGTCAACCTTGAGCCAGTCAGGATTGAACTGCTGGCAGTGGGCAAAGGGAAGGGAGGGAGCGGGGGAGGGAGGGAAGGAAGGAAGGAAGGAAGGAAGGAAGGAAGGAAGGAAGGAAGGAAGGAAGGAAGGGAAAGAAAGAATAGGAAGGGAGGGGGAAGGGAAGGGAGGGAGGGAGGGAAGGAAGGAAGGAAGGAAGAAAGAGAGAAAGAAAGAGAAAGAAAGAATAGGAAGGGAGGGGGAAGGGAAGGGAAGGGAAGGGAAGGGAAGGAAGGAAGGAAGGAAGGAAGGAAGGAAGGAAGGAAGGAAGGAAGGAAGGAAGGAAGGAAGGAAGGAAGAGCAATAGCACTCAGACTTAAATACAGTGCTTTCCAGCCCTCTCTAAGCGGTTTACAGAGTCAGCATATTGCCCCCAACAATCTGGGTCTTCAAAATACCTAACAAAACCCTGGGAATTTTTATTTATTTATTTATTTGAATCTTTTGATATGCATGGCTGCCATTTTCATTTGATTTTTTTAAAAAAAAAGAAATTTACTGTAAAAAGATAATTACCGTTGCCACCATTAACGCCTTTATTCTACAAACTGATTACAAAAAAAAAAAAAAAAAAGGCTATGGGATTTTATTTGCTTTTATTCCGTTTGATGGGATTCCTGTTACTGCCTGGCACAGAGGATCAGGACCATAAGTTAGCCCAGAAGATTTATTCAAGACTATGCACAAGAATCTGGTCAACTAATGGACAGCACTAAATTGGTGACAGATAAGGAATTCAAGGGGAGGGGGGTCTGAATCATAGGAGTGGAAGGGACTTTGGAGGTCTTCTAATCCAATTGAATCATTTATGGCAATGTAAGGATTCTAAGATGATGGCATGCTTAACTCCACCCTCAGCTGTGCCTGCTCTTGCTGCATTTGACTCCAAAGAGATGCTTTCGACCATGAGGGACTGTGATTGAAACACCTTGTCTGCAACTCTTTAAAGTAGCTATGTCTTGATGTGAAACCATCACTGAAACATTATAATGCCTGACTCCAAGATATATCAGGACAAAAATACCCGGAAGAGCCAAAGATTCAATTAATCACAAGGGGAGGAGCGGGGAATCTTCCCTTATTATCTTGCAATTCCTTCACCTACCCCCTACCTCCTTTATCATTCTGCTTAATCTAATTACACATTAATTTCTGGAGCGATTTTCTCATCACGTATCCAATGGGCAAAGACCAGGGGTTCCTAGAGAAATAATTTCTGACATTAAACAGAACCTTCATACAATATATTAGTCTACGAATCCCTGACTTCTTTTTAAATATGCTATACAACATTTAAAGAAAACTGATTAGAATAATGGAAAGTTTGGTCTTCTTAATGCACTCTAATGACAGTTTTAAACCGCATTCTTTTGTTAAATGAATATGTTGGCAGACGTTATGGTTATTTTCTAATAATGAGATCTTAAGAATCGAGGGAAATTCTTTTTAAAAAAAAATCAGCGATGTGGCTGAGCAATCGTACTTAAATTTTACAAGCGTGCACCCACTCTTATTCTCTGGGTGTTGCATGCATAATCTTAATAACACACCAATTTAATCAAGTTCGCTACAGTACCTTTGCTATCATTTAATTGAATGTGCTTTATATCTTGCATATTTAATACTTAGATTATTGAAAAATGTAATGGTTTTAGTCCCTTAGCAAAGAAATGCAAATATTAACACCTGTTGTACCCATTGTCTCCCAGGAGTTAAATTTTATGAGGGTTGTTTTTCAGATCGACCCGGTCTGGTTGTGGATGATGGGTCCCACAGCCCAATGCACGTGGAAGACACCATATAGGGGAAAGTTATGCTCTACAGGTAGTCCTCGATCTACAACCACAATTGAGGCTGGAATTTATGTTGCTAAGAGAGACTCTTAGGTGAGTTTTGCCCCATTTTATGATTTTTCCTGCCACATTTGTTAAACGAATCATGGCAGTTGTTAGATTAGCAATACGGTTGTTAAGTAAAGCTGGTTTCTCCATTGACTTTGCTTGTCCAAACGTCGCAAAAGGCAGGACAAGAAGCAACGGATGGAAACTATGGAGATTCTCAGCCATCCAGGTCACAGTTGTCCCAAAGGTGCTTTTTCACAAGAGACAACTGGACTTTCTGAAGAAGCTGAAGAAGCTTCTTAGATGAGGAATGAAATGTCTTCACAGAAAAATCAAAAAGTCCAGTTGCCTCTTGAAAAAGCACCTTTGGTCCAACACTGGAGGTTTTTAAGAAGAGATTGGACAACTGTTTGTCTGAAATGGTTTAGGGTTTCCTGCTTGAGCAGGGGGTTTGTTGTGTCCCGCCAGCGGCCTGCGCGGATCGTGGCTGATCCTGATGACGAGGAGGCTGGTGTGGTGTTGCGCCAGCAGCCTGCATAGCCGACACTCGCGTCGGACAGCGAGGAGGCTGAAGAGGATGTGGTGCCAGAGGCAGAGACTCCGCCAGGGCCTTCAGAACCTCCAGAGGCTCCTTCAAGTGGAGAGAGCGAAGTGGAGGAGCCTCTCCTCGATGCTCGAGCATGCAGGGCTGCCAAAAGGCAGGAGTGGCTACTCAGAAGGAGGAGTAAGGTTTGAGGATAATTGGCCACTCCCTTAGCCTATTTAAGTCACACGCCTTTAGTAAGTTTCTTGCTGGAAACAACTTGTAATTATCATCAGAGCATTTTTGGAAAAGTCTTATCATATCTTGTTTTCTGGGCTGGTTGCCAACCTTTGCCGGACTTTGGTTTATTCTTGCTACTTAATCAATTTGATAAGGACCGTTGGTGTGTGTCAATATCCTTGGGAATCCGGAGCTGGGGCAGAACAAGGTTGGACTGGAAGACCTCCAAGGTCCCTTCCAACTCTGTGCCTCTGTTATGTGTTCTAGAATATAAGGCCAAATATCAATGGTTGCTAAATGAATGACTTGTAAGTTGAAGTCTACTACCTATATTTCAAAGCTCCTTGTAGTTACAGTTCTTCTGAATTGATTTTCATGTAGGATGCCAGCCACATATTCAAAATGCCTTGCATGTGTCTGAATGGATGTTAAGAATGACCATCCATAACATTTAGGGGTCTAAAGTTTCTCCACCCCAGGTCAAGGACCAGTGATGGGATTCAAATAATTTAACAACCGGTTCTCTGCCCTAATGATGGGCTGAGTGGGCGTGGCCATGGTGGGCATGGCCAGGGGGTGTGACAGGCAGCCTGGGGCCCCCCTGGGAGCAAAAATGGGCCACGGGGGGATGCGCCCCCCCCTGCACCCTGCTTTGGGCCAAGGAAGCCTCCCTCCACTTACCTGGGAGCCAAAATGGGGCACATGAGGACTCCTGGAAGGGGAGGGGAGGGGCCAGCCAGCAATTTAACTACCGAACCGGCTGAATCCCACCAGTGCCGAGGATTTAGGAGAAGATCCGTCTTACTTGTGAGAACCATCAACTACGTAACACAGTTTTAATTACAACATCAACCATTTGTGTATGTGGAGAACTTAGTGTACCATTTAAATGCTGCTTGAGTACAAAAAATAAAATAAAAATAATGCACAAACCTGCAGAAGCGTGAAATGGGTCGCCATTGTTTTCAAGTATACTTGTCTTCCTAATATTATCTTAAATGATAATATTAGACCTACAAGCTAATTTCGTTGCTCCTGGATCAGAAGCAACAGGAATAAAATCCATCTTGATTAATATTCCAAATATAAACTATCCTGTTGGTTGTGTGTCCCTTAACAGACTGAATGTCAGCAGCTGGAAAGGGACTTTAAAAAAGAAAAAAGAGAGAAATAGGCATGAATACAAATACATTTGAAGAGGATGGAGAATAATTTTGGAACCGTTTAAGTCTCTCTTTCTTTTTTTTTCATTCTGAAAGTATTAAAAACACTTCCCAAATCCAACACATCAGTATTTTATTTCTTTTAACCAAAATGGACAATATGTATTTCAGGGAAACATTTTGTCATTTATTATGTCACCAGCAGAAAAAGAGTAAAATAAACTGTTTATTATCACACATAAAATGCTTTTGATTAGCCAACTGAAAAACTAATTTCATTTTCTCATTACACTGCCTCAGGCATCCTTTAACATCAATTTTTATTACAGACAAAGCTGGGGAAATTAAAATGATCAGTTACAGTGGAGGGAAAAATATTCATTTCAGGATCTCTGTGTGTGTGTTTTTTAAAAAAAGGTAAGAGTAGCGAGTGGTGAACCCATTAGTCTTTGTAATTACAATTAATTTTGCAAAAACAGAGGGCCAGGACTATGAGCTTTCAATTTTTTTTTTTTTAAATTTGATTTATATGCCGCCCTTCTCCGGAGACTCAGGGCGGCTTACAATGTGCTCAGCAATAGCCTTCATCCTTTTGTATATTTATACAAAGTCAGTTTATTGCCCCCACAACTGGGTCCTCAATTTACCTACCTTAGAAAGGATGGAAGGCTGAGTCAACCTTGAGCCTTGGCGAGATTCGAACCTGCAGTAATTGCAGGCAGCTGGTTTTAATAACCAGCTTAATAACAGGGTGCCTTAGACCACTGTACTACCAAGGCTCTTGTTGTACCTCTTTTAGCAAAAAAACTGATCGAAAGTTTTTTTTTAAAAAAAGAAGAGGTGTATCTGGGCAGCATGTACCAAGAAATATTAAAATTTAGCTTAAATCTAGTTCATGGCATGTCCAGTTGCATTTCAGTCTTACAGTTCTACTCCATTCTCTACTGATCTCACAAATTTGCCACCAATGGGTTAGTAATGCTGACTATTCGTATCAGAGAAATGTATATTGTATATGCAGCATGACAGGTTGGAAAAGAACTAACAGCAACAAGAACAAGAATAATTTGGCAGCAGGTCAGATGTTTGAAAATTGGCGGCAGTTTTGTTCAAAATGCAGAATGATAAAGTTGGAAGGGACCTTGGAGGTCGTCTAGTCTAACCCCCTGCTCAAGGAGACTCTATACCTGTGAGTGGGATTTGGGGTTTCTCCAAACTACACAGAATCTTAGCTAGAGGTTCTCCCGAACCCCTGCGAACCCCCAGCAACCCACCCCTGATCAAGATGTCTGTTCCCTACACCATGTTTACCATACCTTGAAGTCCAACCTTGCTCAATAGATGCCATCTGTGAAAGACTACACCAGTAAACCATTTCCTTTTTTTGCAAAAGCTCTGGTCTTTTCTTTTCTTTTTTTTAATCTCTCTGGATGCTTGGAAGGTTTGATAGCATTATCCTGTTCAAATGACAGCCAGATTTTTTATTTATTTATTTATTTTTTGCTTTATATGTGACAGCTATGTAACTTTCAGGATACACAGATCTACACCAATCAGGATTTGAACTTGATCATAATAGGAGCTTTGTAACTGCTTGACAATGAAATGTCAAAAGATGTTGCCTGAAGCTTTCACTCAGTCCCTCTCCTTCTCAGAGCAGGCCCTAGTGAAGTGGTGGGTCTTAGGTTAGATACGAAGCACAAGCAAAGGACACAATTACTTCACAGCTTCAGCTAGTAAATATACAGCAGCCCAGTGGTGAAATCAAATTTGTTTTACTACCGGTTCTGTGGGTGTGGCTTGGTGAGCGTGGCAGGGGAAGGATACTGCAAAATTCCCATTCCCACCCCACTCTGGGACCAGCCAGAGGTGGTATTTGCTAGTTCTCCGAACTACTCAAAATTTCCTCTACCGGTTCTCCAGAACCTGTCAGTACCTGCTGGATTTCACCCCTGCAGAGATTCTCTCTCTCTCTCTCTCTCTCTCTCATGCATTCTTATTCCAAAAGTGCTTTTTTCAAGAGGCAATTGGACTTTCTTGTTTTTTTTCATTGAAGGTGTTTCACTTCTCCTTCAAGAAGCTTCTTCAGCTCTGACTGAATGGTAGAGAATGGAAGGATTGACGCTCCTTGCAGACAGCTGGTCAATTGCATCCTTTTTAGAGAGTCGTTGAGGCCACTTGGAGATTTAGTCTGTGTCCTCAGGGTCACCTGAGTAGTGCAAATGGGTGTGGAGCCTTCTTGGAACTGCCGAGAACTAAGGTTGAAAACTGGGTTTTGCACTGCGGTACAAAAGCTATTGACTCAAGGACCCTTTACGGAGTGTCTGTCTGTCTGTCTCTCTCTGTCTCTCTCTCTCTCCCCCTCCCACCCTCCCTCCCTCCATCTTTACTGCATGATGAACATCAATTATTGCAAAAATAGGGGGGAGAAATTTGATTCCATCTTTCATTTCCAGCCCACTTGCTTTTCAATATAGCTTAGGAACTCTTTAGAGGTTCTTCCCCCTTTCTCACAACTCTGAGAATTCATTTGTTGAACTTTTAAGACAGTGTTTGTCAACCTTGGCAACTCGAAGATGGGTGAATTTCAATCCCCAGAGTTCCCTGTGCTGGCTGGGGAATTCTGGGAGTTGAAGTCCATACATCTTCGAGTTGCCAAGACTGAGAAATACTACTTTAGTAGTTTTAAGATGGCACACAATAGGATAGTTTTGACTGGGATGTTTTGCAGGAGTCATTAACCCAACATCACCTCGTTAGCTAAAGGAATTAAACCCCAGGATTTGAACTTGGGTCTCTAGGAGTGGTGCGGTGGCCTAGAGGTGGCGCTCTTGCCTCACAGGAGGCTGTGAGTTCGATCCTAGGTAGAGGCAGATATTCCTCTCTCTGGGCACAATGAGTATACGTCTGCTGAACAAAACTCTGCATTGGTGACAGGAAGGGCATCCGGCCATAAACACTCAGCTCCATTCAGTTGCCCAGACTCCACCCCGCAAGGGATTATGCCGTCATTAAAAGATGATGATGGTGATTTGAACCTGGGTCTCTCCAATCTTAATAAGAACTTTTAATCAGGATGCCATCCTCCCCCATACAGCTTGATTGCCTCTTTTCTGAAAAAAAAAAGAAGAAGAAAAAAAGGCATCTTGCTGGAGTTTTGCATCAAGCACATCTGTTCCAATGTGCCTCGATGTTGCTTAATTATTCTTTTATTTCAGATGTCGCCACCTTTGATTCCAGCCCTAGTTGTTGATACAAAGACGGTGACAGATATCTTTCATGCTAATAAGATTTCTTTTTAAAAAAATCAAGAAAGCATGGGGGAAAATATATATTATTAAGCTTCCTTATCAGGATGTGATTCATCTTATATAAAGAACGGGAAGATCAATAGTGAATGCCCCAGGTGATGAGTAAAAAAAACAAAAAACCCACACAAACCCCAAAATGCAATTATTCCTTTTTTTTCCTCTCTCTCTCTCTCTCGGTTTTCTTAGAATGTCATTCAAAATGGAAAAGTAAGAGATTCAGGCTGTTTCCCAGGCAAGAGAGAGAAATAGAGAAGGGAGAGGGGGAAAGAAAAAAACATTTCTCTTAACCAAAAGCAATATTCCTGAATACATCTTTTCTCATTTCCTTGCCTATTCTCCGGGGAGGTAAAAGCTTTTGATCAGAGGCATAATTAATGCCATCTTCTGACCATTCTATTCCCTTGGATGGGAGTGAGCAATAGGTTACGGGGCAATAGAGCGAAATTAGATTTTAGCTGAACATATGTCTTGACCTTTTCCTTAAAGCCAATCTATTTACTTCATAATGCAGCCCATCTTGCTTCAACTCGTGTAACCAAACTCAGTGTAAAGGTTAAGACATCTGCGAATCAGAAATTACCTTCCTTCCTTCCTTCCTTCCTTCCTTCCTTCCTTCCTTCCTTCCTTCCTTCCTTCCTTTCTTTCTTTTTCTTTCCTTCCTTCCTTCCTTCTTTCTTTTTTCTTTCCTTCCTTCCTTCCTTTCCTTCTTTTCTTCCCTTCCTTCCTTCCTTCCAGTGGTGGTATTCAGCGGGTTCTATCCAGCGGGTTTGAGCAAACCGGTAGCAGCGGCTGCGGGAGGCTCCACCCGGACGTAATCACATCCCATTTATCCACGTTTTTGACGCTCTGAGCATGCACGGAAGGCCCTGTGCACGAGCTCACATTTGCGAACCGGTACCTAAGGTAAGTGAATACCACTCCTGCTTCCTTCTCTCTCCCCTCCCTTCCTCCCTCTCTCTCTCTCTCTTTCTTTCCTTCCTTCCTTCTTTCCTTCTTTCCTTCCTTCTCTCCCTCCTTTCCTCCTTCCTTCCTTCCTTTCTCTTCCTTTCTTTCTTTTTCTTTCTTTTTCTTTCTTTTTCTTTTTCTTCCTTTTTCCTTCCTTTCCTTTCTTCCTTCCCTCCCTCCTTCCTTCCTTCCTTCCTTCCTTCCTTCCTCCCTCCCTCCCTCCCTCCCTCCCTCCCTCCCTCCCTCTCTCTCTCTCTCTCTCTCTCTCTCTCTCTTTCTTTCTTTCTCGTTGAAAATGGAAAAACAAAGGAGAGAGATTGAGAAAGAGATGCCACGAACAACCAGGTGGAGTTCACACAATGCTACAAGTCATCTCCAAGTCATCTTTGTAGACAGCTCACTCTAAATCTATTCGGAGAGCTCTTTGGGGAGCCAGCTGGAATGAGAATGGAAGACGTTAGGCAGATGGATGTTAAAGTTGATTCTCATGTTGCCGACACATTGGCCATGTTTACAGAATGTGAAAAGGTTACAGGTAGTCCTTGATTTCCGACCATTTGTTTAACATTTGTTTGAAGTTACAACAGCACTGAGAAAAGTGACTTATGACAGGCCATGCGCAACATCCTCATATGATCAAAATTCGAGCAACTGATATGTATTTACAATGGTTGCAGTTCCTGGATCATGTGATGCTGGCTGGAGGATTCTGGGAGCTGAAGTCCACAAGTCTTAAAAGTTGCCACGGTTGGACACCCCTGGTTTAGTGTGTGATAAGAACTCAGATATTGCACTGTTAATAAATTAGAACACTGAGAGCCTTTCTGGTTTTTATTGACTGTTATCCTGAGAGAATTAAGAGGTGCCAGCAACCCCCGTTTGAATTCTTGGAGGAACTCGAAATAAAGAGACAACGATCCTCACAAAACAACTTTTTTTTTTTTTGCAAGACTTGCTGGGGAAGATGAGTCTATCGCACGCAAACAAATACACACCCTCAAGTTGCCAACTATTAATCAGAAACGACAGCCTTTATTCATATATATTTAACTGAAGCGGCATAATTTTAAACTCCACCGGGCCTGGATAAATGACCCTAAGTATGGTACTTTTTCAAAATTGACAATGATTGATGACAGAGCAGGAAATTATGAACACAGTAACAGCCGATCAGAGTAAACAAGGCAGGCCTTTTAAGATTGTGGGGACAGCGGAAATTTGCATTTTCGCTCTTGAGATTCTTTACAACTCTTTCCCCCACCCCCTTCATCTTCATCATTCTGCCCAATACATTTCAGTACAGAGGATAGGGAGCTTGTGAAGATCCCTCCCCCCCTCCTATTGAAATACAATTCAATTTATTGTGTTATCTCATCAACTCCCCTATTCTCAACTTGGAGACTGTAGGAGACAGCCAGGGTGGAGTCAAATGTGCCATCAATTTGGAATCACTACGTTGCCACAAAAGACTTTAAGTCCAGCCTCCTCTTGAAATCCATTCTCTCTTATCTGTTGCCAATTTGCCTTGACTGCTAGTAGATCAGATTCTTGTTCATAGATAGCACGGAATAAACTTAAAGGGTTTTGAACTCAACAGAAACAGAATTGAGTTCATATTACCTCATATTACCTTACCTTCATATTACCTTCACCAGAAATGGAACTGAGTTTATAATACCAAACTGATATTAATGTTATTGTATCATTTCCCAGGGACGTGGTGGCTCAGTGGCTAAGACACTGAGCTTGTTGATCGAAAGATCGGCAGTTCAGCGGTTCGAATCCCTAGCACTGTGTAACAGGGTGAGCTCCCGTTACTTGTCCCAGCTTCTGCCAACCTAGCAGTTCGAAAGCATGTAAAAAATGCAAGTAGAAAAATAGGGACCAGCTTTGGTGAGAAGGGAACAGTGTTCCGTGCGCCTTTGGCATTGAGTCATGCCGGCCACATGACCATGGAGACGTCTTCGGACAGCGCTGGCTCTTCGGCTTTGAAACGGAGATGGGCACCACCCCCTAGAGTCGGGAACGACTAGCACATATGTGTGAGGGGAACCTTTACCTTTTATCATCCCCATTGGTTTTTTTAAAAAAAACATTTCAGTTATAATATTTATCTGGTTTTTTTTTAATGTATCATTCTGTACAACATTATCTACAGACAAAAGTTATTATCCTCACATTTTCATCTCAACTGCTTTACTTAACTTTTCTCTGATGTGGGTTCGCTTTCACCATATTGCTGTTTTTACTTTTAATTAAGCAATATTTGTTATGTTGAAAACCACTTTGGGCATTTTAGAAACGCAAGAAGGCCAGTAAAAATGATTTGAGTGGAGAAATAAACATATACATAAGCAGCGTCTTTCTTCCCTCTCTTAAAAACACGTATATCTAAGCCAAGATACATAGAAAGAAAAAACAAAATGATTTCTAAAATCCAATATCCGGTACATGATTAAATCTCAGAAACATATTCATAGCTAACATTGTTTCATTCAAATCTGCTGTAGCGATTAGGAAGAAATAATATTCCGTGTCTTCACATCAAATGTATAATCTTTGACTTCCAGCCCCTGTTTGCTCTTTTGTAAATAAAGAGCCGTCCGTTCCAATTAAGCTGAAAACAGTCTCTTTCTGACTGCAGTTTTGGCTTGATGGCCTTGAAAAGTAATCAAATTACAAAAAGGAGAAGAAGAAATATCCCCCCACCTGGTTCGTGGTAAGCAACATCTGCTTTTCAGTCAATGCTATCTTTTGAACCCTGTGTCATCCTCGGGTCAGGAGGCCTTGAACCTATCGATGCTTTTCTGATGGTGAATAACTTGGCAAGCTCATCTACCTGCTGGCTTGCAAGAGATAAAGATAGCGCTGGTGTTTATCTAAGTCTCTGACCCTCTAATTGTCTAGAACATCCTAGCGGTAGACTCAAGAAAAGAATTTCCCCTAAGGTGCAATTGTTCTTCTCACTCAGAGGAATTCTTCCACGGCGTGGATTCCCTGAACAGTTTTGTGTCCTTACAAGTCTCAAACTCCCAGAAGATATGAAGTCAGGCGTAGCGGTTGGGACTGATACGAAGCCTGGAACTGTGGAATGAAGTTGCTACAACTGAATCCTCCATTGTAAAGTTCTCTCCCCCCAAAAAAAAGAAAATCAGATTTGACTGGGTGACTGAGTCATCCAAAATGAAATTGGACAAATTAGCATTTTCTGGATAGGTTAGACTTCAAGTCTAACCCGCACTGCATATCGGATATAAATACAATCGAGGGACTCCAAAAATATTTTACAAGAAGAGTCTTCCATTCCTCTACTTGCAATAAAATTCCTTATGCCACCAGACTCCAAATTTTGGGCTTAGCAGATATTATTCTATATGCTAAGCCAAGTTTAAGCATATTTTGCTGTTAAGCATACAACTAGGGTGTGCTTTTTTTTTTTCCTTTCTAAAACTTTTTAAGCTAAATTTTATGATCATCTTCCATCCTTCTATAAGAGGCTTTGATAGCACTTTAAAATAATGAGGTTCGTTTTAATTAATGCAACATTAGTGAACATTTTGTAGGAGCACTTAGCCAGAGCTATTGGAATATCAAATGAACTAATTTGGGATTCATTTTATTATAACATCAAATGAATAGCAAAGAGGGCCTTGCTACCCCCTCTTTAATTATTGATACTTCAAGATAAATCTTATGATGCCAGCTTCTGAGCATTTGACTGACACAAGATTGGTCCATATTAATTATGAACCATACACATCTCACACATTTTTTTTAAAAAAAAGGAGAATCTACACCATTAAAGCGACAGACCTGTACGATTTGCAAATGATCCAGCTGATCAGGTTCAGCTAGGACTATGTATTCAGGAGAATACAGTAGAACAGAGTAGGAAGGGACCTTGGAGGACTTCTAAGTCCAATCCCCTGCTCATGCAGGAGACCCTAAAGCCGTGATGACGAACCCATGGCACGCATGCCACAGGTGGCACACTGACCCATGTCACCTGGCACGCCAGCACAGCTCTCAGCCTCTCTCGGAGTCTCTGGAGGCTGGGGACAGCAAAAAATGTCACTTCCTGTCCAACTGAAAGTTGGAAAACAAGCCGTTTCGGGCCCCCGGAGAGGCTCCGAGGGGGTGGGGAAGGCTGTTTTCGCCCTCCCCAGATGCATAGAGAGGATCTGGAGCCAGGTGAGAAAGAAAAACGGACCTACTGGGCCACCGCGTGCCACACACACACATACACAGTGCAGAAGACATCCTTCTGTAGAGGTCTTGTTTCACTTTTTCCCTATGATATTTAGGCTGAAGACAATGGGGCTGACCCACAATTCTTATAGGATACTCTTACAATTCCTGAACACAACCCTGAAAGTATTCACCTCCAACAGTATTTCTTCCAGCAGGCGGTCCTTAACTTCCGACCACAATCGAACCCAAAATTTATGTTGCTAAGTGAGACAGCTGTTAAGTGAGCTTTGCCTCATTTTACCACCTTTCTTGCCACAGTCGTTGTTACTAATACAGTTGTTAAGTGAATCTGGCTTCCCCATTGACTTGGCTTGTCCAAAGGTCGCAAAAGGGGATCACATGATCCCGGGAGATTGCCACCATCATAAACACATGCCAGTTGCCAAGCATCTGAACCAGGGGTGAAATGTAAAATGTGTTACTCCTGGTTCTTTGGGCGTGGCTTGGTGGGTGGGGGAGGGTAATGTGACTGGGTGGGCGTGGCCAACTTTTTTTTTTTTTAACTTTTCAAAGCATTTTTTCTAATGCTTTGAAAAGCCTCTGCCGATCAGGCAACTCAGCTGGGATCGTCAGAGACTTTTCAAAGCATTTTTTTTTACCACCTTTTCGGCCAAGAGGTTGCAGAAAAAAATGCTTTGAAAAGCCTCTGACGATCCCAGCTGAGCCGCGCGGTCATCAGAAGCTTTTTTTTTTTTTTACTTTTAAAAGCATTTTTTTGTCGGAAGACGTGGTAGAAAAAATGCTTTTAAAAGTAAAAAAAAAAAAAGCCTCTGATGATCGTGCGGCTCAGCTGGGCATGGGGGGGGGGGCTCCAGGGATTTTTGCTACCGGTTCTCCGAACCACCCGCCACCATCACTACCGGATCCGGCGATCCGGTCCGAACCGGGAGCATTTCACCCCTGATCTGAATGTCGATCATGTTCCTATGGGATGCCGCATAGTAATGGTCATAAGTATGAAAAACGGTCATAAGTCGCTTTTTTTCCGTGACAATTTCAAACAGTCCCTAAACGAATGGTTCCGTTGGATGCTAAATAACAATCATTGTAATGGAAGGGACAGTATTTCTCTTCCTCGCATTCCCTCCCAGAGCGGTAAATCCAATAAAATCAGCCATGTGGTTGTTTACAACATCCCACTCATTGTTAATAAATTAGTCTAAGTGCAACCGCAACTCTAATTCCATAAAATGTTTAATATAACAGCTGAAATCCTCCAATTATGCAGTAGGAACTACAAATAATTTGTGTGTGTGTGTTTTTTTTTTAATCACTCTCTCGCCCTCTGTTCCTGCACGCTATCTAAACACCATCTGTAAGAAAAGAGGCAACCTTCCGTTTCTGTAGTGATGATAGAGATGCTGAAGTGGGAAAGCAGATAAACAGTTACATATTATTTTTTCCCTCTCCGTTCTCTTCCAATCCCTGCAATTAAGGGAATCAATTACTCAGCTGCATTTACATTTCTCCTCTATCAGTTGAATGATAGGCAAGCTGGGTGTTACCCATCACCAGGAACCTGCCGCCTAGTTCCTCGCAACAGTTCCTTGGTTAAAGGTCCAATGCCTTGACCCAACCCTACACTGAACGGTCTTAATTTGCACTCGTCACCTGTCTCGCAAACTCTTCACAGGCTAAAGCCAGGGGCGGGCTTCAAAAATTTTAGCAAGGGGTTCTCTGCCTGGTTGCTTGGTGGGCGTGGCCATGGTGGGCGGGGCCTAGTCACCCTCCTGCACCACGTTGACCTCCCCAGGCTCCAAAGGCCCTCTGGAGGGCGGAAACAGGCCTGTTTCCAGCCTTCCCGAAGTTCCGGTAGGTCCGTTTTTCACCCTCCCCCGAGCCTCCGCATGTTCCCTGCACTTACCTGCATCCAAAACAGGCTGCGTGGGGACTGGTTCTTATGTAAAAATTTAAAAAGATGGAGAGAATGATTGATTTGGATTGGGAACTGCCCGGTATGGGTTTAAAAATGGCTATCCCAAAGATGCTTTTTCAAGAGGCAACTGGACTTTTTTTTTTTTTGTTTTTCCTTGAAGATATTTCACTTCTCATCCAAGAAGCTTCTTCAGTTCTGACTGAAGAAGACTGAACTTCAGTCAGGACAGAAGAAGCTTCCTGGATGAAAAGTGAAGCCCAGTTGCCTCGTGAAAAAGCACCTTTGGGACAATCATGACCTGGATGACTGAGAATCTCTATAGATGTTATAAATGTTGAGGTGATGCACTAATATTTCTTCTGGCAACTCTACTCATTTTGCAAACTCTCTGGCAAGATTCTAAGACGTAAAAAATATATCCCCATACGGACATTTAAACAAAAATGCGCTTCCCTTTTTCTGTACAGTTTGTAATCGGCATGCTGCATTCTGTACGCGTTCTTCATTCTTTACCGTTTAATTACGTCTTCGTGTTTTACATTTATTACTATTTTGCTGCCCTTTTCCTCATCCTTAATTTTATTGTTTGTTTGCGCAACCTCGCTACAGGGGTCCTTTAGGGTGAGAAACATGCGAGTTGATTTTATTCAAAGACAAAGCCACATAATAGAGGTGGGGTTTTTGTTTTGTTTTTTAAGTGTGTGAGCCCCACAATGCATTTCCACCCCCCAAAAGCCAGCATTCCCCCACACTTGCTCCTTACTACGCAGTTAATTAATGTATATTGTTACAGATTCATGTGTTCCTGGGACACAGGGAGGGGAGGAATTCCCATAGCACACCAGACAACCACTGTGATAGATTACTTGTACTTGCTGTGTCATATCCAATTAATTCAAATTGACTGTACACTCGCATTAGGTGGTTAGTGCAAAGGGGAGATCAATACGTTGGATGGAAATCCACCACGATGCTCTTCGTTCCTCTCCGGGCGCAGGTTGGTCGGAGGGAGATCGCGCGAGGCTGATCCGCAGCTGAAGGGGGCAGGTGGTTCATAGACACCATTCAAAGCTGGCCTATTCAACCCCCGGCTTTTCTCACTCGCCATTCATGCATCGCAAAACACCATCTGGTCCTCTTTCGCCTCCAGCAATCACAGCTGACCAAAAAACGATAATAACAGCTGTTGCGAAACAAAAGACAAACAAAGCAAGGAGGGAAAGGTTAGGATGAAATCCAGGGCTGAAAAATACTCCATGAATACTCCATGAAGTGAGAAATAGGGGAGAGAGGGAGGGGGGGGGCTCTTCATATGTCTTATTTTATTTTTATTTTAGTTTCAGCTTCCTCCTCCCCCTCCCCCTCCCCTTCCTCCTCCCCTTCTTCTTCTTCTTCTTCTTCTTCTTCTTCTTCTTCTTCTTCTTCTTCTTCTTCTTCTTCTTCTTCTTCTTCTTCTCCTCCTCCTCCCCCTCCTCCCTTCTTCTTATCCTCTTCTTTCCTTCCTTCCTTTTCTGCCCCCTCCCCCTCCCTCCTCCTCCTCCTCTTCTTCTTATCCTCCTCCTCCCCTCCTTCCTTCCTTCCCTCCTCTTCTCCTCCTTTTCCTTCCTTCCTTATCCTCCTCCTCTTCTTCTCCTCTTCCTCCTCCCCTTCCTTCCTTCCTTCCTTCCTTCCTTCCTTCCTTCCTTCCTTCCTTCCTTCTCCTCCTTCTCCTCCTTTTTCTCCTTCTTTAAGGCAACACTTGTATGGAATTTCCTCTGGTTAAGCTTGAAATATTTCATCCATCTGTTTCAAAACAAGAAAGAAATGGTAGTGGTTGGGGGGGGAAGGATGTGTGTGAGAATACCCTTCAAGCCACAATGTGCAGGTAATCATATATCATGGAAACATTTAAAGGGTTTATTCATGTTTGAAAAGTAATGAACCTGTTTGGGCAAAATAAAAAAAATAAAAATTAAAACTCCTTATGTTCCTTCATCATATGTCAGCCTGGGTTAATGTGAAAGTGGAATATACTGTAGTTAACAGGGTGATAAGTGGAGGGACCTTGGGAAAAAGCAGAGGGAGGAGAGGACTTATTAATCATAGGGTGGGGGTGGAAACATGATTTCACAGGTGTCAGATGGGAGAGTGGGAATCCCTGAACCCACAATGGCCATTCCGGCACCGGTTGTACAGGAACACATTTTAAGGGTATGTTGTGGCCTTGGATGGCTGTGATAAACCCTTATGGATAGGGACAATTCAAAGGCAAGTTATGAACAGGATTGCAGCGTATCTGCTGTGTCTGAGACTCAACAGTGATATCTTAGTGCTTAACTGCTTTGATACTCATCGAATTTGGTACTCAACTCATTTTGGTGAGAAAATTTTTGTCCCGGTACTCATTGTTTGTTTAGTAATCAACACCCAAGTCAGATGGTCGGTGTTGGTTGCCTTGTGATTGATTACATTATTCCTTACGGGGGGGGGGGGAAATGCTTTTGGTACTCATTGTTTTTGGTACTCATCACACCTCCAGGAACTGATTAACGATGTATACTACTGTAGGAGCATTTTAGCAAAAAAAAAATTAAAAAAAAACTATTAACAGGACAACCATGTTCTCCATATTGGAAGGTTCTCCGGTTATTTGCAGATATTTCCAAGCTTTTCTACTATGTGAAGACAGGATTTCATACCAGGTAGAAAGTTAGCCTAACTCTTCACACACACACACACACACACAAATACACACCAGGAGTGGGATTCAGCCAGTTCGGACCGGTTTGGTTGAACTGGTAGTTGTGACCTGCCCCCATCCATCTGCCCCGGCGCTATGCTGTCCTATTTAGCTACGCTTTTAAGCCACATGCATATGTGCAAGCATGTGTGCGAATAAAGCGCATGCACAGAAGCGTGTTCATGTGCACCCTCACATTTTTCAGGGCTGGGGCGAACCGGTTGTTAAATTATGTGAAGCCCACCTGTGATACACACACCCCCCAAAAAAAAAAAAACAAGCCAAAGAAAAATTCAATGTTTCTCCTGCTTTACAGGCGATATGTTTTTTCCTCTTCACTTTTCACAGTTTTGAGTGTATCTAGTGTTGTGGTCCACCAGCAGCCTGCGGAGCTGGCAGCGGAGTCGGACAGTGAGGAGGCTGGGGAGGAACATGGACCAGTTCTGGAATCTGGGGAAGGCTCGGACGAGGGCTCTGCGTCGGAGGCAGAGATGGGGCCAGGGCCATCTGGGAGTTATGCGCAGACTCGGGAGCCTCCAGAGTCGGACATCAGAGAGGCAGAGGAACAGGAGGATCCTGTTCCTAGTGTGTGCATACGCAGAGTTGCCAGAAGGCAAGAACAGTTAAAACAAAAGGGACGACTCAGAGGTAAGGCCTGGAGATGATTGGCCCCTCCCATAAGGCTTAAAAGAGGAGCAAAGGCATGTGGGCCCTTAGCAGGAAAGCAACGTTGTTAATTCTGTTCCCAGTCGGCATCTCTGTTTGATTCTGGACTCTGTGTGGCTTTGCCAAGTAGGTCTTTGGCAGCATGTCAAGGGAGATAAAGGTTGGTGATTATCCCGAAGGACTTTTTGCAACTAATTGGGACTCAGCTGTGAATGAAAGTAATTCACAGCTGTTGCAATAAAAGAGGTTTTTGGGACAACCCGTGTGTTTTAATGACTCAGGAAATCTAGATCACAACATCTAGTGGAAACAGAGACTATGTTCCTCTACTTCATTGCTCAATTGCAAAGGTTCAAACACAAGGTACTACAGTACCCTAAAATGATACATATATTTGTATGACCCACCCCAGCATAACTACAGGTAGTCCTCGATTTACGATCACAATTGAGCCAACATTTCTGTTGTTAAGTGAGATATTTGTTAAGTGGAATTTTGCTCCATTTTATGACCTTTCTTGCCACCGTTGTCGAGCGAATCCCTGCAGTTGCTTCCCCATTGACTTTGCTTGTCAGGAGGTCGCAGAAAGGGATCACATGACCCTGGGACACTGCAACCGTCATAAATATGAGCCAATTGCCAAGCGTCTGAATTTTGATCATGTCACCACGTGAAACTCCGCCCTATTCTGTGAACTGAAGCTCTGCAATTTAGAAGACACACATATATTCAGCTAGGATGGATGGATGGATGGATGGATGGATGGATGGATGGATGGAAAGAAAGAAGGAAGGAATGAAGGAGGGAGAGAGAGGGAGGGAGGGAGGGAGGGAGGGAGGAGGGAGGGAGGGAGGGAGGGAGGCAGGAAGGAAGGTGGGAGGGAGGGAGGAAGGAAGGAAGGAAAGAAGGAGGGAGGAAGGGATGGAGGGAAGAAGGGAGGAAGGAGGGAGGGAGGCAGGAAGGAAGGTGGAAGGGAGAAAGGAAGTAAAGAAGGAGGGAGAGAGGGAGGGAGGAGGGAGGGAGGCAGGAAGGAAGGTGGGAGGGAGGGAGGAAGGAAAGAAGGAGGGAGAAAGGGGAGGGAGGGAGGGAGGGAGGGAGGGAGGAGGGAGGAGGAAGCTATCAAATCTACTTCAATCATAAATATATTTTGATGTTTTCATTTTTTTTAGCGGCATAATACTGACCCAGAATCAAATAATGTGTTCAACAGATCTCACTTCTTTGCAACTAAGTTTGGATTTCAGGATGCCCTCGGTGATTTTAATGATACCCATTTCCTTGCAAGATTGATCATCAATGGGTTTTCAAGCCCTTCGTCTCATATGATAAAATGCAGGCTAGATGAAATTGGTTAATGGGTGGAATTGTACTGGCTTCTCTTCCCAAATGAAGGGACCCAGGCTTGCTTTGTCATTAACTCTTATCACGCGTGACATTTTCCTAGCAATGCAAGCCTGCAATTACAGGCCATATATACAATTACTGTCATATGTGGTTTAGGTTTCATTTCTTGAAGGTAAGAATTTCAGGAGCTTTCAAGAGCGTTGATTGCTATATTCAATTAGCTGCAATTGAGGTGTGTGTGTGTGTGTGTGTGTGTGTGTGTGTGTGTGTGTGTGTGTGTCTATGTGCGTGCATATGCTTGGGATTTTCTTCCATCTAAACCCCATTTAACTGAATGGTAACCATGCAACAACAAAAAGCTGAACTTCAATGGGTCTTAGACTTTTTTGCCTTCCTCAATTCAAATGTTCCAATCAAATACAGACCTCAAATTTATTAGGTATCTTAGGAAAGCTGCCAAATCTGTTTGGTCCAACAGAGCCTATTTTCCCAATGGGACTTCTCTCTAGATAAAGTTGATAGAACTGTGCTATGCTGTGATCAGATGGCTGGGACGTTTCTGTCATCATGCTACTCTGCAATTGAAAATTATCTTGATCTAGACATCCTGATCAATGTCTAGATCAAGTATTTACCGGTATTGGGTCTAGATTTAAATACAAAATTTTAAAAATTTAAGGTATTTACCTGAAGGTTGATTCTTTGTATTTACCATATTTATTTTATTATCGCATTTTCTTTTACCTATTTTACCTGGAATTAGATCCTGTATTTTATTTTCATTTTGATATGGTCGTAAGGCAAATCAATTATCTCTCTATATATCCTCTCATCTCTAGTTCTCTTATCTATCCTCGCAGATCTATCTATCTATCTATCTATCTATCTATCTATCTATCTATCTATCTATCTATCTATCATCCATCCATCCATCCATCCATCATCTAATCTATCTACTCTTCATGTCCAAAATATCATTATTTGCCTATCTGCCTATCTATCATCCATTTATCAACTGTCTATCTACATCTATCTGTCTATCTGTCTGTCTACATCTGTTTGTCTGTCTGTCTAGCTAGCTAGCTATCTCTTTACCTACATCTATCTATCTATCTATCTATCTATCTATCTATCTATCTATCTATCTATCTATCGTGTTTCCCCGAAAATAAGACTGGGTCTTATATTAATTTTTGCTCCAAAAGATGCATTAGGGCTTATTTCTGGTTAGGTTTTCTTTTGAGGGAAATACGCTACTAAATGCTTATTTTGGAGTAGGGCTTATATTAGGAGCATCCTGAAAAATCATGCTGACTTATTTTCTGATTGGGTCTTACTTTCAGGGAAACAGGGTGTCTGTCTGTCTGTCTATATATCTATCTAATCTACTTACTAATCTTTATGTACAAAATATCATTATTTGCCTATCTGCCTACCTATCATCTATTTTGTCTGTATATCTGTCTACATATATCTACCTACCTACCTATCTATCTATCTGTCTGTCTATCTATCTATCATCTTCTCTAATCTCTTTCTCACTCATTTTCTGTCAGTCTATCAATCTGTTAAGGATGCTGATGGTGAAGATTTTCCAACTATCTATTTTTTCTCACTTCTGATTAAAGTTGACATATTCAAGGGATGAGCTCAGCATGCACATAATTAGTTCATTATTTTGACTTGAGAAATGGCTTCTTTTCTGAAACAAAAGAGTGCTTCTTCCCAAATAAAGCTTGATTGTTTGAAGGGGAGCACCCCATTTAAGTGCAGAGTGGAAAATCACCTAGTTGAGATGTAAAGATCATTCTTTGCATTGCTTCCCTTATCTGTATTATTTTATCCTTTTATTGCTGTTACACTCCCAAAAGTCTTTGAATGCTGGCCCTATAGAAATCTGAGAAATAAATACGTGAATAAGTAAAAATATATAAATAAATGAATTAATAGGGTCAAGACAAACATTTGATTTAATGAAGCAGCAGCTACCTCAAACAGCAGCTGCTGGAGCAGGATTCTTAATCCCTGCCATCTTGTCTCTTTCAGGATAAAGAAATGAGTACCTTATGGCTTGTCCTGCAATTGCTAAATTAGATTAATACCCTCAGAAGAAATGAAAAATGTTAATTTCTTCGCCAATATTTTTTTCTTTTAGCTACACATGACTTTTGAGGCACAGTCCAAAAGTTAGGTAGAACTAGGGAGAAAGAGGGAAAAATACAGATTTAAGGAAGGCTTGGAGGAGCTGAGAACGTAGGGTCTGCTGCACCATGTATGATGCCTTGGAGCTGGCTGCTATCGTTTCTATTCTTCTTGATGTGAATTTGTTAGGGAAATGGAGACCTTTTCCCATCCTATCAGCGTTGGGAGTCTTAACAATGGAGAGGTGATGAAGATGACAGGTGTCATCTGACCAAAGAAGGTATCCAGTCAATCTCTTCTCTGCCACAATATTTTTTGGAAGGCTGCAATATCTTAAGTGCCTTGGATGCTAACTTGGGGTCCCACTGAAATTAACTACTTGCCTCCAGAGGTTGTGAATGCTACAACACTGGAAGTTCTTTTTTCTTTTCTTTTCTTTTCTTTTCTTTTCTTTTCTTTTCTTTTTTCTTTTCTCTTTTCTTTTTTTCTTTTCTTTTCTTTTTTTCTTTTCTAGCTAGGCTTAAGATACAGAAGGATCTTGACAGACTTGAACATTGGGCGCTATCTAACAAAATGAAATTCAATGAAGAAAAAAGTAAGGTTCTACATTTAGGCAAGAAAAACAAAATGCACAGGTACAGTATATGTGGTAGTAACTGTGAGAGGGATCTTGGAGTCCTACTGGACAACCGTTTAAATATGAGCCAGCCGTGTGCAGCAGCTGCCAAAAAAGCCAACGCAGTTCTAGGCTGCATAAACAAAGGGATAAAATCAAGATCACGTGAAGTGTTAATACCACTTTTATAATGCCTTGGTAAGGCCACACTTGGAATCCTGCATCCAGTTTTGGTCACCACGATGTAAAAAAGATGTGGAGACTCTAGAAAGAGTGCAGAGAAGAGCAACAAAGATGATTAGGGGACTGGAGGCTAAAACATATGAAGAATGGTTGCTGGAACTGGGTATGGCTAGTTTAATGAAAAGAAGGACATGGGGTGACATGATAGCTGTTTTCCAATATCTCAGGGGCTGTCCCAAAGAAGAGGGAGTCAAGCTATTCTCCAAAGCACCTGAGGGCAGGACAAGAACAATGGGTGGAAACTAACCAAGGAGAGAAGCAACTTAGGACTAAGGAGAAATTTCCTGATAGCGAGAACAATTCATCAGTGAACAACTTGCCTCCAGAAGTTGTGAATGCTCCAATGCTGGAAGTTTTTAAGAAGAAGTTGGATAACCATTTGTCTGAAGTGGTGTAGGTTTCCTGCCTAAGCAGGGGGTTGGACTAGAAGACCTCCAAGACCCCTCCAACTCTGTTATTCTATTCTATTCTATTCTATTCTATTCTATTCTATTCTATTCTATTCTATTCTATTCTATTCTATTCTATTCTATTCTATTCTATTCTATTCTATTCTATTCTAATTCCTATTAATTCCTATTCATATTCTGCTTTAAGCCTATTGATTTCACTGGGAATAAAATGCCACCAACTCAATTCTGTAAGCCACCCTGGCCTCCCAAGGTCGTAATGCACGTAACGGAAATTTCCTGCCCTCTTTTATGTTCTTCCTCCCAACATTATTTAAAAGCTCCACAGAAATCAAGTTGGGGGGGAACACCATGTAATATTTCTGGATGGATAGCAGCTTTAAAGCCAGTACTTTTGTGAACTTCAGTTTGATCCCCGTTTATAGGAAAGAGAACCCTGGACGCTGCATCTCTCTGATGTTATTTTCCTCAAGATTAGGATTCTACTCAGGTTCCTGATTTGCTGTTTTTCCATTTTATCCCAAGCCGTTTTAAGATGGTTTGCCAGTGGTAATTTGCAATTTTTATCAAGACCTCTTCATTATAGCTTCTGACAGGACAGATGCTGTAATTAATCATGCAAGACAACTGGGGATAGTGGTCAAACTGTTTTCCTCGTATGGAGAAACGAGAGGAGTGGGGGGAGATGTAAAACAGTGAGTACAACAGGGCTCCTGATTTCCTTTCTCATAGGACAGACACTATGATTTTTAAGGTCAACCTAGATAAAAGTTTTGTTTTTTTTTTAAAAAAAAAATCAATGGATTCTGAAATAAATACACAGAGGCAGATCTATGCAAAAAAAAAAAAAGAGAAAGTCTGTCATGGAGCATTATCCTAATTGCAATATATTGTTCTGTTGGTACGTAAGGAAACAAAATTGCATTTATTGACCCAAAAATGAGCAAAGATAGATTTAGAGTTTTCTCCATCAGATGCCACCTTATCGTGATTTTGGGAGGGGGAGGGAATTATTTTACAATGTTGTCTTCATGAGCCACTCCGCTATTATCTATCACTAAGTGTTACATTTATCACTGGGTTGTATCTTATAATTTATGATGAATGTATTTTTATGATGACTATGATCATGATTTATCACTTATAGCTTTTATGTACGAGAGCTGATGCGTCGAAGACAAATTCCTTGTGTGTCCAATCACATTTGGCCAATAAAGAATTCTATTCTATTCTATTCTATTCTATTCTATTCTGTTCTGTTCTGTTCTGTTCTGTTCTAATTCTATTCTATTCTCCAATATATCAAAGGAGCTAGAAGATCTTCTCACCATTTCTACACATGCTTTAGAACTCTAGATAAAATGAGTTATTGCATGATCCTGCTTCTATTTTATGGGAATATTGAAGACTTGAAGACATTAAACAATGAACCTTAAATGTTGCTATACTCATGATGAAGATTGTTTACCTTGAGATCCAGAAATGCAATTCCTGCTTAAAGAATATGCAATATTCATCGACATATTGCAACACAGTTTGGGGAGGAAACCCCTGAGGTTTTTGTGAAAGGCGTTGATGCATTCCAACGACTCTTTGTCT
The DNA here is from genome assembly GCF_029215685.1 of Pituophis catenifer annectens. Lineage (NCBI taxonomy): Eukaryota > Metazoa > Chordata > Lepidosauria > Squamata > Colubridae > Pituophis > Pituophis catenifer. The sequence continues at coordinate 21,025,904 of NW_027256893.1, forward strand.
AACAAGCTTGCTCTGACTGATGAAGTACGAGAGCTTATGCACCAAAGACAAATTCCTTGTGTGTCCAATTGCACTTGGCCAACAAATAATTCTATTCTGTTCTATATGGCCACCTATTGAGAAGGAAGGACTCACTGGAGAAGAGCCTAATGCTGGGAACGATTGAGGGCCAAAGAAGAACGGGACAGCAGAGAACAAGGTGGCTGGATGGAGTCACTGAAGCAGTTGGCATGAGCTTAAATGGACTCCGGAGGATGGTAGAGGACAGGAAGGCCTGGAGGAACGTTGTCCATGGGGTCACGATGGGTCAGACACTACTTCAAGACTATTCTATTCTCATTCCCTCCTTCTGTTCTGTTCTGTTCTGTTCCGTTCCGTTCCATTCCGTTCCATACCTATACCTATACCTATACCTATTCTTGTAATAATACGTATTACGGGAATATGGCTGCATATTTCATAGTGTCAATGATTGTTGTTATTTTGGGCTCAATTGTGGTCATAAGTCAAGGAGTACAAGGTCGAAGGATTCCAACCTTCTGTAGGTCACCGTTGTCACCAGATGGACACATCAAATGTCCCATCCATATTCCATATTCAGCACTGACTAATTACAATTTTGCAAAGCTGTTTGGTGGTGGTAGGTTTTTTTTTTTCCTGAAATGTGTTTATTCTATAGCAAGATAAAAGCATTTTTTTTAGATAAGCAAAATACAAACAACTTAATTGCTGCTATTGTAACTCATAAAAAAGTATAAAACAGCATAAAAACACAATAAGCAATGCCGCAATTAAATCATTCGTGTTACCAGTGTTTACATTAAAGCCTCATTTATGAAAACTTTACAACACATGATCTGAAAACTTACAACCTTTTAAAGAAAATATTTACACTGATTATTCAGATGTGGCAACCCCCTTTAAATAATCTACCAATATTACATCATATTTTAAAAACTCAACATTTTTTTTCTTCTTACTTTTTTTTTTTTGTAATAACAGTTTATTTAAGTGCATTTCCTTTTTTTAAAAAATACAGTGTATTAAATCTGAAAGTTCACCCAAACACAGAATAGAATATTCAGTTTCTTTTTAATGGGGGGTTATGAGCAGAACTGAATTAAGTGTGTGTTTTATTCCAAAATATTAGAGAAATTGGGGGTGGGTGGGAACCAAGCAGAGTAAAATGAAAAGATGGCTTTTGATGTTGATGAACTTCAGAAGACATTATTAAAAAGGAAAAAAAAAAAGAGCTTTGGCAAAAGTCTGTGATATTTCTTTTACATCATTATTATCCATGACAGAAAAACATTTGTCACCTACTCATGTCATGGAAGCATGATTGTATGAAATCCAATCGACATTTTACAGGTAGTTACAACTGTGCTTTTAAGAGCTTTGGGGGTTCAAATGAATTCCAAAAACTTAAACCGGTCTGCCAATTTTGCAGGAAAGGAACAGTTTTCATCGGAAAATTGTAAAAAGGCCATTTTGTTTTTCTCAAGTCTTCTTGCCCAGGCATTTAAGACTATTCAGTTCATATATTGTCAGTAAAGCTTGGAATAAATTTTTTAAAAAAGGGGCCACATTAAAAAAAAAAAAGTGGGAAAAAAAGAGCACAGTTTATTTGCCTAAAAAAACAAAAGAGAAAGGGAAGGGAAAGGGAGCGGAGGGGAAGAAGGAAGAGGGAAGGGAAAGGGGCAGGTGGAATGGAAGAAAGTAAAGAAAGGGAGGGAAGGGGTGGGAGAAGGGGAAAGGGGAAATGAAAGGGGGAAAAGAAGGGAAAGGAAGGAAAAAAAGAAGGGAAGGGAGAAAGAGGAAGGGGAAAGGGCAAGGGGGAAAGGAACCCTGGAAAACAAATATTTATAATTCAGCTAAAGGATTATACCCAGCTACACTGTAGTTCTTTTATTGCCTATCTAATAGACAGCTTAGAAGTCCCTTTTATGTGTTATGCATTCCTGCATAAACTCTTCCTCAGCCCTGCGCCATTTTCTGCCCGATTCACAGCTTTACTTCCTCCGGGATGCAAAGCACAGGCCGACTTGGCGGGTCTTCAGAAAATACCGCCCTGCGATAAGAGCTGAGTCTGCGTCTGGCCTTGTATTTGGGACGGGTGCGGCTGGCTGGCTGGGGGCGGGCTGCCGATGGCCGCTATCGGCGAGGTGATCTGCGAGGAAGCCGGGGAAAGTTGCTGGGGGGAGGGCTGCGGCGGGTGCTGCTGCTGCTGCTGCTGCATCTGTTGCAACTGCATCTGTTGCAACTGCTGGAGCTGGATCTGCTGCAGCTGCTGCTGCATGTGGTGCTGGAAATGCTGCTGCTGCATCTGCTGCTGGATCTGCTGGTGGAGCTGCTGCTGGTGGAGCTGCTGCTGCTGCATTTGCTGCTGCTGCAGGTGCAGCTGCTGGAGATGCTGCAGCTGGTGTTGCTGGCTCTGCAAGGAAGGGCTGACTTGGGAGGGGGCCGAGGACGGCGTGGGGGCCATGCTGGTCGTCATGGAGCTGATCAGTGAGGGGGAAATGTTTGTGGGCCCGCTGGGGGCGACGGAGGCGGGGGGTGACGATGGGGTTCCCGGGCAGCCGCATGGTTAACGGCTTAGGGGCAATGGCCCTGGGAAGGGGCTGCTGGAGAGTCTGCGGGGAGGTGACGACTGTGGCGTGTTGTGAAAGTGGGCTGTTCAGAAGCAAGGAAGAAGACAAATTCGTGGAGGCCAGAGTCTGCTGGACGGACCGGATCGTCTGCGCTTCCGCTGATTCAGCAGCAGCCTGTGGGCCAAAAAGAGAACGCAACAACCATAAGTCTACTTGTCTGGGTTCGAGGTTAAGAGTTCACGATGGAAGAATTCCGGTGGTGGGATTCAAATAATTTAACAACCGGTTCTCTGCCCTAATTATTTCTTCCAACAACCAGTTCACCAAACTGTTCAGAAAGTTAACAACCGGTTCTCCCGAAGTGGTGTGAACTGGCTGAATCCCACCACTGAAGAACTCGCTGCGGCCAACTCGCCACGGCCAACTTGCAACGGGACGATTCAACCGTTCAATTTCGATATTTAAAATAATTTTTAAAAAACATTTTAATTTTTGTCAGTCGCATTTCATTTTGTCCCTCCTTTCTTTAATGATTCTAGTCCCCCTATTTCTTCAATATTAGTATCACTCTTGTCCCGTGGCAAGTTGGCCGCAGCAAGTTGACTGCGGATGAGGGTTATTGATGCAGTGTAGGCAGCCTTGGTCTCAGTATTAATGTATTGTGTCTTATCGTAGTACGTTCTGTGATGGAGCGGCGTGGCGGCCTAGAGGTAGAGCTCTCGCCTGGAGGCTATGTGAGTTCAATCCTAGGTAACGGCAAATATTTATCTCTCTGGGTGCAATGAGTAATTGTTTGCTGCGAACACTGTGCAGGTGTCAGGAAGGGCATCTGGCCAGTAAACTCTCAGCTCCATTGTCGCCCCGACTCCACCCCAATGCAAGGGGTTACACGGTCGTTTTAAAAAAAGTACATTCTGTGATGCTGCAGTGCTTTACCTGACACTCCCTTGATCTTATATGTTGAAGAAACTAAATCTATTGGACCTATTATATAGCTCTTTTAAAAAGTTCTTATTTGTTTACCTCGCCCCTTCTTTTCTCACAGGTTTAGTTCTGCATTTGCAAGTAATTTTAGAAGGAACAGGAACCCCATTTCATACCTCAAGCAATGAGATAGTTACTTATTTTACAAAAGCCTTTAACAAAATGATTGAAAAAGAAAATAAATCTGAATCAAAAACTGCTCCTATACGTTGAACTGAAGTCAGCATTCAGCTCACCTTTGACACCAAACTAGCTCTGTAGGCTGCAAGGGCTTTAAGGTATTCCTTCTTGGCAGCTTCTGTTTTTCTTTTATATACCTGTTAAAAATGGTACAATGTTAACACCAGACCTTCAACACCCAGAAGCTTCACAAAGTACAGCAGTTCTTGCCTGAAGAGGAGCTGTGGGGGAGGGAGAGGAGGAGGGGGGAGGAGGAGAAGTGGGAGAGGAAGGAGGAGGAGGAAGAGGAGGAAGAAGAGAAGAAGGAGAGAGAGGAAGAAGGAGGAAGAGAAGAAGTGGGAGAGGAAGGAGGAAGAGGAGGAGGAGGAGGAGGAGAAGAGGGAGAGGGAGGAGGAGGAGAGGAGGAGGAAGAGAAGAAGGAGAAGAGAGAGAGGAAGAAGGAGAAGTGGGAGAGGAAGGAGGAGGAGGGGGGAGGAGGAGGAAGAGGAGGAGGAGAAGAGGGAGAGGGAGGAGGAGGAGGAGAGGAGGAGGAAGAGAAGAAGGAGAGGAGGGAGAGGAAGGAGGAGGACGAGAGGAGGAAAGGAGGAAGAGAAGAAGAAGAAGAAGAAGAAGAAGAAGAAGAAGAAGAAGAAGAAGAAGAAGAAGAAGAAGAAGAAGAGGAGGAGGAGGAGGAGGAGGAGGAGGAGGAGGAGGAGGAGGAGGAGGAGGAGGAGGAGGAGGAGGAGGAGAAGAAGAAGAAGAGAGGAAGGAGGAGGAGGAGAGGGACAGGAAGAAGAGGAGAAGAAGGAGAGGAAGGAGGAGGAGGGGAGGAAGAGGAGAGGAAGAGGAGGAAGGAGGAGGAGGAGGAGGAAGAGAAGGAGAAGAGGAAGAGGAAGGAGGAGGTAATAGTAGTAGTAGTAGTAGTAGTAGTAGTAGGACAATTTCTGACATTATCAACACTGTAACTCCTTTTTAAAAGAATTTTTAAAAGGGGAACAAAACAAAAATAACCAGTCCTTTCCTGAGATAGAAGAGGAAAAAAACATTCCTAAGAAAGTCTGTATTGTGTACGTGTTTGTGTATGTGTTTGTGTGTGTGCGCACGCATTTCTACCTTTGTGTGCCCCCGTGCCTGCCAGGAACACAGGATCGCCCGATAATCAAAATATCGGTGAAAAACGCTTCTAATCAAGGTTCATCCATCGGTTCATTAAAATCCTACCACCGCAAATACCAAATCCACCGGGTAGATCTTGACTCTTTTTGAGTTTCTCAGGCGAGACTAAAAGGCAGCCTGGTCGTGTCCCCCCATCTGTGCTCGCTTCCTCATTAACGAAGCCCCCCACACACACACAAATAGATCAGCCCTCCGTTGTTTTAATTAGATGGGATTGTAATCCTTGGCGCCTTTCCCTCCGAACTCCAAGGCGGGCTCCTCCGCTCCGCTTACCTGTTTCTGCTCTTCTCCTAAGCTGTCCCACATCGAGGCCACGATTTTTGAAACCTCGCCAAAGGTAGCGTTGGGGTTCTGGCCTTTAATTGCAGCTTGTGTGTCCCTGAAGAACAGGGCATATGCGGACACCGGCTTCTGCGGTTCATTAGGATCTTTCTTTTTCTTTTTCTTCGGCGTTTTGGGCTTCTTGCCAGGATCTGGGGCAGCTCGCTTTTCTCCGGCAGCCTAGAAGAGCAGAAACGAGGAAAATTCAACCTTGTCTTTTTTTTTCCAGAGGCCAGATGTGATTAAAAATAGCAGGCTTCGGATCAGAAGGGAAACAGATGTTCGGAAGGGAGGCCAAGGCTTGTCTGCAACTCCTTGAAAGTCCTCAACTTACGAACAGAAACCGGGGAGGGGGGGGCAGAGTTTCTGTTGCTAAGCAAGGAGGTTGAGGGGGAGTTGGGCCTGATTTTGTGATCTTTATTTATTTGTATCCCTTGATTATTTTTGCAAATAAATCAAGGCAGCAGACTTAGCCAAAACACCTTCCTCCTCCTATTTTCTGACAACAACAACAATCCTGTGAGGTGAGTTGGGATGAGAGGGAGGGACTGGCCCAAAGTGACCCATCTGGCTTCCATGGATAAGGCAGAACTAGAACTCACAGACTCCTGGTGATTGGCCCAAAGTCACCCAGCTAGCTTTCATGGCTAAGGCAGGACTAGAACTCACCGTCTCCTGGTGATTGACCCAAAGTCACCCTATCCAGTCAGTCAGTCAGTCAGTCAGTCAGTCAGTCAGTCAGCCAGCCAGCCAGCCAGCCAGCCTGCCTGCCTGCCTCTCTCTCTCTCTCTCTCTCTCTCTCTCTCTCTCTCTCTCTCTCTCTCTCTCTCTCTTTCTGTCTCATCTCTCATCTATCTATCGACTCTGGACAGTCTATTAAATTCTACAACTAGAACATCTGAAGCATTAAAACTTTCTTTGGTGTCCAATGGACCCCACTAACATTTGAGAAACAAGATATTACTTTGCGTGAAAAGAAGAGGAAGCAACTCTTCGTACTTTTCCAGCCCTTTTGTTCACACTGTTGCTAACATCTCTGTTAATTCGTCCAGGCTAAAGAGCAATGGGTAGAGTTATTTCTCAATCCTTTCTCAGTGCCAGTGTCTCTCTCTCTCTGCAGCTGCCCTGCGTAGCTCGTAGGCAGAATTTTCATCAAAACGCCACTTGATAAGATCCACACCTTCTACGTGTGTGCAAATCTCTTGGTTTTCACCCATCGGCTAGCCTACCAATCTCTAGATGTGATTTGCCACATTCCTTTGGCTTAAGGTTAAATAATGGCAAAGGTTTTCTCCAACCCCAGGGAAAAGAAAACCAAAGAAAAAAAAATTAAGACGCTGTGCTAGAAACACGTCTAAAATCCTGCTATTTGTTTCCAAAACGGATGGGCTGCGAGTTCAGATGTATTTCTCCACCTGCCATCTTTCTTTCGGATGGTCATTTACTCTCAAGATGAAAAACAAAGAAAGGTAAAGAGCACCACTTATGAAAAAGGAGAAGTCTGCTTTTTAAGGCAGAAATGCATCGGGTTTGTTGATTTCTTTTGAAAGCATGAATACCCAACGAGGTGGCATGTGAAAACTTTTCAAAAGCACTGCAGCCAGAGACGACAAACAAGAGGACCGCATTAATAAGGCAGGAATCTATTCATGAGGACCCTTATGCGGGTAACTTCCTTCTTTTGAAAAAAATCACAAAGGATCTCTGTGCGATAAAGCTGGATAAAAGTGGTGCCCATCGATATATTGAACTCTTGTTTTTACAAAAACAAACAAACAAACAACTAGCCAGCCAACCAACCCATTATTATCTTGCTACTATCTGCTCATTTTCTCTTGCATGGTGTTGCAATAGAACATTTACAGGCTCTAGGTTATCCATCCTACCCACAGACAGGCAACTCCCCCAAATTATCTGAAAATCTGTTATTTTGGGCAAGCGAGAGCAATAGCACTTAGACTTATATACCGCTTCACAGTGCTTTTACAGCCCTCTCCAAGCGGTTTACAGAGTCACCGTATTGCCCCCAACAATTTAGGTCCTCATTTTACCGACCCTAGAAGGATGGAAGGCCGAGTCAACCTTGAGCCTGGTGAGATTCGAACTACCAAATTGCAGGCATCCGGCAGTCAGCAGAAATAGCCTGCAGTACTGTATTCTAACCACTGAGCCACCGAGGCGCAAGGATTCTGAAATCTTTCCGGAGCAAAAGCATCAAAAGTTTATGTAGAAAGAGCTTTGGATTGATTGATTGATTGATTGATTGATTGACTGATTGGCACGTGCTGTAACTTACTCTGTTGGGATCATCCGCATCTTCCTCATTGATAGAACTGGATGGAGAAGGAGTTGCTGATTTGCTTGCAGGAGGGGAAGGAGACGTATGTGGTAAATTGGTACTCCCTAGATTTAATCCCAGTTGAGCACTTAGCTGGGACTGGTTAATAGTAGTAAGCTGGTTAGGAGTCATGATTCCTGAACGAGCAGCTTCCGTCATGTGGACAACGGATCTCATGATCAAAGAATGGTCCTGACGGTACTGAGGCATTCCTGTATGGGTATGATCCTGAAACAAGAGAAAGAATGGAGGGCTGTTAATGGAATTTTGAATGTTAAAAGAGACAGGCTAGGACACTACCCACACTTTTGAACTTTGGTGTTGGGAGAACATCTGAGAAACCAGAGAGAGAGTCAAGAAAACAAACTGATGGAACCTGGAATAAATCAACCCAGAGTTGATTTGGGCACAAATGACCAGGTTTAACTTTACACAAACATCTAGATCTCTGGAAATGGCCGGAATGTTCCCCTCCTTTCTTGATTGACCCCCCAAATTTGGTTGAGAAACAGCAATAACGTTTATATTATATATATATATACCTTATATACAGACTTATATATAGACTTATATACTGCCCCATAATGCTTTACAAGACAATCTGGGAGGTTTTCAAAGTCAGCCTATTGCCCCCAACAATCTGGGTCCTCATTTTACCAATCTCAGAAGGACGGACGGCTGAGTCAACCTTCAGCCCCCATCAGGATCGAACTCCAGGCTGTGGGCAGAATTTGCCTGCAATACTGCATTCTAAACACTGCACCACCAGGGCTCATATAAAATATTTTTTTAAAAAAAAAATCAATACTATTTAACAGCCCAGAAATATGCTACTTGTTGGAATCAGGTAGGTAGGATTTCCAAATATGCAATGAAACTAACTTCAAATGTTTTGGGAAGATATCCTTCTTTCTCTCTAGCAACGCCTTCTGCTGCTGTTTGCAAAAAAGGCTGCAATTATATCCTTCCACTGTTTGGGGAAAAATATCTTGTTATATTGCTATCACTATATTTTGGATTTGCCTGCCAGCAAGGTTTAGAGCAAGCCATCCTCACAATCCTTTTTCATACTAGAGAAGAGGAAATGTATTAAACACATGAGGAAATCCAAGTTAAGGTAGGTAGTTAATGTTAATTAGATTGAAAAATATAAGAAGTAAATGAAGGTTAGGGTTTTTTGGTGTTGGCTCTATCAACTCCTTTTTGGAAAGTGACTTGGTCTGGGCTGAATCAATGTTGTACATTTTGGCTAGAAAATTGTGTTCCATAACTTTCCTCCCTTAGCAATGTCAATGTCAATGTTGACAACACGTTTGAATTAACAAAGGCTTCTTTGACCAATCGCTAAACACAGTAATGAAGATTGAAAAAAAAAATTGGTTGTAATATATGAAATAACACTAATGCAACATTGTCCTAATTACAGCCACACTCATTCAGACCATAAAGTTTATATTAAAAAGAACGTATATATTTAAAACAAATATGCAACAAAATTGGAAGCATACATTTGATAAAGGAAATAAGCTGCAATCGTGTCTACCCAGGTTTGCAATAACCTAAAGAGCATTCTCAATTTGTCTTTTTAGAGAGAGAGAAAGAGAGAGAGAGAAAAAAAAGGGGGGGGTTTAAGAATTTGAAAACCAATACAAATTTAGATTTGTAGTGTTGTCTCCATAAAATTTCAAGTTATCTTCATTTGTTTCATCTGCAATGGCTCATTTCTTTTGTGCCATAACACAGTTAAAATAAACAGATACAGACCAACATACAAAGATTAAGCTGAAAGATGCTTCAACCTACAGCTGTTTCTTAACCTACATGGGTTAACAAGAATATTCAGTGATGTAAATCATACTTTATTTAATAATTTTCATACAGCCCATCACCGATTCTTAAAAGAATAAGATGATAATGCTGATTTGTAAACCATGGTAAACAGGAGATAAAATCTCCCTGTGTGTTGTATATCACAATGTGGGATATTGTTTTAATAATGAAGCTAACACTTAGAAAGCAGGCATCTGGTGAATTTTCATGGAGTAGATAACAGAATTGGAGGGGGGCCCTTGGAGGTCTTCTAGTCCAACCCCGTTCATGCAGGAAACCCTATACCATTTCAGACAAATATTTTTTCCAATCTCTAGCTGTTTTAGCTTGATCAAAAATTATCGAAAATACCAATGTATTGTTTATATTTTCTTATGTTTTCTTTTTTTGCTTTTCTTTTTTTTTCTTGTTGTTTTGTCTTGTTCTTTTTTCTGTTTTTTGTCTTCCTTTGAACTATAAATGCAAATAAAGATTATTTTTAAAAAAATTCTTCTTCCTGGTGAATTTGATTCTTCTTTGATAAATGAAAGCAATATAAATTTTACAGAAGAATATACCACATTATTCTTCCATAGTCTCCTCACAACATCTAATTTAAGACACAATCTTTAAGTAAGATTATGTCACCAAAACACTGTGATATTTTTTAAATCTTCCAAAAACCTCACATTTTCATAGGGGGGAAAAAATGTGCACCCACCAACACCCATACTACAAGAATGATGTATATTTTTTTTTGTAAAAACCAGAGATAATTTATTTTTAATAAAAAAAAAGAGAAGAAAATAAAATAAAAACGTGGGCTGAAAAAAAGGCAATTATTTCCCCGTCTGTTTCTTAGATATCTGAAGAAGAAGAAAAAAAAAAAGGAATTTCAAAATTCATCAAAGCTAACCTTCTCTTATGTACAACAGGCTAAGCTGAGAGAATGTTAACAAGTTCAATTTTCATTCAATCAGCACCACTGCTCCCTGAAATGTTTCATTGCAGGAAAGAAATAAAAAATAATCTATATGGTAATTATTAGGATGAATCCCTCAGTAACTTTCGGCAACATAAAAGGTCAGTTCTATTCAAGATATTTTATCAGTCCCTTGCACGTACTCCGGTGCTGTCATTTTAAATCTGAACAGCATTTTATTTTCCCATTTACAGCTACCTGCAGAATTAAGTATTTAAGCCAAATAAGAAAAGAGAGAGAGAGAGAGAGAAAGAGAGGGAAGAAAATCTTGAATGTTGGCAAAGGCTATAATAGCATGGAGATAAATTGTTCAGCTACTTCTCTCCCGAGCCTCCAGGGCTACAGATTTTTCTTCTCCTGGTGCACTGTGGGTATTCAAAACTTGTTCAACATGATTTCATTTCATTTCAGGCAGTGCCTGAGAAAACTAAATTACAGAATCAATCATACAGAAGGTCAGAGTGAGACTTCATTACAAGTATTGCATGCTTGCATGAATATCTTTCATTTATGACTGACCCAATATGTCACAATAGCTGTCTGGTAAAAATAATCCACTTTCTGAAATTGATGTACTACTGATGTCAGTGCTACTCAGCGGGTTGGGCAGCTTATAGAGAGATGTTTAAAGGTTTGGCGGGAGGGGGGGGGAAGGGGGAACGGGACAAAAGGAGAAGAGAAGAATAAAAATAAAATAAAATAAAAAAAGATAAAACCCCACGGAGCCCAAGGAATGGCTTTGTAGAACAGCCGTCCTTTGCGAATTAAAATAATTTCTCAGGTGATTGTCCACAGTCAAGTGATGCTTCGGTTTTGTAATGGCTTGTGATGGTGTTTGCTAACGGGTTTCCATCTGCTTATGTCTAGATGTATACATATTTTTTCCCCCATATTGTGATATGTGCCCTGGGTGCTTTTCCGAACACAAATGGTACTTTATTCAATTTTTCCCTCCAGTAATTCATTTAAGAATGTTGATATTTTGCATTACCATATTATTAAAATGCCAATGCTAATGATACTGTATGCCTTCTCTCTCTCTCTCTCTCTCTCTCTTTTCAGGGAAAGGAAATCTCAACCTAACAGAATGCATTTAAATGAAGATAAATGCTTCTTTCTTTCCTGTCCATAATCATAAACTAATCAGCAATATGAAAAATTATCCCTTTCTGTTTACAAACACACACAAAAAACACACGGGCTAGTTAGGGAATGTAAGACAAGGCATCCTGGGCTGCCTTATTAATCTTTTCTTGCAAGAGGTAGGAAAATGTTAATCCAGCGACAGCCATCTTTAATAATTGGGGAGACCGGTTGAGTTTGACAATAAAACTGCTTACTTGCACTTAAAATACAGCCATCCAAACTTACTAATGGAATGTAAAGCATTATTTATTATTCTGATTGTCTTCTGGCAGCAAATCTAAGAGAAGCCTGTAAAAGTACTGTTATGTAGCTAGTCAACTCGAGGCCCTGAGGGGAACATGGGTGAACTTTGACATAACCTATTTTTACTCATGCCTCTGGCGGTTTTATATTCAAGTTTTGTAGGTGCACATGTCAGGCAGTATTCAGAATAAATCTGGAGACACGGTGTATTAATCATAGGTTTTGCCCAAGTGCATTTCATTTCTTCGCCGTTGACGCTTGAAAATTTCATGACATTTCTTCAAGGTGACATTCCGCTGGACATCTCAACAGGGTCAATCCATAAATCCAATTAAAAGAACGATCCGTAGCTATATAAAACTGCCTGGAATGATGATGTTTCCAAAAACATCTAGGATTGCATGTGGTATATAAAAAGTTGTGTTCTCGGGGAAACAACTCAACATGGCTTAGGCCTGGAGATGCATGAGACAGTCTTCTCCCAGTAGCTTTCTGCCTACTCAAAAAAAAAATCAGGATAGTAGGCTTCTTGGGTAGCCATTTTGTCATCTTCAGGCACCACAAAGATGAAGCTTCTGCATAGCTGAGACCTTCTTTAGAACCATGTTTTCCCAGAAATTAGATTGGTTCCATGCTGTTATTTTTTTACAAATCCATCAAACCCTAGTTTTCATGCATAGATTGGTGTTGACCAGAATTCTTCTCCTAGAACAGGGGTGTCAAACACAATGTGGTCGAATCCGGCTCATGGGGCCGGCCCGCGTGGCTTCAGCCCGGTCTACCCAATGCGAAGAAGAAACATGCCAGCAATTTGGGGAGTGGTGTCAATCTGGCCACGCCCACCCAGTCAGCCACACCCACCCAGTCAGCCACACCTGTCCATCACCCCGAGGTTAACTACAGTCCTGATGTGGCCCTCAATGAAATTGAGCTTGATACCCCTCTCCTAGAAGCTGGAGATAACAGAATAATGGAAGTGATCTTGGAGATCTTCTAGTCTAGCTCAAGCAGGAGACCCTATACCATTTCAGACAAATTGTTGTCCAATCTCTTCTTAAAAGCCTACAGTGATGGAGCACCCAAAACTTCTGGAGGAGGGAAGCTGTTCCACTGATTAATTGTTCTAACTATGAGGAAATTTATCCTTAGTTCTAGGTTGCTTCTCTCCTTGATTGTTCTGTTCTTAGAGAGTTTTTATTTATTTTATTTTGGAATCTGCTACAGGCGTTGTTGGATTGAACGGTACATAAACAGCAGGTAAAATGGATAAATACATTTGGGCTCACAGGAGGAGAACATGTTGTGAGAACCACAATGGGTGTGGCAACAATCCGTTGCCTAACATTCTATACTCCTTGGGTTATTTACTCTTAGTCTCCCTGCCATTTTTACTCCGTGGGTAGCCATTCGTTGCTTTTTATTTTGTCAAAATGAATACATGGGGAATCCAGTAATATTCCTGGTAATACAGAATTCTCTGTTCTTTGTAACATACCCGGTTTCCTTTTTAATTATTTTTTTTAAAGCAATATTTATCTTTATTGGGATAACAGGCGGTTCAGCAAGAGAGATGTCCAGATGGACACTGTTGCTCATAGATGTCACCTTCAGATTTCAAGAAATATTCCAGTTTCTATATATCTTACCCAATATTGAAGCTATATCTGTAGTATCTGTAAAGTCTGTGACTTAACTATCAATACCGATTTAACACTTGACAACAAAGATGCAATTAAAAAATCGAGAAGCTGAGCACTGCTGCATGCAGCCATTGTACGAATGTAGATTAATATCATAATTATTTTATGGCCCCGTAGTTAGTTCTTTCAGATACAGCAAACCCAATTGACCATGAAATGAAATTTCATAGTTAAAATGCCTCTTTTATGTTTTTTTTATTGCGGTCATAAAAAAAGGGGGCTCCAAGGAAAAGATCATTCTTAAAATATACAATTTAAATAAAGGAATTTTATTATTAATAAATATTTATCACTTTAATAAAGTGTGTATTTTAAATAAGTAATGACGGGCATGTATCAACACGGCTTTGAAATATAAATTTAATATTCGGGATGATGTTAATCTTAAAGAGGCAAAGGAACTCAGTAGAAAATCTGGGTATTTTTAGTGGATCGTTTTTCTTGCTTAAGATTACTGTGAGAAGAGAATATTGGTAGCTCGGGGCTGAACTGTGGGGTCCTCGACACTCTCTGAGCTTGGTTGGTTTCCATGCAGAAGTTTCATTACCAAACTAGGTGACAGCATCAGTTCCAGAAGGAGATGAGGTTTGTGGAAGAGAGAAGAAGAATGAGAAGAGGAGGAGGAGAGGCGGAGGAGACAACAACAACTGTAGGGTCCTTGGTGCTCTCTGAGCTTGGTTGTTTTTCTTGCAGAAGTCTCATTACCAAAGTAGGTAATATCATCAGTGCAAGTTTTAATGCTAGTTTTACATCCTCCCTATTTCTTTGCTGCAAGAAAACAGATACCATAAATAACCAGAAGATTGGGAAAAACACACACCAATATATATATGTTCCTACCATATGTAATCCATTGTTTTGGATAATGCCATCTTGTTCCACCAAGTTTCGAGATACTGTAATGGAAGGCAGATCCAAACTCTGGGGTGGAAACTGAGGTGTGAATTCACTTCCTTGGGCTCCCAACTGATCACTGAGGCCTTGAAAAGGCAGGAGAATATCAGCCATCCCTAAATTCGTGGGATCCAGTTCGGGGGGCGGCGTAATTGGTGGAATCTCAAACTCTTCGTCGCCAAGGCTTGGAGTATGGAATGTTTGCTAGAAGAAAAAGAAATAAATAAATTCTTCGTTACGATCACGCAACAACAAACACTCTTTTTTAAAAAATGTCTACGTGGAGATTCCCAGTGCTGTTTTTCCTTGAAGACGTTTCGCTTCTCATCCAAGAAGCTTCTTCAGTTCAACAACTTCTTCTTCAGAAGTGAAGAAGCTCCTTGGGTGAGAAGCGAAACGTCTTCAAGGAAAAACAAAAAGTTACCTTTTGGGGGGGAAAAAAGCACATTTGGGGCATCTTTTAAATTCTTTTACACTCCTCACAATCTGAGTCTCAAGTTCTTCTTCTTCTTTTTTTTTTTTAATTGTAAGTCACAAGTGTGCAGCACGCTTCACATCTGCCCAGCTCTTCAGATCCTTCAGATTAAAGATTCAACTCTCATTATCATATGGCTTTAATGATGTATCAGTATTAACTGTTTTTTAATGCACACTTAATTAGCAACATCTGTCTTTGTTGTTGGAAGGAACATCGGTTAGCCTGGGATAGGTTTTTTTTTTTTAGTTGGAGAACAAATTGCCACTTTATTGATATATTAGTAAAAACAAAACAGAACAATCGTCTTACAAATTGTTCTGACACGACCATAAATGCTCCCAATTTTGGTAGTGCACATATGTACTGATAGTAAAGACTCGTAGCTCAAACACTTGAAAAGTTTAGAATCCTATTTCAAATTCCCTCTTATTATTCCATTTATTTACAATAGGCAGGTTGTATCATATTAAGGGGATTGTTACAGTAGTCAAAAGGTTTATTTACTACAATTGGTGATGGATAAGGCTTGTTAGGAAATGGTTATTTGTCTAACTAGTTGGTCAGGCAATATATAAATCAACAATGTATGTTTGCAGTCAGAAAGGTATTGTATTGCTTTAAGACTGTATTACATCATCCTGTATCCTGATTGGCTAAGCTCTGTAGCCAATGTACTTAAGGGAAGTCAGGATCATGGCTTATGTGGATACTACACCATTTACCTGCTTATTTGCTGTAACTCTCTATCTGATCTCTCTGCATGATCACTGTTTGATCATAGCTACATGTTGCTTTCTACTATTTATTGAATGTTTTGATATTGAACTTGTTCCTGTTTTGAAACTCAAGAACAACTGTTTTATTGTGTATGACTACAACTGGTAAGAAGACTTTGTACTTGAAATATCCCTGGATTGATCTTTTAACTCTCATTTTATCTGTGTATGACTTGGATTGTTTTTGGATTTTGCTTTACTTTTTTTAAAAGTAAAAGACTACAACAACTCAGTGTGTTTGTATATTGACTGTGACTGTTCACAACCACTCCCAGTCGTTTTTCATGCGTTTACTCAATGGGTACTCTGCTCAATAACCTACAACATTGGTTATGAGCCAAGAATATCCTTAACAAGGCTTTCAACCTACATGATATTTAAAATAACAGAGCTGGAAGGGACCTTGGAGGTCTTCTAGTCCAACCCCCTGCTTAGGCAGGAAACCCTATACCACTTAGACAAATGGTTATCCAATCTCTTCTTAAAAACTTCCAGTGTTGAAGCATTCACAACTTCTGGAGGCAAATTGTTCCACAATGGTTCCTAAAAGGGGGTGCCTTGGTTTTGTTTACCTGGAACAAGATACAGATAGTCCTTGACTTACAACAATTTGTTTAGTGACTGTTTGAAGTCACAACTGCACTTGCAAAAAGCAACATATGATCGTTTTCCACACAATCGTTGCACCATCCCCATGTGATCATGTGATTAAAATTCAAATGCTAGGCAACTGGCATGTATTTATGATGGTTCTAGTGTCCCGGGATCATGTGATCCCATTTTGTAACCTTTGGACAAGCAAAGTCAAGGGGGAAGCCAGTTTTGCTGAACGACTTTGTTACCGACGTAACAACTGCAGTGCTTCGCTTAGCAACCGTGGCAAGAAAGCAACCCTGTCTTGCTTAACCATAGAAATTTTGGGCTCAATCGTGGTAGCAAGTCAAGGATTACCTGTATGTGAGTGTTCATGATAAGGTCTCTTCTGAAAAAAAAAGTGACAATATCTGTTCTGGCCCAATATCCACATGTAAATTTCTACACTCAAATTTACACTCCACAATTTACAACTGGTGGAACATCCATCATTAAGTGATGCCAAGCATTCAAAGTGCAGTGACCGTGGGGGTTGGGCACACAATCATCAGAGCTTCAGGTAAGTCACAACTTTGACCAATCATAAATCAAGGACTACCTGTACCTTGTTAATTACCTGTACTTTGTTGTTAAACATCTTTTGAGAGACTCTTTTAACCAACACAGAAACATCATTGTTCCATTGTTCCAATTCATCTACTAAGATGTAGATAGAATAGGCAAGCTCTAGCTCCAACCTTCAAAGTGATGTCATCTAATGGGACCCAAGACGTAGACCTTGTCCATCACAGCTCCTGCCCTCTGGAATAGCATCCTCAAGAGGTTCAAGGTAACCCCAAATCTGCTATCCTATATAGACCTGATTTTTTTTTTAACCCATCAGCATTCAGTTAGGAAGTGGGAATTTTATTATCTGTTGGTATATCAATCTCTGGATTAGTCTGTTATTTAGTACATTGGGTACAGATTCATTTTGAGTTGGATGCCCTATACATTTGATTAATAAGTCAATAAATAAACACAGCTGTTAACTTTTATAGTAGTAAGCCCAATATAAAGGATACCTTCTTAGACCAAAGTAGAGTATTCACCCAATGATGGCCAGTAAGTTCTCTTTTGATTATGAGCCCATCAATATTTCAATTATGCAGCCCTAGTTAGGGTGAAAAATGTCCCATCCAGCACTACACATAAACAAGTGTGGCCTTATCAAGTGTGACCTTGGTCACACTTGGAATACTGCATTCGGTTTTGGTCGCCACGATGTAAAAAAGATTTGGAGACTCTAGAAAGAGTGCAGAGAAGAGCAACAAAGATGATTAGGGGACTGGAGGCTAAAATATATAAAGAACAGTTGCTGAAACTGGGTATGTCTAGTTTAATGAAAAGAAGGAGTAGGAGTGATATGATAGCAGTGTTCCAGTATCTCAGGAGCTGCCACAAAGAAGAGGGAGTCAAGCTATTCTCCAAAGCATTTGAAGGAAGGTAAGAAGCAATGGGTGGAAACTCATCAAGGAGAGAAGCAACTTAGAACTAAGGAGAAATTTCCTGACAGTGAGAACAATTAATCAGTGGAACAACTTACCTCTAGAAGTTGTGAATGCTGCAACACTGAAGTTTTTAAGAAGATGTTGGATAACCATTTGTCTGAAGTGGTGTAGGATTTCCTGCCTAAGCAGGGGGTTGGACTAGAAGACCTCCAAGGTCCCTTCCCTATTCTATTCTATTCTATTCTATTCTATTCTATTCTATTCTATTCTATTCTATTCTACTCTATACTCTACTCTACTCTACTCTACTCTACTCTACTCTACTCTACTCTACTCTAATCTAATCTAATCTAATCTAATCTAATCCTATTCTAACATTGCTACTCCACAACTATTTGTTGCCTATTTTTAAAACCGCTGTAGTTATTTTGGGGGCTTCTGCACAACACAAGCTCTCTGATTGTTTTCCCAAATCAGCATCACAAAGCCAAATAAGATACAACACAAAACACTTAAAGAGTTTGAGCCATTGTTGCCAAGGAAAATCCAGAGCATTAATAAAGATATTAACTACCCTGTTTCCCCCAAAATAAGGTATCCCCTGATAATAAGCCCAATCGGGCTTTTGATTGCATGGCAATAGGGCCAAGAGCTTATTTCAGGGTTCAAAAAAATATAAAACAGGGTCTTATTTTCGGGAAAACACGGTAGTCCCAGGTATTGTGTTGTATTGGGGAAATTCTGTAGTGTAGTGGTCACAACAGATGGCATTGCCAAAAACTGCATGGTCATCTCCTTTGGTGTTGCTGTCCAGAAAAATTCAAGGCCTTCCTTCATCTAGTTACCTGGAGCTGAGCTTGAATTAAAAGACTTTACCTTATGTGTTATTATTATTATCGTTATGATAGGTTGGGTTTATTTTGTTTCGCTCAGTCTAGCAATTTTGTTTCCAAGGGAGGCAGCAATTTCGCTTCATGCATTATTTACATTGTCCGAAAGAGCGACTTAATGCCGGTTAATTTAAAAATGATACGTTTGGTGAAATTTCTCATTAAGGGGCTAGAAATTGTCATCCTTCAAACCGTTAATGATGATATAAATTAATAACTGCTCGGGAGAAAATGGAAACTGAAATGCGCGAGGAAGAGAAAAAAGGGGAAGTCCCTTTGCCTGTCGATGAAAAACTGTCAGCTGTCATTACTGCTCTCCCATCACGAAGGCAAAGGCAGCAGACAACAGTCTGCAGACATAAAACCATCTCGAGAAAATCAAGCAAGGCTCAAAAACACACACACACACTCAAACACATGGGTACAAATATTGCAACTTAATCTCAGCCCCGAAAGCTCCTGCTTTGCATCCGGGGAGATATTTATTCCTGTTTCAATATTAAAAAATGGGAGGGGGGGAGGAGAGATTCATAATCCACACAGACTCGAAGTTCACCAACACAAAAGGATGCACCGGGCACGGAAGGCGTTTGGCTAATAAAAATAACCCTATGGCTACATTTTACAGTTGGGATTGGCACGAAAAGCTGCCTGGTAACAGATGCAGTGATAATTTGTGACTCATTTACTACCCCATTACAGCTTAATGAAATCTAACATATCGCATTAACAATATGGATAAACACTCGTTCTTGATATCTGGCATTTGACTGTCTTCATTACCATCGTAATTATCATTTGAAATATTATTTCAATAAATATTTAAGGTGCTCCAGGATGGGTTTTTTGTTTTTTTTTTTAAAAAAGGAAACAAAATGGGGTGACAGCTTTTATGAAAACAGGCCCAGCTTTTAGCAAAAAGCAAAAAAAAAAAAAAAAAAAAAAAAAAGCCACTTCAATTTCTGAGGCTAGGTTTTTTTTTTTTTTTTTAAGGGCTAAAGGCACAAGCGAACTGGCAGGCGTTAGATTGAAATGCAATATAAGCTTTAAGATGTGACAAGCACAGATTGAAAATGTTACCTAATATTGTGGACTTGGTAACTAAATTTACCCATGATTTGATGACTGCAAAGCAGTCATCCACAGCAGAATATGAGATAGATAGATAGATAGATAGATAGATAGATAGATAGATAGATAGATAGATAGATAGATCAACACTGCAAGTTTTTAAGAAGACATTAGATAACTATTTGTCTAAAGTGGTGTAGGGTTTCCTGCCTAAGCAGGGGGTTGGACTAAAAGACCTCTAAGATCCCTTCCAACTCTGTTGTTCTGTTATTCTGTTCTGTTCTATTCATAGATAGATAGATAGATAGATAGATAGACAGACAGACAGACAGACAGACAGACAGACAGACAGACAGACAGACAGATAATGGAGAGAGAGAGAGATTCAAATGTTCTGTAGTCCTTCCAAGTATAAATTAAGTCAGACATGGCAGTGGAATTCACTTTGCAAAAAGGGAGTATTCTATGGAAAAAAAAAAGTGAACTCCAATAGTTGGGTTATCTCTATGCTTCCCTGCAATACAACTATTTTATTCTGCAGCACATTTTTCAAAGATGATCATATTTGTCATGTTTTCTGGATGTATACCTCCTAGGGTTTAACTAAAAAAAAGAAAGAAAAGAAGAAAGAAGAATCAAAACTGTCTCGTGGTATGATTGCTGTAAGTAATGTGTAGATCAGTGGATAAGGTGAACCTAATCTAAATGAAGAGAAAAGCTGGTGTTGAAAATAGTCTTGTGCTAAAGGATTTGGCCTGCTCGTATTCTGAAAAGTGTCTCCATGTTGTGCAATTTGATTCTGGAGATCCCTCTTAGGATCCGGAGAGGACTATGCAATGTTTTTAAGAAGGTTGTGTTACCCATCGTGATTATAAGAGCTATTCACTTTTTTTCATGCTTTTTTCTCTTAGATTATTTTCAGGAGGAGAGAAAATCCCCCAATCCTTAACCACAACAACAACAACAACAAAAAAAAAACTCGGTGTGTGTGTTTAAATGCCATCTGCACCAAAATGTTCAAAACATTTGTTCCTTTTGATAAAAATGCAAATTTGGAGAGCTGTTGTATCAACATATAACAGCCAATGTCTGACACGGTGAATTATCACAGCTGGAATTAAATTGTCTCTGAACAGCTGCTGGCAGTAGAGCCTTCATCAATGTTTGATTCAAATGGAGGAATGAAATTCTACAGAATGAAACATCATGTTGTCATTACAGATTGGGGAGGGGGGGGTGTTCATTACCACAACCAACACTGAAGCAAGCCGGTGCCAAGCAATCTTCCCTTATCTAAGCGATCTTGTTGGGAAGGGAAGAAAGAGAGGAGGAGGAGGAGGAGGAGGGAGAGGGAGGCATTGTTTGAAAACTACGAGAATAAAAATACCGCATTGAATATAGCCACATTTATCTCCAACAATTTTTCTCCTCTATAATTTCTTTTTTCTCTACTGTACAAGGATATAGGAAAGATAGGTAGGTAGGTAGGTAGGTAGGTAGGTAGGTAGATAGATAGATAGATAGATAGATAGATAGATAGATAGATAGATAGATAGGTAGGTAGGTAGGTAGGTAGATAGATAGATAGATAGATAGATAGATAGATAGATAGATAGATGTAGGTAGGTAGGTAGGTAGGTAGGTAGGTAGGTAGGTAGATAGATAGATAGATGTAGGTAGGTAGATGCAGGTAGGTAGGTAGGTAGATGTAGGTAGGTAGGTAGGTAGGTAGGTAGATAGATAGATAGATAGATAGATGTAGGTAGGTAGGTAGGTAGATGTAGGTAGGTAGGTAGGTAGATAGGTAGATAGATAGATAGATAGATAGATAGATAGATAGATAGATAGATAGATAGATAGATAGATAGATGTAGGTAGGTAGGTAGGTAGGTAGGTAGGTAGGTAGGTAGATAGATAGATAGATAGATAGATAGATAGATAGATAGATAGATAGATGTAGGTAGGTAGGTAGGTAGGTAGGTAGGTAGGTAGATAGATAGATAGATAGATAGATAGATAGATAGATAGATAGATAGATAGATAGATAGATAGATAGATGTAGGTAGGTAGGTAGGTAGGTAGGAAGGTAGATTGATTGATTGATTTCTGGCTCAGAGGCAGAAAAACTTGATTGCTGACCATATTTCTATCGATCTTAGTCGTTTCTGTTTACGAGGTCTACTCTGAAGTCCAACCCAGATACTGGAGGAGTTTGCTGCAATTTTCATTCCCTCAGAATAACAGAATGACAAGAGTTTGAAGGGACCTTGGAGGTCTTCTAGTCCAATCCCTTGCTCAGGCGGGACACCTTATACCATTTCAGACAAATCGTTGTTCAATCTCGTTTTTAAAAATCTGCAGCGATGTAGCCCCCACAACTTTTGGAGGCAAGTTGTTCCACTGATCAATTGTTCCCACTTTCAGGAAATTTCTCCATAGTTCTAGGTTGCTTCTCTCCTTGGTGAGTTTCCATCCGTTGCTTCTTGTCCTGCCTTCGGGTGCTTTGGAGAATAGATTGACACCACCCCCTCTTCTTCGGGACAGCTCCTTAGATATTGGAACACTGCTATCATGATAATACGTTGATGAACCTATCTTTTCTTTTATGTACACTCAGAGCATATGCACCAAGACAAATTCCTTGTGTGTCCAATCACACTTGGCCAATAAAGAATTCTATTCTATTCTATTCTATTCTATTCTATTCTATTCTATTCTATTCTACTCTACTCTACTCTACTCTACTCTACTCTATTCTATTATTCTATTCTATTCTATTCTATTCTATTCTATTCTATTCTACTCTACTCTACTCTACTCTACTCTACTCTACTCTATTCTATTATTCTATTCTATTCTATTCTATTCTATTCTATTCTATTCTATTCTATTCTATTCTATTCTACTCTACTCTACTCTACTCTACTCTACTCTATTATTCTATTCTATTCTATTCTATTCTATTCTATTCTATTCTATTCTATTCTATTCTATTCTACTCTACTCTACTCTACTCTATTCTATTATTCTATTCTATTCTATTCTATTCTATTCTATTCTATTCTATTCTATTCTATTCTATTCTATTCTACTCTACTCTACTCTACTCTACTCTATTCTATTATTCTATTCTATTCTATTCTATTCTATTCTATTCTACTCTACTCTACTCTACTCTACTCTACTCTACTCTATTCTATTATTCTATTCTATTCTATTCTATTCTATTCTATTCTATTCTATTCTATTCTACTCTACTCTACTCTACTCTACTCTATTCTATTATTCTATTCTATTCTATTCTATTCTATTCTATTCTATTCTATTCTATTCTATTCTACTCTACTCTACTCTACTCTATTCTATTATTCTATTCTATTCTATTCTATTCTATTCTATTCTATTCTATTCTATTCTATTCTATTCTATTCTGTCATCCCTAATCCTCTATTAATACAAATGAACCAGCAAGAGAAATAAAAATAAAGCCAGAGAAATTCAGCAGGTAATGGCCAAGGTTTCCATTTCCATCCAAGCATGTATTTTGGCCAAAAAAACCCAGCTCGGTTTGGAACCAGAGTCACTTTTGCTACCCTGATGCTCTTTAGAACAGGGGTCTCCAACCTTGGCAACTTTACGACTTGTGGACTTCAACTCCCAGAATTCCTCAGCCAGCCACAAGTCGTAAAGTTGCCAAGGTTGGAGACCCCTGCTTTAGAAGACCGTCAAGGAGAGGACCAACAGAGTGAAAAATAAACTACATGAATACTGGGGTGGCAAATGTCCTGTGACCAAGTCAGACTTTATCGATTCAGATCTAATGCTTCCATTGAACCAAGCCGCCACCACGACTCTCTAAGGAGAGCCTCTTTTCTTATTTTCCCCAGAAAACAAATAATCCCACAAATGAGCTGGGCTCCCTTTGTTTTCCTAAGAACCTAAATTGAAAAATAAAGTGTTTGTATCTATGGCCCTAATTAGTTGATTAGCGTTCAGTGAATTTGCTTTAAAATGTATGCCTACTGTGCCTTAAATCTGCTTCCTTCTGGTTGCCTTTGTGTGTGTGTGTGTGTGTGTGTGTATGTACACACACACACACTTCTAAATCCCCTATCTCAGTGATGGCTAACTATTTTGATGCTGAGTGCCCAAAGTGCATGTGCGCAAATGCGTGTGTCAGAACCCCAAAATGCAATGCGAGCGCCCCCCTGCGCATGCGCCCTGCCCCTGCGAATGTGTCCCACCCCCAGCTCATGTGCATGCATCCCCTGAGCATGTGCCCTACCCCCCCTTGCCCATTTTTGGCTTGCAGATTGGTGCAGGAGATCTTCCAGGCTCAAAACTGGGTGTGCGCATTCGCACAAACCCCCTAACTCCAATGCGAGCACCTCCGCATGTGCCCCACCCCCCATGCATGCATGTGTGCATCCCCTGCATGTGCCCCACCCCCTGCACATCCGCGGCAGAGACCCGTAGACTAGCTGGCTGGCGGGAAGCGTACATACATGCACGGTGGAGCTGGGCTGGGGCGACCCCGGTTCGCCATCACGGCCCTATCTCCCTCCAATGGGACTATAATTATCTGTCTGTCTATGTAAGAAATCGCAGGAGTGGCAGAACCTGTGGGAAGCGCTAAAAAAGGGACCAGCTTAGAATCCTTACATAGCCACAAGCAGTCTCCCTTGAATAAAGAGCGGAGGTGGCGCAGTGGTTACAGTGCAGTACTGCAGCTACTTCAGCTGACTGCTAGTTCAGCAGATCAGCGGATCAAATCTCACCGGCTCAAGGTTGACTCAGCCTTCCATCCTTCCGAGGTGGGTCAAATGAGGACCCAGATTGTCTTTGGTGTAAGCCGCCCAGAATCCTCGGAGAGTGGGCGGCATAGAAATATGAATAATAAATAAATAAATAATAAAATAAATTCTGTCGCCTCTTATTTAAATCCAAATAGGCAACAACCATTCATTGAGAAGATTCCTTTACTTAGGCATTTTAGCAATAAATCAGTTTAACTGGACCCTTCACACATGGACCTGATTTTTGTGCCTGATACAAACACGTGCACACACACACACACATAGATACACACAAAGACACACGCACATTCGCATAGATTTGTTTTTTTTATCGACATGCTACGTAAGTAACGCTCTTACAGACAACTAAATTGACCGGCAATGGTATAGTGTCAGGTTATTTTCTCTCTCATTAAAGACTTTATTTTGTGCTCCATAAAACGCAAGAAAATTTAGCACTTCGCCCATCATCTATTGAAAAAGGCTGCAAACATTATAGAAGTGAACAATAGAATTACAGTGTAAAGCGAAGAGGAGTAAAGTGTTTGTAGGGGTGAGGTGGGGTGGAGGAGGATGTGATGCTTACCTCATTCGCTGCAAAAAATGCGTTATTTGCTTCTGCCATATTCATATAGTTATTGTTGCCAAACTGAAAGGAAAAGCACGCTGTTAGTATATCGCACGATATTGCATTACGCTTCTATTATACCCTGCAACAAACCTTGGACAATGTAAATGTTATAAGAACAACTCTGACACTAATGCTATCGGAGTGGGTAGTGTAAAGAATTAATTTGGCACACTTCTCGCACTTGCCAAGTTTCAACAACTTTTAAATCAAATGTTCAGTTGGAAATCCTGAGAACTGACAGGCCTTGGCTGGTCTTTCTTAAAAACTCTTACTTTAACCGTTCCTTCTAGAACCACTGTATCCAGAGTGGATTTGATTTAAATCCAGTTGATTTAAACCAGGGATCCCCAAACCTGGCGACTTTAAGACTTGTGGACTTCAACTTCCAGAATTCCCCAGCCAGTATGGGAGTTGAAGTCCACAAGTCTTAAAGTCGCCAGGTTTGGGGACCCCTGGTTTAAACAATCATTAAACAATGATTTAAATTAAACAATGATTTAAATCATTAAACAATGATTTAAATCACTAGTAAAAAGGCTTGCTTTAAATCAACTTGATTTAAATCCTAATTTTTAAAGAGCAACTGTCATCTCTGTCCCACAGTGGCTCCTCCTCTGACCCACTGTTGACTCACCGACTGTCCCAATATTGCAGAATATACTGCCTCGTGCTACATAACTAAGCTCCATTTCATGCTGAATAAACTAAATTATTAATGTATCTTAAATAGAAAACTATCTTAATAGATTTTTTTTTACTCCAAAGCATTTTTAAAAAATCTGATTTAAATAAAAAAAATCGGATTTAAATTTTAAAAATCCATTTTTAAAAAAAAAAGTCATCAATTTTTATCCACCCTGACTGTATCCAAATATATTTTTACCATTTTTATTTATAATAACTTTGTTCCTCCCTTTCAGCCAAAGCCATTTTGAAAACAGCATAATATAAGGATAATAATACATATAAGGTGTGATTATGTCGTTAGATATTTGTCTGAAGTGGTGTAGGGTTTCAAATAGGGGGTTGGACTAGAAGACCTCCAAATTCCCTTTCAACTCTTGTTATCCCATTCCCATTCCCATTCCCTTCCCTTCCCTTCCATTCCAGAGTCATACGATTATGACAAGCCTGGAAAAGAATCCAAAAAGGCTGAAACTGAATAAGTAAAACTTCCAAACTTCTTACATCAACATCAGGCAGAGTTCAGATTTTTCAATACTCAATACAAGTATAAATACTCCTTGACTTACAACTGTTCGTTTAGTGACCATTTGAAATTACAACAGCAATGAGAAAAGGGATTTATGACTTTTTCACATTTATGTCCATTGCATTTCACACTTATGTCCATTGCAGCATCCCCATTGTCACGTGATCAAAATTCAGATGTTTGATAACTGACTCATATTTATGACCGTTGTTGTGTCCTGGGGTCATGTGATGGACTTTTGTGACCTTCTAACCAGCGAAGTCAATGGGGAAGCCAGATTCACTTAATGACTAAGTTACTAACTTAACAACGGTAGTGATGTACTTAACAATCGGGGCAAGAAAAGTCATAAAATGAGGCAAAACTGTCTTAACTGTCTCGCTTAATGTCATAAATTTGGGGCAGAATTGTGGTCGTACATGGAGGATTACCTGTACTTTGTTTTACATATGTATCTATTTTATTTATTATTTACGTTTATCTGCCACTCATTTTGCACCTGTAAAATAGTCTATACATTTTGTACAAACACATGCATATACACACCAATACACAATTTTATTACAGGCAGTGCCCGAAGCTAAAATACCATTCGAGACGATTAGTAAAAAGTTAGCAGAGTCACCTCTGTTGAGAAGGGAAGTTATAGAAATAAAAAAAGTAAAATTTAATAAAGCGCTCTCTACGCCTTATATGGCAAATCTGAAGGTTATAAAACAAATTGCAGCGAGTTGCTGAAACAAATTGTTAAGCAAATTAACGATAGCTGAAAACAAAACTTGCATCCTATTTAATAATGAAATTGTGATTAAACATTTAAACTGTGTGAGTGATAGAAAGGCACGTATAGAAAGGTTAGGTTAGAATTTAATTACTAACTCCTTAAATTACCTCAATTTATCCCTGAAGACAGACACAGATTGATCCCAACAACACTGCTGAATCTTAAAACGTCAAATACCTGGTTTTATTTTTGTTATTTTGGAGGAGAGGGTACTATCGTTTGGCTTTAAATTGCTAAATTTTATTAGAAAATTAGGAGAAAGACACATCCATTTACAATGTTTGTTACACTGTATCCCTGCAGTAGGGTGCTGAGAAAGCTACAAACAATTCCTTACAAAACTTTTCAAGAGTCGTGAAAAGAACAATGATTCCCACAAGCATAAAAGTTTTGACAACCAGCAAAGAACGTGCTGTGCATTCTGGGCTACGAAGGCAAGACATATTGCCAACTTCCCTACATGCAGAAATTCACTTTCATGCAAGAGGCTGCTTAATCTTGCTCGTAGCATAACCCAGTGTCAGGAATCTCAGTAAAAGAACAATTTAAGCGATCGATCAATTACAAAGGCAATGTTTTATTTGAAATGAGGATTCTATCTTATACCCATCACACACTAAGTGGAATGTATTTGCCGCCAAGGTAAATTTCCCGATCAAATTCCTTGCGTGAAAACTTCTTGCATAATGAAGGAAAATGCAGCGAAGGTTAAAAACTATGAAGGAGCACTCAGCCTTTTAGGTTGGAAAGATCCAAGAACAACTGGAAAGGGTTTAAAATCAGGCCTAAGTTGGTATTCGTGCCCACAGTAAAAACAGTATCAAAAACCTAGCTTCGGTGGTGGAGTTGTTTTTAGCTTCTCACTTCCATGGCAGAGAGCTAACTCTTATCAATTCAGTCAGCAGATCATTCACAGTAAAAGTCAGCGCCAGGGCTACAAAAAATGCAACTGGTGATTTTTCTCATTACACCAGGGCAGGGGTCAGCAACCTGCGGCTCTGGAGCCGCATGTGGATCTTTCATCCCTCTGCTGTGGCTCCCTGTCGCCGGTCGGCTCCACAATTGATAGGGCTTTTGGTTAGGACAGGTAGAGGAAAACGGATGCTGCGCTAGGAGGAGACTCTATGGTGTGGGAACCGGACTTCTGGTTGACAGAGGAAAAAGGACGCTGCGCTAGGAGGAGACTCTATGGTGGGGGAATCGGACTTCTGGTTGACAGAGGAAAAAGGACGCTGCGCTAGGAGGAGACTCTATGGTGGGGGAATCAGACTTCTGGTTGACAGAGGAAAAAGGACGCTAGGAGGAGACTCTATGGTGGGGGAATCGAACTTCCGGTCGGCAGAGGAAAAAGGACGCCACACTAGGAGGAAATTCTATGGTGGGGTAACTGGACTTCCGGCCGGCTCCAGAATTTCCAGTTAGGACCTTTGTGGCTCTTTGAGTGTTTAAGGTTGCCGACCCCTTGCACCAGGGTTAACTTTGGTTTGTATAAGGGAGCGGTACATCGGCAAAAGGCAGTACTGTATCCCAACAAACCATTAGTCATTTTAGCTCCATAAAATCTGTTCTAACACATTATGAGATCTTAAAAAGACCATAAAATCATAGAAGGCAAGGATTGGGAGAGACCTTGAGATCATCCCACTCAATCCTCGATCCAGTGAAGCAGTCCAGAATAACCACAATCCGGGCAGATAGCTTTGCTCGTCATGACTATCCAAGGCAATCTGTCCCATTGGGAAATGGCTTCAGGCCACTAGATTTCTGATTTTATAACTCGAATCAATTTTCTTTCAATATAAGCTCGTCGTTAATTAAGGAGAAACTTCCCAACAGTGACGACAATTAACCAGCTTGCCTTCAGAAGTTGTGAGTGCTCCAACATCGGAGGTTTTTAAAGAAAAGACGGGGCAGCCACCTGTCTGAAATCGTATAGGGCAGGGGTGTCAAACTCACGGCGTCACGGCAGCGTCACGTGACGTATTGGGACTTTTTTCCCCTTTGCCAAACTGGGCGGGGGCAGCGTGTGACGCATTGGGGTTGCAGGCCGGGAGTTTGACAGCCTGGTATAGGGTTTCCTGCTTGAGCAGGGGGCTGGACTAGAAGACCTCCAAGGTCCCTTCCAGCTCTATGCTGATTGAATGGATTGTTTCTTATCCTATCTTCTGAAATATCTCCAAATCTATCTCAGCTTCTCCATGGCAGCCCTTCTTGAAATCAACTATCATATTTCAACCAGACTTCTCATTATAAACACTATGAATGAAGCTAAACCTTAATTACTGTATTTTTTGGAGTATAAGACGCAACTTAGTTTTTGGGGAGGAAAATAAGAAAAAAGCTGATTGGCGGGTGGCTTGGCCTCCTGGAATACCCCCAATCAGCTGTTCCCAGAGGTGAATTTTAGCAACAGGTTCCTTGGTTGTGAGCTCTGTGCCTTGCTTTTTTTTTTTTTTACTTTTTTTTCAAAGTTTTTCAGAAAACTTCAACTTCTCTCCCACAGTAACTCTTCCTCTTAAAAAAAAAAAAATAGCAGAAGCTTGAAGAAAAATAACACACAGCCTGCCTGGATTCATTTTATCTCAACATTTCAGAAAAACGTGCCAAACATAAGAAGTTTGAAAGACCAGGGGCCACAAAAATGTAAAGCCTCTTGTTCACGGGAAGAATGTGAGGAATTTTAATCAAAATTTGTAGCTGAGGGCTGAGGAGGTACCCTTCCATTCATTCCTGCGCTGTTTTCGTGTCTTACCCTTCCGAAGTTTTCTGGCAAAAGTTTCAATGCACTGCATGTACGGTTCATTACCATTTCTACTCCGTGTTCTTGAGGCAGATGTAATCAGAATTAAAGATTGCAGTTTGGACCAGATGTATGTCAGATCATACATTGCGGAGAGCAAATGTTTTGATTCTCTACTGGAAACAATAAGAAAAAAAACTGTTTGTTCTCTTTCTATTCTTTTAAAAAATAAAATCCATAATCTGGAGCCGCGATGGCGAACCTATGGCACATGTGGTGGAAGTGGCACACAGAGCCATCTCTCCGGGCACGTGAGCCATCGCCTGTTGCTCTTCCTGTTTCCAGCGCACCAGCCTGCTGGTCTTTGCGTGTGCATGCACGCCAGAAACTGGAAGACCAAGTGGCCGGAGCGCATGTGCGCACTGGAAACCAGAAGATCATTTTCCCAGTGCGTGAATGTGCACCGGGCGGCCTGCTCTTTCGGTTTCCGGCATGCGCATGTGCACCGGCCAGCTGGTCTTCACACATGCATGCGTGCCAAAAACCAGAAGACAAGGTGGCGCACCAGAAACTGGAAGATCATCTTCCTGGCGCGCATATGCGCACCGGGCGGCTGCTCTTCCAGTTTCCTGTACGCGTGCACGCTCCCGTTTCAGCACTCGGTGTCGAAAAGGTTCACCAACACTGATCTAGAGAGAGTTTACTTCTAATACAGAACAGAATAATTGGAAGGGACCTTGGAGGTCTTCTAATCCAACCCCCTGCTCAAAAAATCCTACCATTTCGAACAAATGGTTGTCCAATCTTTTTTAAAAAACCTCCAATGCTGGAGCACCCACAACTTCTGGAGGGGAGCCATTCTATTGATTGATTGATTGATTGATTGATTGATTGTACTAACTGTCAGGAAATTTCTCCTTGGTTCTAGATTGGTTCTCTCCTTGATTCGTTTCCATCCATTGCTTCTTGTTCCGCCTTCAGGAGCTTTGAAAAATAGGTTGACCCCTCTTCTTTGTGGCAACCTCTTAGGAATAGCAATAGCATTTAGACTTCTATACCCCTTCACAGTGCTTTACAGCCCTCTCTAAGTGGTTTACACAGACAGCATCTTGCCCTCCAACAATCTGGGTCCTCATTTTACCCACCTCGGAAGAATGGAAGGTGTGAGTTAACCTTGAGCCAGTGAGAATCGAACTGCTGGCAGTCGCCAGAATTAGACTGCAATACTGCATTCTAACCACTGCACCACCGGAGCTCATAGATATCGAAACTCTGTTATCATGTCTCCCCTAGTCCTACTTTTCAACAAACTAGACATACCCAGTTCCTGAAACCGTTCTTTATATGTTTTAGCCTCCAGTCTGCTAATCATCTTTGTTGCTCTTCTCTGCACTCTTTCTAGAGTCTCCACCAATTTTATATCAATGCATTGTTTAAAAAAAAAATCTAATAACTCTAGACAGAGGGAAAAAGGCCGTGGTAGAAATAATCTTCTGAACAGTGAACATGTGCATGTAATTAATGTAAGATCTACAACTAATCAGCTACGAATTGTATCCATTAATTAGCATTGGCCCTAGAGAAATGGGGAGGGGGGGGGTAATCAGTAAAAACATTAGCACTAAAGTGTGCCAACTCCTGATGAAACATAGCTCTGTTGGCATCTGAAATCAAGCAGCTGGCACTAGCCGGCCAAGCAATTTAAGAATCTTTCACCTGAGGTCTGGAGAACTGGAGACACAAAGCATTTATCTTTTGTATATCTCTATAAGGCTTATTATGAATGGTTTTTAATTTAGCAAATTCTTGGCGATCAGCTAGGAAATGCTATAAATCAGACCCAACAGAACAAAGAGTTTTGCACTTCTCTCCCCCCCAGTCGAAGATTTAATTTTGGAGAGGCACTTCAAAAGGATCTGTCTTCAGGGCTCTTTTCTCATGCAATTCCAGTGGTGAAATCTGAACCGATTTGCCACCGGTTTGCTGGCCGCGCATGCGCAGCACGCACCAAATGCGAGCTTCACGCGGAAAAAGGAGGCTTGGGAAAGTAAGTAGAACAGCGAGGGGGGGGAACTGCTGTGCCGCGCGATTTAGATTCATTAGAAAGCAGGATTTCCTGCTTTCTAGCAATTTTAAATTGTGCGGCACAGCTGATCGTTCACAGGAACCAATAGCTTTTTTTAAACTACCGGTTCGCCCGAACCGGTGCGAACCGGTAGCAATTCACCACTGTGCAATTCCCATTTCATAAGGGACCCGGTAGTCCTTGACTTACAACAGTTCATTTAGTGACTGCTCAAAGTTACAACGGCACTGAAAAAATTGACTTAGGACCGTGTGTCACCCTGATGACCGCTGCAGCATCCCCATCCCCAGTGATCAAAATTCGGATGACTGACAACTGATTCATATTTATGATGGTTGCAGAGTCCTGGGCTCCCGTGATCCCCTTTGGCAACCTTCTGACAAGCCAAGTCCATGGGGAAGCCAGATTCACTTCACAACCGCGTTACTTATTTTACAACTGCAGCGATTCACTTAACAAATGTGGCAAGAAAAGTCGTAAAATGGGGCAAAACTCACTTAACAAATATTCTCACTTAACAACATAAATGTTGGGCTCAACTGTGTGTCAGTCCTGAAGCTGGCCTGGCCGAAGCCATCTTGGAGCTTCAGTGCTGTCACACTGGAGCTGAGGGATAGGGAGGGGGGATTAGAGATAGCTGGGCCTATCTAGTCAAAACAAAATACTTTCTCCTGGGAACCAAGGACGTTCTCACACCTGGCCAGAGGAAGGAGGAGTTATGTGACCAGATCTGCGGACGCTGCCTTGATTGGGCCATGTGACTGATTGTTTGGGGTTGAGGGGAAAACTTTCACTTTTAATTAGGTGAAAACCAAGGGGCCCTCAAGAGTTGGTTTTCACCAGATATGTGCCAATATGATATTTCCAATAAAGCTATTCTTTGACCTGCCTCGGAGTTTTGCTTGCTATGGATCTAGTAGTTTAATGAAAAGAAGGACTAGGGGAGATATGATAGCAGTGTTCCAATATCTCAGGGGCTGCCCCAAAGAAGAGGGAGTCAAGCTATTCTCCAAAGCACCTGAGGGCAGGACAAGAAGCAATGGGTGGAAACTCATCAAGGAGAGAAGCAACTTAGAACTAAGAAGAAATTTCCTGAGAGTTAGAACAATTAATAAGTGGAACAACTTGCCTCCAGAAGTTGTGAATGCTCAAACAGTGGAAGTTTTTAAGAAGATGTTGGATAACCATTTGTCTGAAGTGGTGTAGGGTTTCCTGCCTAAGCAGGGGGTTGGACTAGAAGACCTCCACGGCCCCTTCCAACTCTGTTATTCTCTTTCTCTTCCTATTCTATTACTTGGAACCCTGACACTGTGGTCATAAGTTGAGGACTACCTGTACCTTCTACAAAAGTCCAAGTCAATGTAAGCATTCTGCTTGTGGTTGTAGATAAATAAATAAAAAAGAATAAGATATACTTTTGTTACAAAGATATGATAAAGAAAAAAAAACTAGTCTGAGAACACCATTCATTCCATTTACACTCATTTTCTTGATGCATGGTAAGTCAGGTGATTCATTCAATAAAGCGATCAATAAAAGTTCTTTTCTTCTTTTAACTTTTCTTGGCTTCTGTCTTTCTCGTAGTCTTTGTCGTTTGGTGCTAAGCAATTTTCTATTGCTAAAAAAATTGAAATTGGAATCAATTGTGTTCGGAGCAGTGTGGAGAATTAGAAATCAACATTACAGATGTAGAGGTTTAGTTAAATTGCCACATTTAGCATCCCATCCTTTTGCTTTGCATTTCTGGCAAGAAAAGGAGGAATGAACTGATTCCCAAAGATGCAATTAAGAACCAAAACTTAATTATTT
Source organism: Pituophis catenifer annectens (assembly GCF_029215685.1). Classification (NCBI taxonomy): domain Eukaryota; kingdom Metazoa; phylum Chordata; class Lepidosauria; order Squamata; family Colubridae; genus Pituophis; species Pituophis catenifer. The sequence goes on from NW_027256893.1 coordinate 21,059,605, forward strand.
TACAGGCTTAACTACTGTATCTTAATCACTTTACCAGATAACATCTTCTCTGCATTTGGAAGGGATTTGATTGCTTTCCAGGATTAATAATCAGAATTGTCTAGCAAATAAAATGTTGGATAAAGGCAGGAATTAAAAATTAAGTGTTTGGAAGTGGGGGAAGGGACGTTTTGAATTCATTGCATTCCCAGTTTCTTTGATTGACTGAAATGCCAAATGAAGTGAATGGAGAAATTTAAGTTTTGTTTCACTAATGAGGAATCACATGGAAATCAGGATAACACAAACAATAAATGAAAAGATGAGGAACTGGATGAGTCCTATTTCACAGGATTACTCCAAACACTACAATGTAGAGCAGTACTTTCTCTCAACAACAATAACGATACAAAGAAATACAGAAATAACGAAAATCAGCTTTTGCCAATCAAGTTTGTCATTACAAATTTCTCAGATAATAAATTAAAACATACTGGGCAATGTAATTTCTATTTTTCTTTGTAACGTGTCTCACTTTCCAAGCTCTTAAAAGAGACAGCAACCCCTAATCAGCTTTCCCATGATAAGAAACTATGATAGGCCAGGATGTAAGGAAACCTGGTTTGGTCTCCTTTTGTTTATGAAAATCTGATAACTGTTGAACAATAATGAAAAGAAGTAGGGAGCATAACGTTCTAATACATAAAAGAAAGAATTGGTTGTATTTGTTTTATTTATGAATTTATTTTTGAGAATCGGTTGTATTTATTTATGAATTTAGTTTTCAGTTCCTTATAAAATAATAAAGGGTAGGATAAAGATCAGATAGATAGATGATAGATAGATAGATAGATAGATAGATGGATGGATGGATGGATGGATGGATGGATGGATGGATGGATGGATGGAAGGATGGATGGAGGGATGGGTAGGTAGGTAGGTAGGTAGGTAGGTAGGTAGGTAGGTAGGTAGATAGATAGATAGATAGATAGATAGATAGATAGATAGATAGATAGATAGATAGATAGGGGTGGGTGGGCGGGTAATTGATTTGTCTTACAACCATATAGGCAGATAGATACCGGTAGATCAGGGGTGTCAAACTCGCGGCCCACATGCCAAATACATCATGTGCTGGGCCCCCTCCCCTGCCTGGTTTAGCGAAGGGGGGGAAGTCCTGATATGCCATGTGATGCCGCTGTGATAATGCGAGTGACACCCCTGTGGTAGATGGAGATAGATAGATAGATAGATAGATAGATAGATAGATAGATAGATAGATAGATGGATGGATGGATGGATAGACAGACCCTACCCAATCTCTCTCTTTCTCCTTCCACCCATCTTTTAATATAGTCCTACAGTTTGGATTTGTGGATAAGTGTTACTCTATTGGTCCATCCACAACATTATTTAATAAGCCAACATATGTTGATGGTGCAAGTTTATGATCACTAATCTAGGAAGTAGGCCTACAGGTAGTACCTCCCAGTGAGTCACACTGCATTTCTTTAAAGAGCTATAGTAGGCTACGTATTTATCATTTTTGGAACATTTTCCAGTTGCATGAATCTCTTCCATAACGGTTAGTATAGAACAGTTATGGCAAACCTTTTAGGCACTGAGTGCCCGAAGTGCATGCGCGTGCCCAAACTGTAAGATGTGGGCACATGTGCATGCATGCCCCGTGCATGTGCGCACACCCCATGCATGAACCTACACCCCGCTCAAACTGCAAGGCATGGGCACATGCGTGTGGGCCCCCACATGTGCACCTACACCCTGCACAGGCACACCTGCGTCCCACGCATGCGCGGCAAAGACCCAAAGACCAGCTGGCCAGTGGGAGGCGCGCGGGCATGCACAGCAGAAACCCAAAACAAAGCCGGGGCAATGGCGCGCGTGCCCACAGAGAGGGCTCTGTGTGCCACCTCTGGCACTCATGCCATAGGTTTGCCACCACTGGTATAGAAGTTGCACATAATATGAAATCTAGGCACTGTATTTAAATCTGAAGGCCTTTTATTCTTTAAATCCCAAAAGCTGGTTTTATACCATTGTCGGACACGCCTACAATATTTCTTCCAAAACCGAATTCGACCACAGCTAATTATATGGCCATTGGTCTCTTAAGTAGCTTTTCTTACGCCTCTTCTATCAAATTTCACTTACGGAAATGAAAACTCTGAATTCTAATCTGGAACGTTATTTGGTTCTATTGCACAACTCAAATTCTTGTGAATGAGGAATGAGGAAAAATAATGTAGAAAACAGATGGAACTATGTTATAATAAGAATAATGAAAGGTTAGCCGAGATATTTTTAGTTAAACACAGCAGTGAAGATGCAAGATCTTACTTCTTTGATATAGTCGTAGTATTCCCCTTCAAAGAAACAGAATCTGCACAGATTCTGAACTTAATTGCTAGATATGTAATAACCCCCTAATAATATATTTCCTCTTATGAAACTGATGTGGCAGTGAATAGTGGCGATACTATTTTTGGATAAAACACTTCAATTAAATAACAGATGATTAATAATACAACGGGACGTTCATCCACTATAATACTTCCTTGGTTTTGTCATGTCACATTCAAGTAACTTTCTTAATATCCTAGAATATTACTGAGACACCTCGTGCTACCCTTTGTATAAATCATGGCTGGGGGAAAAAAAATACTTTTTAAGACTGCCATCCTGAACAGAAATCCAAAACAAATGAAAATGTGTTTCAGTTCAAAACAAAAATACAAAATCAACCCATTAGTTGGAAACTTGATTTTAGTTCAGTCAATACTCCTTCCTTACTCCTCCTTTAGTTGGCCACTGTTTTACCAGTGACGTTCACTTTACCAGTGAAGTTTTCCTTCAATACCCCAACAACTCCCAACACGCGGTAATTCATGAAGATTCACTCATGGTACTTGACATGACATGAGAACATTTCAGCTTCTCCTGTGACTAACATGGATGGGAGTAGAACATGCTCTTCCATTTTCTGGACGTTACTCAACAACAAATATGTAGAGCTGGGATGCCTGAATAATGCACATAAAGGTAAGTGTCAGGATTCCAAGTAACACCCCCAATGAAAGGCTTGAGTTCCCTCAAAGTTCCATCTTATTAGAGATGTCAAACCAAGTAATAACCAAAAGCCAACATGGATTTGTCAAAAACAGATCATGCCAGACTAATCTTATTGCATTCTTTGACAAAGTGACAAAATTAGTGGACCAGAGGAATGCTGTCGATATAATTTACTTGGATTTCAGTAAGGCATTTGATAAAATAGACCATAACTTACTATCAGATAAAGTAGAAAAGTGTGGGTTCACCACCAGCATCACCACCAGATGGATTCGTAACTTGGCTGACCAACCTCACTCAACATGTAGTCCTCAATGGAACTGTATCTACATGGAGGGAAGTATGCAGTGGAGTACCTCAAGGCTCTGTTTTAGGCCCAGTACTCTTCAACATCTTCATCAATGACTTGGAAGAGGGGAGAGATAGGGAACTCATCAAATTTGCAGATGACACCAAACTGGCAAGAATAGCCAACATTCCAGAAGATAGGCTTAAGATACAGAAGACTTGAACATTGGCCACTATCTAACAAAATGAAATCCATTGAAGAAAAAAGTAAGGTTCTACATTTAGGCAAGAAAAACAAAATGCGTAGGTACAGTATATGTGGTACCTTGCTCAATAGTAGTAACTGTGAGAGGGATCTTGGAGTCCTAGCAGACAATCATTTAAATATGAGCCAGCAGTGTGCAGCAGTTGCCAAAAAAGCCAACACAGTTCTAGGCTGCGTAAACAGAAGGATAGAATCAAAATCAGGTGAAGTGTTAATACCAGTTTATAATGCCTTGGGAAGGCCACACTTGGAATACTGCATTCAGTTTTGGTCGCCATGATGTAAAAAAGATTTTGAGACTCTAGAAAGAGTGCAGAGAAGAGCAACAAAGGTGATTAGGGGACTGGAGGCTAAAACATATGAAGAACGGTTGCAGGAACTGGATATGTCTAGTCTGATGAAAAGAAGGACTAAGGGAGACATGATAGCAGCGTTCTGATATCTCAGGGGCTGCCACAAACAAGAGGCAGCAAAGCTATTTTCCAAAGCACCTGAGGGTAGGACCAGAAGCAACGGGTGGAAACTAATCAAGGAGAGAAGCAACCTAGAACTAAGAAGAAATTTCCTGAGAGTTAGAACAATTAATCAGTGGAACAACTTGCCTCCAGAAGTTGTGAATGCTCAAACACTGGAAGTTTTTAAGAAGATGTGGGATAACCATTTGTCTGAAGTGGTGTAGGGTTTCCTGCCTAGGCAGGGGGTTGGACTAGAAGACCTCCAAGGTCCCTTCCAACTCTTGTTATTCTATATTCATATTGGCACATCTGGAAAAACCCAAATCTGAAAGTTTCCAGGTTTTCCCCACCCAGAGGAAAGTTCAAATCCCTGCCCAACACCCACAAGTCCATCACATGGTCCAATCAAAGCACCATCCCAACTGAAGATGCCTCCCAGTTCCAGCCCTCCAGGTGCAGAGCAAGATGTCCTTGACTCTCTGAGAAAGGAATATTATTATGACTATATATCACCCTGGCTCCATACAATCCCCCCTCCCCGTTTCCCACAGTAGTAAATGTAGCAGGCCTGAAGGCCCAATGCAAAAGATGGCTTCCAGGCCTGACAGTGAGGAGACTAACATCAACAGGTAGTCCTCAAATTAGAACATAGAATAATACAGTTGGAAGGGTCCTTGGAGATCTTCTAGTAGTTCAACCCACTACTGGAGCAGGAGATCCTATACCATTTCAGATAAATGGTTGTCCAGTTTCTTCTTCAAAGCCTCTAGTGATGGAGCACTCTACAACTTCTGGAGGAAAGTCGTTCCACTGGTTAACTGTTCTCATCCTTAGGAAATTTCTTCTTAGTTCTAGGATACTTTTCTCTCCTTGGTTGGTTTCCATCCATTGTTTCTTGTCTTGCCTCTTGGTGGTTTGGAAAATAATTTGACCCCTTCCCCCCTCATCTTTTTAGGAGCCCCTCAAATATTGGAAGATTGCTATCATGTCATCCCTACCCCTTCTTTTCATTAAACTAGACATTCCCAATTCCTGTAACTGTTCTTCGTATGTTTTAGCCTCCAGCCCTCTAATCATCTTTGTTGTTCTTCTCTGCAACTGAGAATTGAGACAACTGAACCCCCCCAAATTTCCGTGGCTAAGCAAATTCACTTGTTAAGTGAATTTTGCCCGATTTTGCTGATCAGAAGGTTACAAAAGGTGGTCACCATTCATTTAGTCACGGTCAAAGTTACAATGGCAATGGGAAAAGGGCCATTTTTTCACACTTATGACTGTTGCAGCCTCCCCATGGCCACATGATCAACCCTTGGCAACTGGCTCATATTTATGACAGTTGCAGTGTCCCGGGGTCATGTGATCTCCTTTTGAGCCAACAAAGTCAATGGGGAAGCAAGATTCACTTAACAACCATCTTAGTAACTTAACAACTGTGGCAAGGAAGGTCATAAAAATGGAGCAAAACTCACTGAAAAACTGTCTTAGAGGTTTTGGGCTCAATTGTGGTCATAAATCAAGGTTTACCTGTATTTCAGCGCACAGCTATAGCAATCAATAACAAGTGATACCATCAGCGGGTTAATGGAAACTTTCCTGATCTATAATGTAAGATGTATTGTGATTTCAGTGACCATAATCCTCAGCCATTGTTGTGACCTAGGCTTCCTGAGTCATTAAAACACACAAGTAGTCCCAAAAACCTCTTTTATTGCAACAGCTGTGAATTACGTTCATTCACAGCTGAGTCCCAATTAGTTTCAAAAAGTCCTTCGGGATAATCACCAACCTTTATCTCCCTTGACAAGCTGCCAAAGACCTACTTGGCAAAGCCACACGGAATCCAGAATCAAACAGAGATGCCGACTGGGAACAGAATTAACAACGTTGCTTTCCTGCAAAGGGCCCACGTGCCTTTGCTTCTCTTTTAAGCCTTATGGGAGGGGCCAATCATCTCCAGGCGTTACTCCTGAGTCGTCCCTTTTGTTTTAACTGTTCTTGTCTTCTAGCAGCTCTGCACTTGCACGCACTGGGGACAGGCTCCTCCTGTTCCTCTGCCTTTCTGATGTCCGACTTTGGAGGCTCCGGAGTCCGTGCATAACTCCCAGATGGCCCTGGCCCCATCTCTGCCTCCATCGTAGAGCCCTCGTCCGAGCCTTCCCCAGACTCCAGGACTGGCCCATGTTCCTCCCCATCCTCCTCACTGTCTGACTCCGCTGCCAGGTCCGCAGGCTGCTGGCGGACCACAACAGCCATGTTGGCCAAACTTCATTTGAAAGCACAGAGAACTCGGAATTTAGTGCACACCATCTCTCTTTTTAACACACACACAGACCCTTCTTTGCTATCATGGAAATCTGAGTTCTTTGAGAGATCCTGTCACCCACAGGATTAGCTTGCAATGAACAGAATTATATACAGAAGCGTTTTAAGTTTTAAAGTAAAGCATCTGACTTATATCAGCTTGACACTTCCAGATAAGATACGGCAGCAGAACAGGTTATAGTTTCAATAATAATTTCTGATTGGCATGTCATTCCTTCTAACTACCGTTTGGCATCTCTCCAGAGAAAGGAACAGGGCACTGTTATGAAAAAAAAGAAAGAAGAAATCTCTTTGTATAATTCAGTATTTGCACAGCCTGGGCTTTTTCTGCTGTAAAGAGAAAGCATTTAAGCTGTTCAGCTTTAAAAGATTTGGATCGCCATACCAGGCCCTTCTCTTCCCCCCTCCCAAAATAATGTGGGGTTGGTTTTTTTCCCTTCCCTACAAGCAGGTGACAATTTTGTTTAAAAATGTTCACAACCAACAGCTAAATAATCCTCAAGGTTAAGAGAGAGAAAGAGAAGGGAGACAACCTCTGATTGCTTCGGCGCAGCTGCTCAAACAGATTTATATCTCGGCGAGATTTGCATATTTCTGAATATTCCCTTTCAAACCCCCCGCATTTTTGTGAGCAAAATCAATTTTGTCCGAGACCAAAAAAAAAAAAAGAGAAGAGAGAGAGATTTGGCGTCATGATTTTAAGCTTTTAAATAAACTCCACAGTAGGAAGAGGTCCGGCTTGGCTTTTGAAGAAGAAATGAAAAAAAAAAAAAATCCAGTGTGGGGGACACATTTTTAACCGAAAAGAAGAAACAAAGAACAAGTCAAATGCAACACAACGGGGAAAAAAAAGAAAAGAAAAAAAATAATAAAAATAAAAGAAGGGAGCCCTAATTACACGGCCACCATTGCAGATGGATACTCAATTTAATTTCAGCCGAACGCCAAATGCCAAGATCAATATTTATAGACGCTAAGTGAAAAATGCAAACGGGGGGGGGAGGGTTATATGAAATCATGTTTGAGAAAATAAAACACAAAGGCAAAAAAAAAAAACGTTGCTCCCGCCAAACGTTCAAACCGAAACATTATCCCATCAGAACCTTTTTAACTCCCTGTTAATAGTTACTGTTTGCACACCTAGAAGTGAGTACCGTGGCCCAGTTGTTCAATCTATACGAATTTAAGAAACATGCATTGCCAGAGAATTACTCATCTATCAGTCTATTATATGCTGCAGGACTGACTGTATTAAACAAATCACTCCCCGTACCATTGAGGAATACAAGCTATATAAAGAGCAGAGGTTATTGGGTAATTTAAATCTTGGCTGGCTTCCCAGGCCTCTACAAGACTCCAATTTGTGGGAAAACGGTTGCTCTCGGCTACTGCCAAAAAGCCTGCAAGAAAATGGGGTTGGGAGCTTTCCAGAAATATGTCTGCGAAATGCCAATCAACAAACTCGCCAAAGATTAACAATACGACTGTACCAAAAATTAATTTAAATTATGGAAACATATGGGATGGAAGGCTTGCGTTACATTTTTAAAATACCTGCTTCGACACCCACATTTGTGAAAAACAAGGTCCTGCATCACCATTGTGCTTTCAAACTTTTTACTCAGCTGCTAAATGATGAGAGAGAGAGAGAGAGAGAGAGAGAGAGAGAGAGAGAGAGAGAGAGAGAGAAAAGGGAAGGGAAGGGAAGGGAAGGGAAGGGAAGGGAAGGGAAGGGAAGGGAAGGGAAGGGAAGGGAAGGAAAAGAAGGGGGGCACAGAGGAAAAATTGTAATATTTTGCTAAAGGGCTTTGCAAACCACTGTTTCAGAAGTGTAGAAAATGGTTTTGTCAGAGGAGGAGGAGGAGGGGAGGAGGACGGGGAGAAGGAGGAGGAGCAGAAGGAGGAGGAGGAGGAGGAGGAGAAGGAGAAGAAGATGAAGAGGAGGAGGAGGAGAGGAAGAAGAAGAAGAAAAAGAAGAAGAGGAAGAGGAAGAGGAAGAGGAAGAGGAAGAGGAAGAGGAAGAGGAAGAAGAAGAAGAAGAAGAAGAAGAACAATCTAGTTATGATTAGTTTGGTTTCTTTCCACTAAGTAAGATGAAAATGTTTCATTTGCATAATTGGGATATGCTGAGGGGGAGAGAAAAGAAAATTCGTTATGCTTCGGCGAACAAATCCTAAATTGTGTGTGCATTTTAAATGAGTTAACTCTTTTTTTTTTTTTTTTTTTTTTGTTCTCTCAACAGTCTCAGAATTTTAACTTGCCCTTCTGGAAGATTTATATAAAAATCAGTTTTTTCGGTTTCAGCCCAGAAACGCAGCATATGGAAGCAGTCCCCTGGAAAGCACTCAGAAAAATCTTATTTTATTTTATGTTTTTTTTCCCTCTTCCTTCGCAACCAGTATTGATATCTGTTTTACCCCTTTGATGTTGCCTTCCCCATTATTTTACAGAACGTATATAAGTGAGAAACATTAAAGAAAAATCAATATAAGGCTGGCTGTATCAGTCATTAGTATATGCTGGGCTTTAGGGGAGGGGGGGTGTTGGAAATGAGGGTCTCGTGTTTCTCTTCGCTGCTTTTCTATTATTGCCCAGCTAATGGAAATACATCAACCAAATGTTCTACATGAGCCATATATATTAAAACTGACCTATTCATCTGAGGAGGAGGGGGGGAAAAAAAACCTAGCTCACTTTCGGTCCAAAATATGACACTGATAAATGGAAACATGAAGTGCCACCACACCCCCTCGGTAACCTAAGCCTGGTGCCCAGTAGGTGATCCTTTCTTGGCCAAACTTCTCCATTCATCTTCATTAAATCGGCCATTTCACAACGCCTGGACCTTCCTGTCAAATCTGGGCCTTCCTTTTTATTTTTTCTGGAAGTCGGGGGGTTTCTAAACACCCTGTTTCCCCCAAAATAAGACATCCCCTGATAGTAAGCCCAATCGGGCTTTTGAGCACATGGCAATAAGGCCAAGCGCTTATTTCAGGGTTCGAAAAAATAGAAGACAGGGTCTTATTTTCAGGGAAACACGGTACAAGCAGTTCTTGACTTACAACCATTCGTTTTGGGATCATTTGAAGTTACATCGGCACTGCGGAAAAAAAGTGACTTTATGGCTGTTTTTCACACTTAACGACCATTCAGCATCCCCCATGGGTCACGTGATCCAAATTCAGAGGCTTGGCAGCCTGGCTCGTATTTATGCTGGTTGCAGCATCCCAGAGATAGAATAGAATAGAATAGAATAACAGATTTCGAAAGGGAACTTGGAGGTCTTCTAGTCCAACCGCCTGCTTAGACAGGAAACCCTACATTACTTCAGACAAATGGTTATCCAATATCTTCTTAAAGACTTCCAATGTTGGAGCATTTATAACTTCTGGAGGCAAGTTGTTCCACTGGTTAATTGTTCTCACTGTCAGGAAATTTCTCCTTAGTTCTAAGTTGCTTCTCTCCTTGGTTAGTTTCCACCCATTGCTTTTTGTCCTGCTCTCAGGTGCTTTGGAGAATAGGTTGGCCCCATCTTCTTTGTGGCAGCCCCTGAGATATTGGAACACTGCTATCATGTCTCCCCTAGTCCTTCTTTTCATTAGACTAGACATATCCAGTTCCTGCAACCATTCTTCATACGTTTTAGCCTCCAGTCCCCTCATCCTCTGTGTAGCTCTTCTCTGCATGACATGATGATCCCTTTTTGAGACCTTCTGACGAGCAAAGCCAATTGGGGAAAGCCAAATTCACTTAGCAACCGTGTCGGGAAAGATCTAAAATGGGGCAAAACTCACTTATCTGCCTGTCTCTGCTTAGTGACAGAAATGTTGGGCTCGATTGCAGTCGTACGTCGAGGGGTTTACTTGTACATCACGACCGACTGAGTTCCTTTTTTTCTAAATGTTGTCAAAGTAGCATTGCTCCATGTTTCAGTCCCTTGGCCCCTTTTGGTATGTCGTTGGGATATTTTTGTTGTTTTATTCTGCATTTTAATATTTATTGTCAAGTAGCCGGCGGGCATTTGTAGCCTAAGGTCAGAATGGATAGTGAGACTCATGTCTTCTGCTGAGCAATTATTATCCAAAACCACACTGGGCTCTGCTCAGGCCAAGGGCTGGTATATTTGTATTAATTAATGGAGCCACTCATACACCAACGAGAGCTAAAGAATAGTAATAAAAAAAATTTTGGGTTGGAGTTACCCTGTTTGGGTTTTCTACCTCAGGCCTAAAACCTGTTCTCTCTTTCCTGCCTAAAGCAATAAATGTGAACAGTACCTTGGGGGGGTGGGGCTAAGGAAGACTTCTATGCAACTTCCAGACCATCCAGAATGGCATGGCTGAACATCTGGCAGCCATTTCCCTCCATATTTAGAAGTTGTTGTTGTTAGTTGCGAAGTTGTGTCCGACCCATCGCAACCCCATGGACAATGTTCCTCCAGGCCTTCCTGTCCTCTACCATCCCCCGGAGTCCATTTAAGCTCACGCCAACTGCTTCAGTGACTCCATCCAGCCATCTCGTTCTCTGATGTCCCCTTCTTCCTTTGCCCTCAATCTTTCCCAGCATTAGGCTCTTCTCCAGTGAGTCCTTCCTTCTCATTAGGTGGCCAAAGTATCTGAGTTTCATCTTCAGGATCTGGCCTTCTAAAGAGCAGTCAGGGTTGATCTCCTCTAGGACTGACCGGTTGGATCGCCTTGCACTCCAAGGGACTCGCAGGAGTCTTCTCCAGCACCAGAGTTCAAAGGCCTCAATTCTTTGGCACTCAGCCTTCCTTATGGTCCAACTTTCACAGCCAGACATTGCAACTGGAAAAACCATCGCCTTGACTAAACCATGGGAACCTGCCAATATGTTTAAAACATCTGTAAAAGTTATCCCTCTGGAGCAACAGATGGAAACTAATGATGGAGAAGAGCAACCTAGAACTGGGGAGAAATTTCCTGACAGTGGGGATGTCTTGCCTCCAGAAGTTGTGGGTGCTCCATCACTGGAGGTCTTCAAGAAAAGATTGAACCACCATTTGTCTGAAATGGCATAGGGTCTCCTGCTTGAGCAGGGGGTTGGACCAGAAGACCTCTGAAGTCCTTCCAACTCTTGTTATTCTGTTCTGTTCTGATTCAAAGAATTCTACCCTGTTTCCCTTGTCTTTTTCTGCTACCAAAAAAGACACCAGGTCTTATTTTCAGGGGGGATGTTGTCCACTGACTCATCTCACTTGCATGCTGGAGAGGCCTTCAGGAAAACCTTCCCAGCTGCAGAAGAAATGGGTCAGAGTGTGCGAGGCCTGGCTGCAACTGTCCAAAGGTAAATAGTAGGGCAGCTCCACCTCTACTACCCCCATCTCCACCCTAGTTTAATTTTTACCTGTGCATTCTGGAGTGGGCGGGGTCTTCATTAGGACTTATTTTGGGGGTAGGGCTTATATTGGGTGCACATGTAAAAATCAAGCTAGGACTTACTTTTCGGGTAGGTCGTATTTTGGGGAAAACACTGTACCCGATAAACAGCTTAGTTCTATCACCCCCTTTTCAAATACTGGGGATGAAAATTGTGGAGGTTTCAGTCGGGGGGGGAATCACCATTATTTTGCAGATATGCAAATTAAGTAGTAATTTGCTGTTCTTTAAATGGATCCTAACTGCCTCTCGAGATTGACATTTCAACCTTCCTAATGGTCCAGCAAGATCCCCTAAACCTATCCAGAAGCAATTTTTCTTATCTGGGGGGGTCTTGAAAATGCAGCTCTGTATTCAAATGAATAAGGCAATAATGAAATTGCTTCCCCTTCATTCACTGTTTCGAGAGAGTTTGAATGGGGAGGTTCAGCATTCTTAAATCAAATTCAATGAGTTTCATTACATTAAGAGACTGACGTTCTATCCTCATTATTTTCCTTTTTCTTTTTTCTTTCAATAGGACAGCAATAATGGTAGGTGCCTTGATTATTCTACATTAACCAAGATGAGTATTATTTTGTTATGAAATAGCTATTATATTTTGAGGAGATGGGATGGAAGAAGGGAAGTTATTCAAAGAGGATTCGCAGCGACCTCTGAGAACCGCAATCCTAACTTGATTATCAAAGGGAAATTGTATTCCCTCCCTGAAAATGATGGGGGGGGGGGAAAGCATACAACCTTGACTCCACATCTGGGTTTTCACAAATAGCCAGCAAGAAAGAGGAAAAGCTCCATCTAAAATAAGATTTCAGCTAGTGCAACTAAGGGTGTTGCTGTTCTCCTTCATAATATTAAAGTTTGGGTTACCCAACAGAGAGAAATTTGGGGACAGAAAGGTTTTAGCTGAAAAAAAAAGAGGGGGGATAGACTTCGTCTATCAGCAATGGTAACCTGTGGAGTCCACTCCCTTAAAATAAACTCAAAGGAATTTAAATTTACTGAAGAACCAGACTCTCAATGATGATTGTTCATCATAGCTGTGTCTTCAGGATTTTAGATGGTTGGGTTTTCAGGGATAGATTGCAGAATTCTACACAGCAAAATCCTATTGTCACATGACATGCTAATAGATCCCATCAGGATGGTCCACGTGGGAAATAAGTTATTGGACCAAATGGATTTTGGGTTAAAATAAAAACCTCAACCGTCAACGGATGCATGCCTGCAAACACACAAACCTACTATTAAGAAGAACTATGCAGGTATTCCTCGATTTACGACCATAATGGAGAACAGTAATTCTGTTTGCTAAGCAAGATAGTTGATAAGTAAGTCACATCCAATTTTACGACCTTTTGTGCCACGGTTGTCATTAAGCAAATCACCGGCAGTTGTTAAGTTCATAACATGTGAATCAGGTGCCCCCCCAATTGACTTGGTTTGTTGGAAGCCAGCTGTAACCACAAATGGTGATCATGTGACCCCAGGATCCTGCAACCACCAAGTGCCCAAATTGTGATCGCATGACCATGGGAATGCGGCAACAGTCCTAAGTGGAGTACCAATTGTAAGTCACGTTTCCAAGTGCTGTTATACATTTAGTGAACGGTCACTAAATGAAGTTATAAGTCAAGGACCATCTGTACAGAGAAACTTATTTTTTTTCACTAGTCCTCTGGAGTTCTTCTGTAGACTGTCACCTTATTATTATTGTGCTTCCAGGAATGTGGGAATAACACACTTAGCGTAGAGATTTAAAGATTTGGAATAGGGGTTGAAGCAGCGGTGAAACGTTACCGGTTCGGGCGAACCAGTATTGATAAAAACTAAAAAAAAAGCTACCGGTTCGTTTGAACTGGTATTTCCAACAATCAGCTGTGCCGCGCGATTTAAAATCACTAGAAAGCAGGAAATCATGCTTTCTAGTGAATCTAAATCACGCGGCACAGCTGTTCCCCGTCTCGCTGTTCTACTTACCTTCCCAAGCTTTCCATTTTCCGCACGAAGAGCGCATTTGGCTCGTAGTGTGAATGTGCGCGTGTGCATGCCCAGGACACATTTGGCGGGCATCACGCATCCATGGGCAGTGAACTGTTGACAAACCAGGGAGGATTTCACCACTGGGGTGAAGACATCCATGCTCAACTCCCAAGAGGTCACAAAAGGAGGGATCCTTGGTGCTCTCGATTGTTTTCTTGGAGACATTTCACTATCCAAAATAGGGAACATCAACTATTCCTTATTTCCATCCTGAGCTACAAATATTCTCCTTTATAGGTTCTGTATGCCTATATTTTCAAGTCAAAATTGGGCCTATCTTTTTCAAAGTGCGTAATAGTTTCTTTTCAATTGATCTGCCTTCTAAATGAAGAAACTCCTATTAACTTTTTCTTCTTTATTTTAACAGTGTCTTTTTCAAAAGAGTTATTTCGTGGAGTCTCTTATCGTTTTATAATGTAGAGTGGTTTATCCCAGAATACTGAGGTGAGGTTATCACTACAGGTTAATGGGTTTATGTTAGGAAAAAAAAACCCCCCGATTAGAATAGGGTTATCCACCGTGACCTGTATTCCACATTATGCAGCACAAAACATAACAACCTGATCGTTATCACTATTCACAATAAAGAGATGGAGCCTTTTATACTCAACATATTCAATTCGGTGTTTACCGCTTTTCTAATTTCACAGGTAGAAATGCTATATAAATGCTATATATTGTACAGTCAGGTTTCTTTATCTTTAGAAGAATCAAGTCCAATAAAAACAGGAGCATCCTATTTCTCCTAACAAACATTTAAACGCATAAAAAGATGTTGCAGATCTTTACAAATCTGTATTTCTGAAGCCAGCATGAGCCCAATTGATAAATGGAATTCTGCATTCATGTTATATTATCTTCCATACTTTTTCATTACAATGTTCTCAAGCTGCTGTTTACAAAAGGCCAGGTTTGAAAATGGAGCAAGGATGAAAACAAGAATATCTGAACAGATTCTAGGATATCAGTATCTGTTTTCTTCTGAATCTTATAGCAGAGTCAGGCAAGTCTAAATACATTTTACAAGATACTTTTTCCAATGGAAAGAAAGCGTTCCGCTAGAGGGACACAACCTGAGGATCTAACCTATAATTATGTGGGCAGTGGGTGTAATTTCTTATCCACAGAGGTGCCAGCTAACTATAGAGAGTAAATTGGCTTATAAACACACACATATACACTCACAAACAGACACAGTCAGAGCTGACCGAGCGCAAATCACTGTCACTGACGTTAAGAAGAGAATAACAGAAGAGTTTGGAAGGGATCTTGGAGGTCTTCTAGTCCACCCCCTATGCTCAAGCAGTAAACCCTATACCAATTCAGACAAATGGTTGTCCAGTCTCTTCTTGGAAACCTCCAGTGATGGAGCACCCACAACTTCTGAAGGCAACTTCTGTTCCACTGGTTAATTGTTTTCGCCATTAAGAAATTTCTCCTTAGTTCTAGATTGGGTCTCTCTTTGATAAGTTTCCCTCCGTTGCTTCTTGTCTATATTACATGAACTCCAATTAAAATTAAATTAACATAATTCCTGTCCCTGAAGTTCATGCTGTTGTGATCCTACACACACACACACACACACACACACACACACACACACAAATCCTTAAGAGTTGCAGTCCCAACACATTTTGAAGGCTACAATTGGGAGAAAATAAGGTACCCACCTTATAGGCCGTGGGTATCTCTTGTTGGTTAAATTTCCTTGTTCTCCTTGTTCTCCTTCTTTCCATTGGTTTCTCTAACTTTATTCTTGTAAACTTCTCCACATGTAAACTTCTCCACATGGAGAACTGTCACACGATGACAGTTATGTAATCTTTAAAATCACTAGCGGTTTTAAACTCATGGCTTTAGCAATCAATAATAGCTAAATAAAATACAGTTTTGAGCAGTGTTGGTGAACCTTTTCGGCACCGAATGCCGAAACGGGGCCACGCGCGTGCGTGCGTTCCGGAAACCGGAAAAGCAGCCGCCCGGTGTGCATGTGCATGCCGGGAAAATTATCTTCCGGTTTCCGGTGTGCACATGCGCATGGGCTACCTGGACTTCTGGTTTCTGGCACGCATGGGGCCGGTACGCACGCGCGCACCAGAAACTGGAAGATCATCTTCCCGGCACACACATGCGTACCGGGCGGCTGCTCTTCTGATTTCCAGCGCTCCCACGCGCGTGAAAACCAGCTGGCCGGCGTGCTGGGACCCGGAAGAGCAATGGGTGATGGCTCACGTGCCCGGAGAGATGGCTCTGCCTGCCACTTCTGGCAAGCGTGCCGTAAATTCGCCATCACGGGCTTAGAGTAATCCGTGAATCCAACCCTGTACACTGCAATTACATAAACAGTAATCCTAGAAAATGTTTATTTGTTCTTAAAATCTATAAATATTTACAGGGGAACTTGATAAATGCTTTCATTTCAAAAGAATTAACATGAACAAAACAACCACCAGCCACCGTTACTATCACCCCTTCAAAAGGAAAGAAGAAACTACCAAAACGGAAGAGACAGATTTATTAAAAAACAAACAAAAAAACCCACACACAGAGCATTCAGATACTATAATGTAATTAGGCGTTCATTTCCAATATTTCAAGGCACAGTTAACCTTAGACAACTGTGAAGAAAACCTTTTAATTAGCATGTTATCTTTGGTGCAATTAATACCTTGTCACTCATATGTTATCTTCAAATTAAAAAGTGTTACTATCTAAGCCGCATTAATTAACCAACAAGCTTGTAAGAGCGTCTGGAGAATTAGGAGGAACATAGGACCTGTAATTCTTGCACTGCTGCCATGGCCTGTCTCAAGAAGTCTCTTCGGGTGATGAGGAGGTCCTACTGCCTCTATCCTGAACCATCACTAACCACTAACCCAACCCATCTCCAAAATATAATTACCCTGTTTCCCCTAAAATAAGCCCTCCCCTGATAATAAGCCCAATCGGGCTTTTGAGCGCATGCACTAAAATAAGCCCCCCCTTGAAAATAAGCCCGCCCTGAAAATATTTAAACACATACGCAGCCGGTCCCCGCCATTTCCTCTGGTTAGGGTTAGGGAGACAGAAGTAGAAATCAGGTAGGATGGCAAGAAGACCCCGTCTTGCTCCATGCGCCCCAAAATAATAAGACCTCCTTGAAAATAAGGCCAAGCACTTATTTCAGGGTTCAAAAAAATATAAGACAAGGTCTTATTTTTGGGGAAACACAGTAAATGCCATTTTTATTCCTAAAACTTTACGGTAGTTTGTTCGGCCCAAACTGGCAGACAGAAGCCTACAGATCTGTTTGAAGTCATTCAAATAACCAAACATAGCGATGAATTTAGAACTTCAGGCCATAGCTCCTACTTACAGATAGTCCTTGACTTATCACCATCTCCAACCAGTTAATCTAACTGGTTCCTTCCAGCATCGAAGTTTTCTATTTATTGGCAAAGAACTACTTCCATTACTCCTAAGGGAAACTCAAAAGCCTACTGTTATTTATTTGCATCCCACCTTTACTGTTTTTACAAATGACTCAAAGTGTAGAACATATCAAGCATACCTTCCCTCTCCTATTTTCCCCACAACTACAACTCTATGAGGTGGGTTGGGCTGAGTGAGAGGGACTGGTCACCCAACTGCTTTCAGGTGACCCAAGGTCACCCAACTGCTTTCACTGCTAAGGCGGGACTAGAACTCACCATCTCCTGGTGATTGGCCTAATGTCACCCAGCTGGCTTTCATAGGTAAGGAAGGACTAGAACTCACAGTTTCGGTGACTGACCCAAAGTCACCCAGTTGGCTTTCATGCCTAAGGTGGGACCAGAACTCACTGTTTCCTGCTGATTGGTCCAAAGTCATCCAGCCACTTTCATTCCTAAGGTGGGACTAGAACTCCCAGTCTCCTGGTGACTAGCCCGAAGTCACTCAGCTGACTTCCATGGCTAAGGCCTTAACCACTCAATCAAACTAGCCCTACATTGCACAAAATATTATCGTATCAGAGTCACTAGTTCATGGAGTTTATTTACAAAGTATGAGATTCATGGTCCCAAAACAACAACATACGTAGTAGCTGTACACTGAATTTGTAAATCTCAAAGAAGCAACACAATGTGCCCCATTCATGTAGCACGCATAGGTCATTCATTGTATTACCTGGACAGCATAAAAAAGATTTTAAACGATGTAAAACATTTTAAACAATGTAAATGCAAATGGCATTTTCTTTCAGCCTTTAATTTGATTGCTACTAGCTACATTTCTTTTGTAATTGATCGGTGTACTTTTTTCCGCTGTTAACAGGCTGACAGGCTAAGTCTACCAGATGGGAAGAGAGTTTCTTACATCACGGGATACTACATGCTTCGTAAACTCTTGCCTAAACAGGTAAACGAAGCTGTGTTTTCCTACCATGTGCTTGGAGAATTTCCAACTAGGCGGTACTAAAATATTCGCTCGAGATGGCAGAAATATTTTTCATCTCATTCACCATTTGAGATGAGCTCGTCAAAACACGCTGACAGATTTAGCTACAAATGATTAGTGCAATAATCAATTCACATTACGCCGGCACAATGAGCAATGCCTGAGGCTCATACCAGAATAATTCAGAAGCTCTGTTCAAAAGGCTGGAGTGTACCACTATCCTGAGTTGTCAGATGCCACAAAATTTCCTTTAAATCAGATCCCATAACTAACTTATTTCCTACGGTCTTGTTCGTTGTATAATGACTAAGTTTATGTGCAACGGTGTGTAAATTAAACAGAGTTAAGTCAAGTTCGATTCGATTTAATTATTAAAAGTCAGTTCATTAAAGAATGGCTTTGGGATACTGTGTTTCCCCGAAAATAAGACCCTGTCTTATATTTTTTTGAACCCCGAAATAAGCCTTAGGCCTTATTTTCGGGGAGGTCTTACTATTTTGGGGCGCATGGAGAAAACCAGAGGAAATGGCAGGGACCAGCTGCAAATGCGTTTAAATATTTTCAGGGAGGGCTTATTTTCAAGGGGGGGTTAAAAGCCCGATTGGGCTTATTATCAGGGGATGTCTTATTTTAGGGGAAACAGGGTAGAGAGTTACTAAACCTCTACAATGTGTCTGTGTGTCTATGTGAGTATGTGTGTTGAGTGTATTTCAGAACCAGCCCAAAACAATTTGTTGATCAGTCTGGATAGCTAAACCCAACGGGGTTACAACTGAATAATTAACAGTATTTAAACATGGATATGCACGTTGCTTCTAAGTCACAATAGAATCCATTTCTTTCTGGCTTAATGTATTATGGAGACTCAGCCCTAATGGGATAGCCTGGTTGTGGGAACCTAGTTAGCATTTTCTGGGAACCAAGCCAATCATCGTTTAGTCGATCAACCCTGATTAAATAAATTGGGACTTAGCATGATGCGCAAAGCAAAAGTTACATGTCAAGCGCCGGGGAAATCAGGAGATTCAGGCAGTTCGAACGAGCATAAAGATTTATTGCAAGCCGTAGTGGTGCAGTGGTTAGAATGTAGTATTGCAGGCTATTTCCGCCCGACTGCCAGCAATTCGATCCTCACCGGCTCAAGGTTGACTCAGCCTTCCATCCTTCTGAGGTCGGTAAAATGAGGACCCAGGTTGCTGGGGGCAAGAGGCTGACTCTATAAACTGCTTAGAGAGGGCTGTAAAAGCACTATGAAGCGGTATATAAGGGCTATTGCTATTAAGCTCTCTACGTAAATCTGAGCTACTAACAGTCAAGGATAATTAGTAAGAAAGGCATGGGCTAGACACAGCTAGACACGGATGGGCTAGACACGGCTACTTCTTTGGATTCATTATTCCAGCTCAGTATTCTTAATCAGCATTTTGTTTTTCCGTTCTGTCTCTATGTTTTATCTGGCTTTTGGACTGAAGGCAGAAATGTCTTAATTTCCCACAATTTCCCACTGAAATTAGAATCCCCTAGAATCAAATCTTTAGCTGATTTGAAGTTCGGCTTGTTCCCTAACTTGTAACCTTCATCTTCCCAGTTTAAAAAAACTAACAAGAACAGAAGGGTAACCGTCTGATGATTTCAAATCTTAATTGCGGAGTGATCAAAGAGAAGCGAGAACCGGCGTGTTCAAAAGCTATTGGAGTGCCTTGACCTCTTAAACAAAGTTATTACATTCCAAGCAAGGACATTATCTTCCTCTATGCTGAACTCCTGCTTTTTTTTTTCTTCTTCTTCTTTTTCTCAAGTTTTCTATTGCTTTGCACCAACAACGGAAGAGCCAGATATCTAAAGACTTTCTCAAGAGCAGAAACGTATAGAATAGAATAGAATAGAATTCTTTATTGGCCAAGTGTGATTGGACACAGAATGAATTTGTCTTTGGTGCATATGCTTTCAGTGTACATAAAAAGACAAGATACATTTGTCAAGAATCATAAGGTACAACACTTAATGATAGGCATAGGGTACAAATAAGCAATCGTTGAAAAGCTGATCATGTGACCCCTGAGACACGTCATAAATATGAACCGGTCGTAAGTGTGAAAAAGGCCATAAGTCCCTTTTTTTTCAGTGCCGTCGTAACTTTGAACAGTCACTAAACAAATTGTTAAGTCGAGGACTACCTGTACAAACTTGATTGAATACAAAGAGAATCTGATCTTAAAATACTAAAATCATCCTACAGTGCCCAACATAAAGTTAAATTTTAATCTACGCTTATTTAACGGAAGAACAGATTTGGAAGGGACCTTGGAGGTCTTCTAGTCCAATCGCCTGCTCAATTTATTATTTTTATTTATTTATTACATTTCTTGGCGCCCTTCTTAAGCGATTCTTACATGGTCACGGAAAGTAATTTTGTTCCAAAATATGATTCCAACAGAAAACTAGTTTTAAGTAAATTACCAAATATTAGACTGTTGACAGATACATATAAGGGTGACATTAGAATTATGATAAGGTAAATGCAATGTTTGTTACCCTTATCAGATGGAAGATGAGCTGGGGAATTCTGGGAGATGAAGTTCCCACATCCCCAAGTTGGTGAGGTTGAGAAACAGTGCAGTAACGTACGTCCTATTTTTATTCCGTTCCAAATAATTATAGTTATTTTTCTTTTTTTTTTATATTTAAACTCCCTACAGATTTATCAATAATTGCAATTCTCTAGGCATAAGGCATATGTTTTTAAAGATCACTGCAGCATCACAAGCTGCCCAGTTAGTACATTTGAATAAATCTTTGTCAGAATAAGTAATATGGATCAGAATAGAACAAAGCAAAAATATTTGTCAGAGAAAGAACTATTTTGCATAAATATGAAAAATCACCATACGGTGACATGTAACATAATGTTATACAAATGTACGTCAGAGTAAGTCCTATTGAACTTACTGAAGATTACTTCTGAGCAATGTATACAGAATCGGCATATAAAATGCAGATGATCAGATCTAAATTAAGCAAGGAAAAAGTTGCTTAATACATTGTATATAAACAATCCGCCCTTCAAATCCTAATTTCTTAGCATTACTTCCATTAATTATCTTATTCCTCCATTTATAAAGTAGATTTCTCAAAATCCCCATCACATTTTTTGGCTATATAAACAATGTACTTATTCAATTTTTACTTTGAAACCGTTTAAGTAAATTGACCTTCCACATGTAATGTGTAAAAGAAAAATTTAACAAAACTTGTTCAAAAAGAACAAAAAAAAATCTTCTCTGCCTGTGCACACACACCCGCATATAAGATTGACAGCTTGTTCCCGCAGACAGATATCATTTGAATTTGAGGTCTCCGCTTTTCTTGTTCTTGCTAGACCGTCTCAGCAGTCAGAACATTGTTTTCACCCTCACTGCAAATTACTACTACTGCATATCAATCCAAGAGGTGTGATGGCCTCAGCAGTTAAAGACGCTGAGCTTGTCAACTGGAGAGCCGACAACCCAGGTTCGAGACCCAGCGCCATGCAACGGGGTGAGTTCCTGTCCCTTGCTCCAACTCCGACCCACCTAGCAGTTTGAAAGCATGCAAATGCAAGTAGATCAATAGGTACCCCTTTGGCAAGAAGGTAACAGCACTCCATGCACTTTGGCATATAGTCATGCTGGCCACATGACCATGGAAATTGTCTTCGGACAGCACTGGCTCCCTTGGCGAAGAAACAGAGATAAGCACTGTGCCTTGGACATGACTGACAGGGACATGATTGACAGGGAAACTTTTAGCTTTAGCTTTTACCTTTTATATCAATCCACTGGAACACGTGGAACTGTCTTCTACAAATCAATTCATGGGCTTGTCTAATTCAGCGCTGAGCTCACTAAGGGTCCTCAGAGCCGAAGAAGCTTCTTGACAACGTCTTCAAACGTCTTCAAAGGAAAAAAAAAACAACCCAGAAAGTCCAAGTTGCCTCTTGAAAAAAAGCACCTTTGGGACAACCATGACCTGGAGGACGGAGAATCTCCCTAGACATTTAATGGGCGAATGGTTCATTCGAGATCAAGCCACCTCCAAATGCTGTCTTTATTAAGCAGGGCTACTTCACAACAATAGATGGTTGCTGGGAAAATACACGCAAATACCATATACAGCTGATGTCATTGTCTTGGGTAATAAAAGGACCGGGTGTTTTGTCCTTCCAATACAACCACTGGTCTCAAGACTGAAGTCTTCCCAGGCATTCTGCTTAAGATTCTTTCAACTGTGAATGCCATGGGCTTAACCTGGGAATTTGTGCATTCAAATGCAGCTCCTCTAACACCGAACAATCATGGACTACCTTTTGAATCACAAGCAGAATGACTTAAAGACCAGCTGCTAGAAAGAATCAATGGGGTGGGGGGTGGAATTACAAGCTTGTGGGGTTTTTTGGTCTGGTTGGATGCTGCAATACGTCTTCTTTAAGAAGGTATTCCTCACGAGCGTGTCCACCAACCGTCCGTTTTCCTCTCGGAATTGAGATCTCTGCACAATCCTAAATAGTTATTTTTTAATCATTGGGAATTCAGGAACAGGTTGTAAAAAATATATATAGAACTGGTGTCCCATCTCTCACCAATCTAGTTTTACATCTGATTAAGTAAAATCTGAATCAACAATCTCTCCCTCCCTCCCTCCCTATCTATCTATCTATCTATCTATCTATCTATCTATCTATCTATCTATCTATCTATCTATCATCTATCTATCTATCTATCTATCTATCTATCTATCTATCTATCATCTATCTATAATTAAAAGGTTGGACATAGTGCGACCATCCTGGCGTCATCTCCACCATACACACTAAAATATAAAACAAATATCATATATACTCTTCAAACATTACTAATTATGGAGCCTTGATAGTACAGGGGTTTAGTGCACCCTGTTATTAACACAGCTGCCTGCAATTTCTGCTGGTTCGAATCTCTCCAAGGCTCAAGGTTGACTCAGCCTTCCATCCTTTCTAAGGTAGGTGAAATGAGGACCCAGTTTGTGGGGGCAATAAGCTGACTTTGTATAAAATATACAAAAAGAATGAAGGCTATTGCTTAATGCATTGTAAGCCGTCCTGAGTCTCCGGAGAAGGGCGGCATATAAATCAAATTAAAAAAAATAATAATTAAAAAAAAAATTATATATGATTATTTTACCCAATGTACTTAGTTATATTAACATATATAACATCACATTTTGGGTTTACAAATCCTGGTTATTTCCTGTTCCAACTCCCACCTCTCGGTTCCATCCATTGGTAAAATCTATTCTATATATCATGATATTCTGTCTCTCTTTTATTTTTTAATTCTAACATCAATTTATCCATTTCTGCGCAAACCAATATCTGCCTATCTGTTTTGATTTCAATTGATTTTGCAGAAGAGATATTTCCTGTGGACTCTTTTTTTTTTCCTTCTTGTAGCCTTAACTCGGTTTACATAGCTCTCAAAACAGGAATATAAAATTTCTTCTTGTAACTGTTAATATTTTGCTAAAATCAGAACAGATGATTATTATTATTACGTTATGTTCTTTTCCATCACTTTCATGGGGATTACATAGGAAATTCCTTCACTGGAAAATGAAATCTCGAAGCGCCCACCCTAATATCAAAGGTTAACATTGCATAATCATCATGAAGGAAACCAACTGTGAAAATGTTTATTACTTTAAGTATTATCAATTTGACATTAAAAATTTCTTTGGCATGTCTTAACTTATTTTCCTTAATTTTCAGAACTTGTCTGCCAACTACAATGTTATTTCGACACAGTACTTTGGATATATTAAAGGATCACTCAAGCCTTATTATTTTCTTATTTCATCAATCTTTTAGCACGAGGAAAGGGGGAGAGCTCTCCAAAATCCTTATTTTGTAAACTATTCTGCCATTTAGTGTCGAGCTAGCATTTTAATACAGCTTCAATATTTAACTACTTCGTGAAATGAAGTGTGACGGTTACTGTGAAAATGTCAGTCTTTCCAGTTCATTAAATTCATTTATAGCATCGAGATCGTGTTTTATTTTTCCTCATCTTGAAGAAATGGGGTATTATTATTAACCAAGACGTAAATCTTAAAATTTAGTATGCCTTTGTGTCTGTCATCCACAGAATTAGCATTCAAGATTTGATATGGATTTTTAAATTAGCGTGTTATCCTTACGTTCAGATGTCAATCACATCAAACATACAACAATTATATCCTGGAGAAGGTCTATCTAGTTGTCATTGAAAGTTGTCACCAACTTGACAGCACGCAGTCAATCAATATAATTTTGCTAATTTGAACAGTATGATTCTTCCATGGAACAGAATCATGAAGTTGATCCATTGATACAATCTGATTCAGCATCTTCAATCTTCCTCCATTCTCTTATGCATAAGGGATGTATCCTACGGCTCCTGATGCCCGAATGGGAATATAAGTAGTCCTTGATTTACGACAAGTCATTTAGCAAACCGTTCAAAGTTCCGATGGACATCAATGGGAGATACTTACAACCCAGAACTGTAGATCCGACGGTCACCTCTGCCCACAGTCGTAGAATTGAACTTCGGACAGTTGGCAACTGGGTAGTATTTACGCCTGGTTACAAAATCCTGTGGTCATGTGACCCTGTTTACAACGGTTTTGCTGCAAACTGGCGGTTTCAGCAAAACTGCCCCCATTGGTTAGCTTAACAGTCACAGTGGCGGCTTAATGACAACCACGAAAACGTGGTCCATGATGACCATAAGGGTAATTATTATTATGACCATAAGGACCATAAGTCAAGGACTGCCTGAAGGCTCTATATGGATACAGAAGCTGAGTTTTGATTTAGATAGGATTCATACAACAGGCCAAGTCATTGTTCAGCTGCTGAATATGCCAAAAACTGGTTGGGTTCACACATCACACTAAATAAAGAACATTATGGTTAGTGCAATATAGGGGTCCTATATATGTAGTATTTTTGTCAGACACCGAAAGCTAGCCAAGTAATCAAATACATCCTTACTGTACCCAAGATTTGTTATAATAGGCAGAAACCAGCACAAACTATAAATCAGCAAGATTAGATTCAAAACTATTAAAACACCTACACTTTTTTCAGTAACGGAGTCAATAATATAAGTAATATATATGAATCAGATTTGCTGTTTTCTTGCAACATATAGAAATATCCTTTTGAGCTTGGTTTTCCTAGAATTCTGTAATTTCTGGAAAAAAAAAACCCTACACAGACGAGACAATTATTATTGCTTTTGTAGAGATACTGCTTTTTTTAACATTGGCTAAAGGAAATTTTAAAACCATATCCTAAAATTTCCTAGCAGGCTAGCGTAAAAAATATTCTGAATGTAAGAATGTGGCTGCTATGCTAAAAAATTTCATAAAGGCAGAATGTCTTTGAAGATTCTCAATCATCCAGGTCATGGTTATCCCAAAGGTGCTTTTTTTTTCAACTGGGCTTTCTGGTTTTTCTTTGAAGACGTTTAGCTTCTCATCCAAGAAGCTTCTTCAGCTCTGCTGAAGCTCTGCTGAAGAAGCTTCTTGGATGAGAAGCTAAACGTCTTCAAAGAAAACGTCTTCAAAGTGTTCTGTTTGAAGTCCTTGCCAAACCACAGCCTGAATCGAAACAACTCCATGTAATGTGGTGAAGACACTGAACTGACACTTCCTTACAATTTCGGAGAGTCCATCCTTTCAAGAGTTCAGTAAGCATCAAAGACAACCCCCAAAAAATGATGTGGTACACCGAGAAACCAACATTTAAATACCATGATGTGTCTATATGTAACAAAGATCAGGAAATTGTATATAAGGCATGGCATTCCTTGTGAGACATGATGGAAATGAAGTTGGACTTTGAAGAAATAGAATAGAAAGAGAATTGAATTTTTTGAACTTTGGTGATGGAGAAGACTCTTGAGAATAACATAGATAGCTAAGAAAACAAACAGTTGGATCGCCAAACCGGTCAACCAGACTTTTTCACTCAAGGAATAAATAAACAGGCTCAAATTGTCCCATTTCAAAACTGTGGCCATCAATTGAGAAACTGTGACCATCCTAGACCAAGCCAAGTCCCAAAAAATACTAGGGAATTTCTAGAAGCCTGGCACTCTGACAAATTAGCCATCAACAGGCACTATAAATAATATTTAAAGGTAAAGGTAAAGGTTCCCCTTGCACATGCGTGCTAGTCATTCCCGACTCTAGGGGGTGGTGCTCATCTCCGTTTCAAAGCCGAAGAGCCAGCGCTGTCCGAAGACGTCTCCGTGTTCATGTGGCTGGCATGACTCAACACCAAAGGCGCACGGAACGCTGTTATCTTCCCACCAAAGGTGGTCCCTATTTTTCTACTTGCATTTTTATGTGCTTTCGAACTGCTAGGTTGGCAGAAGCTGGGACAAGTAACGGGAGCTCACCCCGTTACGCGGCACTAGGGATTCGAACCGCTGAACTGCCGACCTTTCAATCGACAAGTTCGGCATTTTAGCCACTGAGCCACCGTATCCCTTAAACAGTATCAACATACTATGAAAAAGACACAATGAACAGGCCAAAAAGGGAACAAAAAGACCAATATACTTCCCCATCAGCAATCAGTACCCAGATGAACATAGATTAACTCCAAGTTTAGCATCAGTTCAACAATCAAGAAGTAAACAATATCCCAATCTAGGAACTGCCAAACAAGCCAACAGTAAGCAGCCCAACCAAAGAACCTCTAAGACCACTCCCACTAATAGGGCAAGCCACTAGAACAGGGGTGTCAAACTCAAGGCCGAGGGAGGGAGGGAGGGAGGGAGGGAGGAAGGAAGGAAGGCAATAATTAGAGTGAGGGAGAGTCTCAGGGAAGTCCTGCCTTAGCACTTGGCCACCACAGGTGCCCCTGATACGTCCCATGTCATGCCCACCATGGCCATGCCCCCACCCCAGCCCTCCAAGGTCAAATGCAACCCTGATATGGCCCTCAATGAAATAGAGTTTGACACCCTGCACTAGAATATAAACTGAGAGCAAACCCCACTCCTTACTAGCACTGATGATGTTACCTACTTTGGATAATGAAACGTCTGCAAGAAAACCACCAAGCTCAAAGAGCATCAAGGACCTAACAGTCCTTCTTCTTCCTCCTCCTCCTCCTCCTTTTTCCTCCTTCCCCCTCCGCTTTGCAAACCCCACTCCCTTCTAGCCCTGATGATGTTACCTAGCTGGGTCAAGAAACATCAGCAAGAAAGCTACCAAGCACAGAGAAAACCAAGAATCCCCTCATTTCAACCCGGAGCTACAAGTATCCTCCCTTATTGGTGTCCCACTTCAGACAGATTATGCAAAGACCCAATGTTCTGGAGAAGGTTGTGATGCCAAGAAAGTTGGGAGGAAAAGAGAAAATGATCAACAGCAATAATAAATGGACTTAGTTACAGCCGTGATGAAGGCACCATTGGAAGGTCTGAAAGAGCCTATTAGGGACAGATTGTCATGGAGAAAACCGAAGTGGTTGCCAAGAGTCAAAACCTACTTGATCAACCAATCAGTCAAACCAATCAATCCATCAAAATGGCTTACGACAATCAACGGCAAAATAAATCCTACCCTCAGGTTTATAATCTAGGAGTTATTTCACTGATTAAATTTATCTCAGACAACTTATGTTTCTACTTTCTTGGTGTGTTTGGTGCTTCAAATGACTTCTATTATATATATAATATATATTTATTTATATATTTTATAGATAGATAGATAGATAGATAGATAGATAGATAGATAGATAGATATAGATAGATATTTCACTGATAAAGAAATAAAGGGAGATTGGAACTGAAAGGCGAAAGGGATGGATTATGCTCCCTCCCACATGTGGAAGGGAGCATACTGCATCCCTTTCGCCTTTCAGCTCCAATCCAGAAGCCCACAAGCAGTCGCATTGACGACAAATAGATCTATACTACTCTCCCTTTATTTCTTTATCAGTGAAATATAAATTGTGTGTGTGTGTGTGTGTGTGTGTGTATTCTATCTCCTCCTTGAAGCCTAACAGAAAAAGCACTCTTTCTATAAAACTTTTCTATGCTGTAAAGCTTAACCTCTTAAACTCTACTCATCATTGAACTAGCCAGTTTCATTTTCAAACTGCTTACGTTTCCTAGCTTGCTTTTACTTGAGTTACCCTTTAAAAGTTGAGATAAGCAAATAACATAACGATGCCCTAGAGACATAAGTGTTCCAATTTTTTTAAAAAAATCCAACAAAGTTTTCAAAAACTTGCACCAAAAAAAATTCAAATGATCTGGCATTTGAATTGACCAAAAAAACCAAACAAACAAACAACTGAATGAGGAGGGAAAATGTTTTGGATAGGCCCTCCCTTCCTGATGTAAGAACTCTACTAGGGGTTGTTGATAGGCCCTCCTTCCTCATTTCTTGATTTAAGAACCCTACAAGTGGTTGTTTAATAAATCAGATGTAGGGGAGAACTGCATCTGTTTACTTTAAACCATAATTTGCAACCACTGCACACTGAACGCAAACAGATTTTACTCCAGCTAACAAAAATTGCAGTTTTGCCATTGAGACTCGGACTGTTTTACAAACATAACAACTCAAGTCTGAAATGTACCCATTGAAGAACGATAGGACGGCATCACACACACACACACACCCAAAAATGATTTGAGTTTCAGCTGCAGAACTAGAACGAACATCTTATTACATGCAACAGCGCCAAAGAAAAATCGACGTTTTTATGTTGGAGTAAGAAACTGTAACCGCAAAGGATTTTTGAAGAAACCACCTCTGGAAACGACAAGCTTTTTCGTGTTGCGCCACGCGAGCTTTTGTTGAAATGTGTAAAAAAAAAAAACCCTTTTAAAAGACACACTGTCCTGTGAAAATACTTGAAGTCCCTTAAAAGGCGAGGAACATGCCTGCAGTGAAAATGTTATTTTGAGACGAACTAAATTAAACAAAACACCCTTGCAGTCCTCGGAGCGTGTTTTGATAAAGTAATTGAAAACGAAGGGGTTTTTTTCATTTTAAGTTCTGCGATTGCGACACAATAAAGTGATTTTTTTTTTTCAAAAGAGCTTAGTCATACCGTAACTAGTTTTTCAAAATAAGCAGAAAGTCAACTCCCTCGAGGGGCTGTTTTACCGTTCCTTTGCTCTCTTATTTTTGGCCGCGGGATTGAAATGGCAGAGACAGAAGACAAACGAGCACAAGGTAACAGCAGATATAAGTAATCTGAGCCTCCTGTGTGCCTAATTCATCCTCGCTCCAATGTCTAAACCACTTTTTACGTATACGAGATGGCTTAGTTGAGAATTCAGCAGAAGGTCTTCTTCCATAAACATTTATTATTCACCGATTACTTTATCCAACCCTTGGTTTACATTTCCCAGCTGATATACTTCATAAACCCTCCCTGTATTCAGTTTTCCATTTATAAGTAATGGGGTGTTTAAGAGGTCCAGAGCAGGAACAAAAGAAATTTAAATCCCCATTGATGTGAAGAGTCACAGGGTGACTCAACCACCTCCCTTCAGCCTAACTAATTTCCTCTATTGCAGGAGTCTCTCCAAACTTGGCAACTTTTAAGACTTGTGGACTTCAACTCCCAGAATTCCTCAGCCAGCAAAGCAAAGCCAGGCTGAGGAAATTCTGAGAGTTGATAGGAGGTCTGATGATCGAAATCATCAGACCTCTTATCAAGAGGGATCCTTTTTAACAGAAGCTATTTCCCCGTGTAGAGGGGAAAGCTAGGGAAGTGACATTGTACGTAAGTGCTTTATAAGTTTCACATTTTTAATGTCACTGCATTCTATGGGTTTATTTGTTGGAAACTTTTTGTCCTGTTTTTAATTACTTTATAAGCAACTCAAGGTAGTAAACATTCATAATACTCCTTTCTCCTCCTATTTTTTTCCCCATAACCCCTCTATGAGGTGGGTTAGGTTGAAGAAGCATGGCTGACCCAAAGTCCTCCAGCTGACTTTCATGCCTAAAATGAGACGAGAAGTCATCGTCTCCTGGTGATTGGCCCAAAGTCACCTGGCCACTTTTCTTGCCTAAGGAAGGACTAGAATTCACTGTCTCCTGGTGATTGGTCCAAAATCACCCAGCTGGCTTTTGTGCCTAAGGCGGGGACTATAACTCACTATTTCCTAGTGACTGCCCCAAAGTCACCTACCAGCTTTCATGCCTAAGGTGGGACTAGAACTCATCGTCTCCAGGTGATTGCCTAGAGTCACTCATCTGGCTCTCATGGCTAAAGTGGGATTAGAACTCACCATCCCTGGTCATTGGTCCAAAGTCACTCACTCAGCTGGTTTTCGTGCCTAAGGTAGGACTAGAACTCACCTTCTCCTAGTTTAATAAGCTAGTACTTTAATGACATTGTATGTAGTATTAAAAGGACTCTCAGCTACTCCACTCAGTTAACGTACATTGTGCCAGGAAAAGATTCATCTGTTCCATGCTGCTGACATTTCCAAACTCCAAATTATTGCTTAATGTTATGTGTTTAACAAACCATGGTTTGGAACAGTGGTCACCAACTGGTGGTCGGTGGACCATTGGTGGTCCGCGAGAAAATTTTGGTGGCCCACAGAAAAATTATTTGCATTTTTAATATTGCACTAAATCAGGGGTCCTCAAACTACGGCCCCTGGGGCGGATATGTGCAATGAATCTTTGCGTTGCTGCAGAGAGTCTCCTCCTTTTTGTGGGGTCAGAGAGGGGCAGATAATTCCGACTCGGCTTCAGCCTCCTGGTGCTGGGCTTTGGGGGAAGTCTGGAGGGAAGCGCCGCTGGTGGCGAAGAACTGAAGGACCTTGTTCCAGTGGGACTATATCATGGCCTGGAACTGGCTGACCATCTCAGCCCGCTGAGCCTCCAGGCACCTGGCCTTGCACTCCTGCAGGTCTTCTCTCTGCTTGGAAAGCCCATGCTCGTAGTCCTCAGTGAGGTGTTTCTGCTGAGCCTCCTTCTTGGCCAGATCCAATTTGAACTGAGCTGTTTTGCCAACTCTTTCTCCTGGTGGCTGCTTAGCTCCAACAACTGCTTCCTGTTGGGGCTCTAAGGAGCCCGGGCGGGCAAGCAAGGAGTTGGCCACGCCCACCCAGTCACATGACCATCTAACCACACCCACCCAGCTGGTCATTAGGCAGATCATATTAGTGGTCTGCGGGATTTAAAATTATGAATTTAGTGGTCCCTGAGGTCCGAAAGGTTGGTGACCCCCGTTTAGAATGAGATGTTAACCCAGCTGAAAAGTCATTAGGATACGACATATGCTTCACATGCAGGAATGCTGATTTAAATCATGTCTCCTTTGAGCTGAGTTTGAATCTTGGCAACTCTACGGACATAACCCTGCAGTCTTGTTGGTCACCACATGGGAACCAATTGTTACAGTCTTCCTTCAAGACGTTTTTTGACTTTCCAGTCTAATCTACCGTTCTGATATTTATTTGCTTGTCTGTTCAAGCACATTTCATACCTGCCTCTCCCTAGCTTTTTTCAGATCAGCCAAGGTTAGTGCTGCTCCCTGTTTCTGCTCAAAGTGTGGGGAAATGAGTGCCAATGAACTCTGGAAACACGAACAGGTTCGAATATTTTCATTTATTAAAATATAAAATACAGAAATACGAAGAAAAATGAAGAGAGTGGGAAAATAGGGGAGGGAAAGGGGAGACGGAAAAAAATGTAGGAGAAAGGGGAAAAGAAAAAGAAAAAGCATCAACTTCCAGCTCCTTTTGGCACAGTAGATTAAGGTAGTAACATAAAACCTTGACTTTTTATTTGTACATAATATACTGTAGACTGCATAGCCATGTCTGTAACAACAAACTTATCTAATCAGCAAAATCAAAGTTTCATTTTTTTTCCGCCTCTAGCACAGAGTTCAAAAAAGGTTCCCAAGTAGGAACAGAATTAATTGTATTCTTTTCTTTAATCAAAGCAGGTAATTTAGCCATCTCTGCTAACCTCACCAACTGGCAGCAGCTGTTTGTTCATTTCAAGGAAACTCTGAAACATTGTCAAAAACTTTCTCATTGCTCCACAATTGGGCAGAAGGTAGATCTTCACTTACCAACAGATTTAATTCTGACCCGTAATCAGAAATGTCGATCTTTTCCTTTTCCTAAATTATATTGCTGAACAGAATGGAAAGGAAGTTTGAGATAACAATGGGTGGGTTTTTTTTTTTTTAAATATGTCTTTAAAACATATTTCTGAGCTCAGAATTTGTTTAATCCTAACTGCATACATCTCGCATTGAGATCTATCTCACTGTGGATTTCATCATGCTAATAATAAAACCCAAGTGAGATTTTGTAAGCCCGTCCTTGAAGTAGGCTATATCTCTACCCAATGGAAGGAAAATCAAATATTTTAGCAAGATGACAAAGGATAAATATGGATTGATATGCGATCCAGAGGATATTTGAATAGTTCATAATAACTTCCTACAAACACTTCTGAGTGCTCCTCAAACTTTACGAAAAGGATAACAGCGTGAAGGCATGAAACATGCGGGGAAACTACCAGTAAATTGTTATTGCAGTAAAGAAAAAGAAAAAACTATTTAAGTTTTTCTTAGAGCACTGGGGATTGATAGAAGCTTGGAAAACTGACTTAAAAGCCTCCAGAGAGTTTGCTCATTTTGCGAGGTTGCTGTAAAAATAACAAAAAACCTTGCATGAATTCAGTGCTCCAAGCAAATATTTTGTCTGCCGTTGTTTGATCCTTTTATGCAAACGGGAAGCTCCTGCCTATAACTGACATGTTCAACCAATTTAATCTGTTAATTGGTTAAGCCCCAGGCTTTATCATCAAAAACTATTCCCAGCATATATAATAGATTGTCCATGATATCAAAGTCATAAAAACACAGAAGCATAGGGCTGAAAGGGATCTCGGAGGTCTTATAGTCCAACCCCATGCTCAAGGCAAGGGAAGGCCTTATGTCAAGTGGCTATCCAGTCTCTTCTTGAAAATATCCAATGATGTTATTGGGTATAGCCAAGGGTTTTACATTGGGTGAAACAAAGTTGATATTGTACATGGTGACAGCAGCGAGATTATTGATAGGTCAATATTGGAAAAATGATACTACGCCCACTATTGAAGAATGGACTGTTAAGATGGCCAGTTTTGCAGAGATGGTGAAGATTTCAGCATATTTAAAAGACCGAACTCAAGAGTCTTATGTATGGGAGTGGAAAAACTGGATAGATTATGTGCAGAATAAATATCAAACTAGGAAATATCAGATAGCTTTTAGCTGAATGAACGTATTATGTAGGGATAGATTAATTGAATTTTATGAAGGTATAAATAGCACACAGGGGGTGGAGGGGTTTAAGTTTCATAAAATGTATTTTTGATTTGGATTTTATTATGTGGAAGTCCTGGGAGGAAAAGGGGAGGGTTAGGGAGGGTTGGAGGGTTTTGGGGGGGGGAAATTGGGGAGAAAATGTATTTGCAAACTTTTCAAATAAAAAATAATAATAATAAAAAACAAAAAAAAATAAAAAAAGAAAAAAGAAAAAAAAAGAAAAAGAAAATATCCAGTGATGGAACACTCAGAACTTCTGGAGGCAACTGATTAATTTTTCTCACTGTCAAAATTTTCTCTTTTCTTTTAGGTTCTTGTTTCTCTTTAACAAGCTTCCACCCGTTATTTCTTCTTCAACCTTCTGGTATTTTGGAAAGTAAGTCGACCCTCTCTTCTGTGACAGCGCCTCAAGTAGTGGAAAACAACTATTACATCCTCCCACAATCCTTGTCTTTATTAGGCCAGATATACCTAACACCTTGTTTAACAGAAGCAGCTCAATGAAAATGTCCTGACATTAGATTTTAATAAAAAGGGGGGAAAAAACTACAACCCTATGACAGAATTGTACAAACTGCAGTTAACAGTCAATCGTGTGGTTAACTGCTGAATAAAGCCAGCATGGTGTAGAGCTTAAGGGACCAAAACTGAGAATTCAGATTTCAAACTTACTTTCAGCTATGGAAGGGAAATGTTAATAATCCATTTTACAGATTATATTGAGTGAGGCCTGCAACAGGCATTAAAAGGAGGGTAACAAGTTTCCACTGTAGCACCCAACTTATCGAAGGACTACAAAAACAGGTCGATTATATTTCCTTGATAAACTGCTAGAGATTTAAGAACAAGTGTGGGAGTAAATAATGGGAGAATGTAAACAGTTGGATCCCCAACGGTTAACGCACACCTGTTGATCAATTCTTCTGGCTAAGGATAACTTATTAGAAAGGGGGTGCGTAGCTCAAGGAAAATATGTGGCCGTTGAGTTCATTAGCAAGGAAGTTAATTAAGAGGCTCATTAATTAAAAAAAGCGATTAAAGAGAACCAGGTGTTTTCATGATACCTTTCTATACATCCTCAAAACCATTTTGGTCCCTGCATCTCCAAATGGCTACACCAGAGCCAGAAAAACATAGAGGTTCAAGGATGAATGGATGGATGGATGGTATCAGCGGTCCAAGTAATGCACCCATTGAAAGCAGAACTCCGAGGCAGGTAGATTCCTCAAAGTACAATTTTATTCAATACATCGTATTGGCACAACTGGTGAAAACCGACTCTGAAAGTTCCCGCGGTTTTCGCCTAATTAAAAGAGAAAGTTTTCCCCCTTTCCACAAGTCATCAGTCCAACCGAGGTGCTGGCCAGTTGCTTGGTTACTTCGCTCCTCCTCTCCCAACCCCCTGTTGGAATGGCCTTGGTTCCCACAGGAAAACTTATTTTATTTTGGCTGCAAAGCTCCAGCTACCGTGTTTCCCCAAAAATAAGACCCTGTCTTATATTTTTTTTGAATCTCGAAATAAGCACTTATTTTCCGGGGGGTCTTATTATTTTGGGGCGCGTGGAACAAGACTGGGCTCCTCTTGCCATCTTACCTGATTTCCAGCTCTATCTCCCTAACCCTAACCAGAGGAAATGGCGGGGACCGGCTGCACGTGCGGTTAAATATTTTCGGGGAGGGCTTATTTTAGCGCATGCACTCAAAAGCCCAATTGGGCTTATTATCAGGGGAAACAGGGTAACTATTTCCCCCCGCCTCCTATCTAGTGGCAACCCTGAAGGCTCAGAGAGGGCCCCAGCCAGGTTCGCTTCACGGTTGACAGATAAGATGGATAGATGGACGGATGGAAGGATGGATGACAGATGGATCTAGATAGACAGGCAGGCAGGCAGGCAGGCAGGCAGACAATGATCCAAACCAGTGGGTCTCCTTTGCTGATCCAACTCAGTACCCACATTTATTTTTTATTACAAACTCTTCTAGCTACAAAGAAAAATAGAAAACCCACACAGGACATGAACACCTAAACATTTAAGCAGAGCATAGGCGAGAAAAAAAAAAACCTTTAAAATATTCAGATCTCAGGGGGAAAAAAGCTTCAAAACATCGAGCACCCGAAGGAGAAGAGTAATTTCTACATGAGGAGTAGGCGCTAACTCAAATTTCGAATCTAATGGTTTCAGTTTCTAGGAAACCTGTGGGCTATTCTCTTTTGAACAGATGAATAACTAAGCTTTCGTGCTGGTAAAAAGCTCCATAATTCTTTACAAACAGCTCCCGTAAAGATTATGGGACAACTCCCTTGCCAGGGTGCAAAACAGAAAAAGCTTTGCTGTGAAAATACAGGTAGTCCTTGACTTACAGCCGTTCACTTAATGGCCATTCAGAGCACTGAAAAAAAGGGACTTACAACCAATATCCTCGCAATTATGACCGATGCGCCGTGCCCCAGGGTCACTAGCAGGCGTTTACTAGCGTTGCAGTATCCCAGGGTCATGTGATCGCCATTTGTATCCTTCCCAGCCAGCTTCCCGCAGGCAAAGTCATTGGGGAAAAGCCGGATTCACTTAATGACTGAGTGACTCACTCAACAACTTTGCTTAACAACCGGGGGAGGAAAGGTTGCAAAATGGAGCACTTGAACAATGCTTAGCTCTCCATCGGAATAGAGATGGAAGGGATCTTGGAGGTCTTCCAGTCTAACCCTTGGCTCAAGCAGGAGACCCTACTGTCCAGGGTTCCAAGTAATACATCCATCGCAAGGATTCCTCAAAGAATAGCTTTATTGGAAATATCATATTGGCACGTATCTGGTGCCAATTAAATTAAATTTCACCTAATTAAAAGTGAAAGTTCCCCCCCCCCATCCCAAACAATCAGTCACATGGCCCAATCAAGGCAGCCTGTGCTGGTCTGGTGACATCACTCTTCCTTCCTCCGGCCAGGTGTGAGAATGTCCTTGGTTCCCAAGAGAAAGTATCTTGTTTTGACTACACAGTCCCAGCTATCTCTAATCTCCCTTCCTTATCCCTCAACTCTAGTGTGACAGCACCGAAGCTCCAAGATTTGCTTCAGCCAGGCCAGTTTCAGGGTTGACCATTTCAGACAAGTAGCTCTCCACTCTCTTCTTTAAAAAAACCGCAGTGATGAAGCGCCTATAACCTTTGAAGGCATGTCCCTTCCACTGGTAAATGGTTCTCACTGTTAAGAAGTGTCTCCCTAATTTTAGATTGCTTCTCTCCTTGATTCGTTTCCATCCACTGTCCCAAAGGTGCTTTTTCAAGAGGCAACTGGACTTCCTTTGTTTTTCCATGAAGACGTTTCGCTCCTCATCCAAGAAGCTTCTTCAGGTTCTTCAGTTCAGTGAAACATCTTCAAGGAAAAGCCCAGTTGCCTCTTGAAAAAGCACCTTTGGGACAACCACGATCTGGATGACTGAGAATCTCCGTAGACATGTCCATCCACTGCTTCTCGTCCTGCCTTCTGGTGCTTTGGAAAGTAAGCTGACCCCCTCTTTTTTGTGGCAGCCCCTCAAATACTGCCGTAATGGGTATTAGCAATGAATATTCTGGCCCCAACTGTGATAGTTGAGGACTACCTACATGTTGTTTCTAAGTTCTTTACTCCAATATGGGCCACTGTCAGGGTTCCAAGTAACACCCCCAATGAAAGAAAACTCCGAGGCTTGAGTTTCCTCAAAGTTCCATTTTATTAGAGATGTCATATTGGCACATTTGGGAAAACCCAAATCTGAAATCTTCCAGGTTTTCCCCACCCAAAGGAAAGTTCAAGTCCCTGCCTAACCCCCACATGTCCATCACATGGTCCAATCCAAGCACCGTCCCAACTGGAGATGCCTCCCAGTTCCAGCCGTCCAGGTGCAGGGCAAGATGTCCTTGACTCTCTGAGAAAGGAATGTTATTTTGACTATATATCACCCTGGCTCCATACAATCCCCCCTCCCAGTTTCCCACAGCATTAAATGTGGCAGGCCTGACGATCCAACGAAAAAAGATGGCTTCCAGGCCTGACAGCCACACGGATGATGAGGTAGGGGATTTTAGTGCATGTTGCAGGAGGAGAAAACAGTCACACAATAGGGCTTGTGAAGCGAGGCGGCCTAACTAACATATTTCTTAGGACTTTCCTGCCCACTGAATATTTTTTTTCAAAAGACATGCAACGGATTCAATTGCTTAGAAAGAAGGAAAAGGGGTTGTTTGTTTTAAAAACTACTAGACTAAAGCCAATGCCCGAAATTAGTTCTCCATCAGCCAAAACCATAAAAGGACTCAAAGATAGCAGCAGAATGTAGAACAGCTGGCCCCTTTCAAAGTAGAGCTTCATTCTATTTATTTATTTATTTATTCCCAATGTGGGTTTTTCCCTTCACATAAAACAGAAGTTTTGTTAGAAGTCAGCAAAGCCAAAATGACCCTTACTCCAGCCGATTCAATCCTCCTGTAAATCAGACCTGAGCTTAAACGGCAGGGAAGTATTAGGATCTGTTTGCACCGTTAGCCAAGGGAGGGTTTAAGTTCATTGTAAACAGACACCTATAAACCCACAATCACACACAGCTTGGACTGGTGAGTTAGAATTACTTCTGGCTCCTGAGATGGAATTATTTCATTTCTAAGACACTATCCAATTAAAAGACGCTTGCTCCTGGGGAGGAAAGCTATGGCAAAGTTAGACAGCATACTAAAAAGCAGAGACATCACCCTGCCAACAAAAGTCCATAGTCAAGACCACTGTTTTCCCAGCAATGGATGGCTGTGAAAGTTGGACCATAAGGAAGGCTGAGTGCCAAAGAATGGAGGCCTTTGAACTCTGGTGCTGGAGAAGACTCTTGCGAGTTCCTTGGACTGCAAGGTGAACAAACAGGTCAGCCCTAGAGGAGATCAACCCTGACTGCTCTTTAGAAGGCCAGATCCTGAAGAGGAAACGCAAATACTTTGGCCACCTAAAGAGAAGGAAGGACTCCCTGGAGAAGAGCCTAATGCTGGGAACGATTGAGGGCAAAAGAAGAATGGAACAAAATTCACTTAACAAATGTCTCACCTAACGATATAAATTTTATGTCCCCAGCTTGAAAATTCCAGAAATGCTGGGTTTTATGCTGATTTAACAAGGCCAACTCTCTGTAGGCAGTATGCTTTTCCAACTCAAATATATTAGACATCCGTAGTTACCAACCTCTAGTTGCCAAGTATACATCACTTTGCTATAATCCCATATGGCTTGTTTACATTGTACTTCTGGCAATTTCTCCAGGGGATTTTAAATTTAATCTAATATAATTGTTACCTCTTATCATATTAAAACTTGTAGGTGTCCTTTTCAGTTAACAGTTGATCTTACTGGGATAAGCTCAAAGAGCAGGAAGGAACGCTGAGCACCACTCAAATTCCATTACATCCTTTTTTAAGCACAGAAAAAAAAAGTGGGAGGGGGGACGTGACCCTCCTCATTTCTAATTCTATGGAAAAAAATTCTACATCATTTTGACTGCGGATAACCTCTTACAAAATGCTCTTTAAGTTGCATTCTCCAGTCTCAATGTGACCGTTCGTTGCGGACCTGTACGGTCTTAAACCGTAATTCCTAGATTCAAATTTTACATTCAATTGTAAAATTCCATTTGGTTTGGGCCTCCCCAATACATCTGTCAAGGAAATGTGGAGTTGTTCCGCCCCAGCTACAGACCCCAAAGAACGCAGCACACACAAAGTCCGTTCAAACCTTGGTTTACTAAATAAATCAGTCTTTTACAACAACGGCTGTTAATTAACTGCATTAACAGCAGCCAAGAATTCAAAGAATAATAACTGAAAGCTTACTATGGTTGGCA
Source organism: Pituophis catenifer annectens (assembly GCF_029215685.1). Lineage (NCBI taxonomy): Eukaryota > Metazoa > Chordata > Lepidosauria > Squamata > Colubridae > Pituophis > Pituophis catenifer. The sequence goes on from NW_027256893.1 coordinate 21,099,095, forward strand.
GAATGCCCAGAAGCAATTTGCAGGAAGCTGATAAGATAAGCAAGACAGGACACGAAGGTATGTGAACGAAGTTGTTCCCTGCAAATTGCTTCAGTCGATGTTCCTCCTTAAATAGGCTAAGGGAGTGGCCAATTAGCCTCGAGGAGACCTCCTCCTGAAGAGCCACTCCTGCCTTTTGGCAGCTCTGCGTGCCCGTGCATCGAGAAGAGGCTCCTCCTCTTCGTCCTCTTCACTTATGGGAGCTTCTGGAGGTTCTGAAGGCCCTGGCTGAATCCCCGCCTCTGGCACCACATCTTCTCCAGCCTCCTCATTGTCCAACTCGAGTGCCAGCTGCACAGGCTGCTGGCGCAGCACCACACCAGCCTCCTCACTGTCTGAATCACCTACTAGCTGCACAGGCCGCGTACGGGCCGCAACAGGAGTATATATCCATCGTTTGCAGCATTGGTGCATATCCCGAGGACCCCAAAATGTATCCACCTCTCAAAAATCCTTCAGTGTGATTCCATAACTCCTCCAAAGATAGCAGGGTGCATAAAAATTGATGATTTATCCACAAGATTGACCCAACCAAGCTTCTATCTTGTGTCTGTCTTGGGGTGACTAAATCTACCAAGTCCTTCCATTACAGATAGTCCTCGACGTACAATAGTTCACTTAGCAACCATTCAAAGTTGCAACAGCACTGGAAAAAAAGTGACTTATGACCATTGTAGCATCCCCATGGTCATGTGATCAATTTCAGATGCTTGGCAACGGGTTCATATTTATGATGGAATCACGTGTTCATCTTTTGTGACCTTCTGACGAGCAAAGTCAATGGGGAAGCCCAATTCATTTAACAACCATATCACTAACTTAACAGCTGCAGTGATTCACTTAACAACCGTGGCAAGAAAGGTCATAAAATGGGGCAAAACTCACTTGACGGCTGTCTTGCTTAGCAACATAAATTCTGGTGCTCAATTGTGGTCGTATGTCGAGAACTATCTGAATATCTAGGATATTATCTTTTGAAAGGGATAATTGTAAATGTAATTAAATAATCTTCTTCCGGGACCAATTAGGAACAACTAAACACAGTTTGATTGAAGGTTAACGACGATATAAATAATAGCTGCTATAAGGACATCATGATCCCATAACCTCTGCCCTTTGACCTCCTTACACCCACTTTTTCCATTCGGCAGGCCTTCCATATTACCAAACGGTTCAATCTAAAACCAAGAAGTTTACTTATAGGAAAGGTAAAGGTTCTCCTCGCACATATGTGCTAGTCGTTCCCGACTCTAGGGGGCGGTGCTCATCTCCGTTTCAAAGCTGAAGAGCCAGCGCTGTCCAAGGACGTCTCTGTGGTCATGTGGCCGGCATGACTCAACACCAAAGGCGCACAGAACGCTGTTCCCTTCCCACCAAAGGGGGTCCCTATTTTTCTACTTGCATTTTTTTATGTGCTTTCGAACTGCTAGGTTGGCAGAAGTTGGGACAAGTCACGGGAGCTCACCCCGTTACACGGAGCTAGGGATTCGAACCCCTGAACTGCCGATCTTTCGATCGACAAGCTCAGCGTCTTACCCACTGAGCCACCGCATCCCTACTTATAGGAAAAGTTGAATATAAACCATTTTGGATAACCCCGTGGCTGTGAAATTTCCATGCCACAAAAATTCGAATCTATCGAACCCAAAATGCAAGGAGAAAGGATTGAAAAACATTGTCGTGTCCCGTCCCCCCCCCCCCCCACACACACACACAAATCCACGTCTAGAAAATATTTCCCACTTCTTTTGATTACTTCGAGTTATGGATTCAGGAAGAGCTGAACCAGATAAGATGGCATGAAACGAGATCTTATCCAACGCAAAAATTGCTGGATTTCTTAAAGGAGATCAGAAGGCAGCCAAGAAAAAGGGGGGAGGGATTGAAGTTCCTTTTCCTACTTAGTCCTAAAGTTGTGAGTAAGGGACAACTACACCGCCAACCTTTACTCTCCAAGATCTGCAAGGATTCGTTGGCCATCTGCTCCTTTTATCTCAGCCATCTATTTACCCAACTCCAGTGTTTGTGCAATGAATGTTTTAAGTGATGCAGCTGCAAAACTCATTTGCTATGCCTTCTTTTGTGAACCATCATCAACTATATTACTTTTTCCCCCTTCTCTGAAACAGGTCTATTGACAGATGAAACATGCCCTAGCATACAATTTAGCTCATGTCAGAGGCAATCTTTTGCGTAGCGATACAGCTGCACGCACAGTCATAAAAATTGAAGCACGCCCCAAAAGGAACAATTACATAGTTAAAAAAAAAAACCCTGCTTGCCGACTGAATGTCTTTCCTCCAGCTTCCTTCGCTTATTAGTAGTCCTCCATTTACGACCACAAAGGGGCACCAGAATTCCTGCTGCTAAGCAAGGCAGTCGCTAACGGAGTTCTGCCTGCTTTGGCAACCTTTTTGCCATGGTTAAACCAATCGCTGCGGTTGTTAAGCGAGTCGTGCGGCCGTTAAGCAAATCCGGCTTCTCCCATTGACTTAGCTTGTCGGAAGTTGGGTTGGGAAGGTTGAACATGGAGATCACATGATCTCAGGATACTGCAAAACCATGATAATACATACATCCTGGGTGCCAAATGTCTGGGTTTTGATCACGCGACTGGAAGGGATATTGCAACGGTTGTTAAGTGAAAGGACTGGTTATAATCCTTTCAGTAACTTTGAACGGTCACTAAACGATTGCAAGCCAAGGGCTCCCTGGAAACTCTGATCTATCTACTACGATAGATTCATACTATGGACTATAGCAGTGATGGCTAACCTTTTTGCCGTCGCATGCCAAAAGCGGGGGGCAGCGGTCACGCACGTGTGTGCCCACACTCACAATTCAATGCGTCCCGCTCCCTCGAGCATGCGTGCGCAACCCCCAGTGCTCCCCCCACTTTTGGCATGCGATGGCCCAGTTTTTTTGCCCACCCCAGGCTCCAGAGCCTTTCTAGGAGCCTGGGGAGGGCGAAAACAGCCTTCCCCCCACCCCCCGGAGGCCCTCCTGAGGCCGGAAACAGCCTGTTTCCCAACTTCCGGTGCACGCCGGAGATGAGCTAGGGCAACATTTGCATGCCACCGATATGGCTCCAGGTGCCACCTGTGGCACATGTGCCATAGGTTCGCCATCATGGGACGATAGTGTCATAAAGCAGGGAGAAGCTCAAAAACAGTAACTGTGACAGGGACCTGGAGTCCTAGTCCTAGTCCCTTAAACATGAGCCAGCCGTGTGCGGCAGCAGCCAAAAAAGCTAATACAATCCTTGCTTGTATAAACAGAGGCATAGAATCAAAATCACGTGAAGCATTAGCACCCCTTTATAAAGCCTAAGTAAGGCCACACCTGGAAATACTGCATCCAATTTTGGTCACCGCGTTACAAAAAAAAGATGCTGAGACTTTGGAAAAAAAAGTGCAGAGAAGAGCAACTAAGGTGATTAAAGACCTGGAGACTAAAACCTATGAAGAACGGTTGCAGGATTTGTGTATGTCTAGTCTAGAGAAAAGAAGGGCTGGTGGGGTGGGGGGGCATGTCAGCAGTATTCCAGTATTGGAGGGGCTGTCACAAAGAAGAGGGGGTCAAGTTATTTATCCAAAGCACCAGAGGGCAGGACAAGAAAGAATGGATGGAAACTAACCAAGGAGAGAAACAACCAGGAATTAAGGAGAAACTTCCTAACAGTGAGGACAATTAACCAGTGGAACAGCTTGCCACCAGAAGTTGTAGGTTCACTGGAGGCTTTTAAGAAGAGACTGGGCAGACACCTGTCTGAAATGGTATAGGTCTCCTGCTTGTGTAAGGGGCTGGACTAGAAGACTTCCAAGGTCCCTTCCAGATCTATTCTGATTCACATTTTTTTTGCGTAGGAGATGATCAACCTGAGCCCAAGAGTGGGGTCAAATGTATCATCAGTTTGGAGTCTCTACACACACAGAGACACACACACACACACACACACACACACACACACACACATACACACACACACACTGTAAGAGACCCAACTCCAACCCTGTGAAATCAGTTGATTCTTATCTAGTGCCAATTCATCTTAACCATTAGTAGATCAGAGGTATAGGTCACATGAAATAAACTTGTTAAGTACTTTTGAACTCTATCCTGGCTCCTGACTGTTTTGCAATGGAAGTTATTATTTTGTATAAAAAAGGATGGGTGTCATTTTGTTCTGTTTTACACATCGCACTCAAGTCAGAATGGGGTTGGCTTCTACAGCACCTTTGTGACTTGGGTTGCCTTAATATGAAATCCAGCCACAATGTTTTTGCAAACCTTGGATTTAGCATTATCCCTCAATCATGCCATGATACCTTTTGCTCAAAATCATGGCTTGGGTGCAACTGGATAAAAGAGGCAATTATAGAACCTCTGGCCATTCACTCCACATACAAAACCCACTGAATTCATGAGATTCTGAATTGACTAAATGCTGTGTTCTATGAGCAATAATTAGTCATGTTACACCAATTATGTGTTATGCATTACAGATCATCGTGTTATAAGAGAACATCGGGTATACCAATCCATGCTGGCCAATGTATACACCACGTAACATACACTCATATAGCATTAGGCACTGATTCAAGAAAACACTCACAAATTCACACTGCCTACCTATTATTGCTAAGTATTGAGTTTACAGTCGGCATGTAAAGATTAGATAGACTGATGATGATGATACATAGATAGCTAGATAGTTAGATAGATGGATGGGTGGATGGATGGATGGATGGATGGATGGATGGATGGATAGCTAAATAGATGGATGGATGGATGGATGGATGGATGGATGGATGGATGGATGGATGGATGGATGGATGAATAGATAGCTAGATAGCTAGATGGATGGATGGATGGATGGATGGATGGATGGATGGATGGATAGATAGATAGATAGATAGATAGATAGATAGATGATAGATAGATAGATAGATAGATGGATGGATGGATGGATGGATGGATGGATGAATAGATAGCTAGATGGATGGATGGATGGATGGATGAATAGATAGATAGATAGATAGATAGATAGATAGATAGATAGATGATAGATAGATAGATAGATAGATAGATAGATAGATAGATGGATGGATGGATGGATGGATGAATAGATAGCTAGATAGCTAGATGGATGGATGGATGAATAGATAGATAGATAGATAGATAGATAGATAGATAGATAGATGATAGATAGATAGATAGATAGATAGATAGATAGATAGACAGACAGACAGACAGACAGATAGATAGATAGATAGATGCAATTTTAGATGGCCAACCATCAGAAGCAGCTTGAATGAAAGTATAATTGAAAAAAAGCAAGGTATATCTAAAACAATCTTTTGCTAACAGTGGTTTAAAACTGCATAAATAAAGTTTAAAATCTATCATCACAGTCTTCAGGCATTTTATTCTACAGGAGTCACAGAGATAACAGGACTTGTTCTAGCTGTAAGGATAATCCAATATCTGGAAACAAGTTCTTACGTCCTGTCCATTTCCACAGTCCGCTTCGTCCTTTTTTGTAGAAACCCAGGCCAAGTTATATTCTCCATTAAGCACAGGCAAAAAGAAGAAGAAGAAGAAGAAGTATATGAGTTAACAGTTTCTAGCCGATCAGATGGGAGATGGATATTCTAGGAAACAAGATCCATCAGCTGCCCTCTTAACTTCCTTCAAGAAATAAAGGCTGTACAGTATTTTATTTCAAATGTGATTACAACTGCTTCTTCTCCACAAGCATTTGATTTAAAAACTGTACACATATTAAAGTTGCAAATAAACAACAACAATAACAACAACAACCCTGCAGTGTTGTTTCATTCATTACCTATAAGAGGCCTCCGGACAAAACGCAAACCATAAATTAAAAAAAGAGAAAGTAACGTATCACAGAAACGGTTCTTGAATTAATGCAGAGAGAATTCATGCTCCACTAAATTTGCAGCACTGTACATTTGTTGACCACCGAACGGCAGTGTAAGGTTGTTTAGGGCTTATTAAAACCCCTTTTTTAAAAGAAAAAAAAAAAAACTCTGCAACCTCTCCTTCGTAACAATGTCTCTCCTTTCTTTTGAAATCATCAACACAGCAGCTCGCTTGATACTTTTCCATGTTGCATTTGCCAAGGAGAATATACACACATAAGGCTTTGTTCCAAAGCTGCTCCAATATCGCCTGGTGAAAAAGGCACGTGCGTAGCACACTCGCACACACACACACACACACACACAAGCACACCCTGCATTTGGTTACACTGCATTTATTAAATATTTGAAATAAGCTGTCAGCTCTCATTTATATAATTCTCAAGCCACCCGCTCCACGGAGAGCTACTGGGGATATTTCTTCCCACCACGCATCTCTGAAATTAAGAGCTGTCTTAAACAAAAAAGAAATTTCACTTTGCTGACATCCATCCACCAAGGATTAAATGGATCCAACGAGAAACTTCTGAAAACACTCCCCAACATTATTATTTTTTTTTTTTTTGGTAAAAAAAATAATCTTCTCCTTCCCTGCTGGCTTTCCATTTTCCCAAACTTTTATCAAGTGACACTAACAATAAACCCAGATATCGGTGAAGTCTTTGCAAGGCACTGCAATTTCTCAGTATCTTAAGGGAGCATCTCACACCAGAGCGCCCCCCCTCACCCCCGAGGTTGCACAAACAGAGCCAAAGGGGACGAGTTCACTGTGAAAGAGCTCTTTATAATACAGGGACGAAGGCCCACTGCTAATAACTTGGCCTGCTATTGACACAAGCATAGTGCAAATAGCCAAGTCCTTTAAGGGAGTAACATGAGTCACAATGTACCTCTTTAAGTTTTGAAATTTTTCCCTTTCCTTGTCTGGCAGCTGGTGAAAACAAACCAGATACGTTTGAAACATATTTTGTGTAATGCATTTAGCCGCAGGGAATATCCGTCCCTTCTGGCTATTACATGTATTCTGTCATCTGTAATCTCTTGACAAGAAAAGGAGATATCAATAAGACACAGAACTAAGCAGGGGCTACAACTTTTCCAGCTGGCTCAACGAGACACATTTAAAAAGGGTTCCTTTTTTTCTTGATGAAGACAGGAGCTGCTGAAGGATCTGGTAGTCAGCTCCTTTCTCAGTTGGGGTGGTCCTGAGTTCCTCGGGCTTGCTCCTTTATTTTAGATGCAAGGCTCACGAGACCCCCATCAAGTTTCCCTCAGAAAAACATACTCGGTTAGTAGAATCAAAATCCTTGCTTTAACATCCTCGAACCAGGAAGAAATGTGGAGGAATGTGGAAAAGGAGTGGGACTATTGTGAGAACAGGGACAGAGAAATGGCAGGCGGCAGACAACACACAATCACTAGTAATCCATACAACTGTAATGCAATCTAAATACCCAGCCTTAAACATAAGTCTGATCTCCGTACAAGCTGACCCACCAAATAAAAAGGAAACATACCCAGCAGCTGCCTCCAAACTCCTGCATTCAAAACAGAACCAGCAAAACTGTTTATTGTTCCCACTCATCAACCCCAAGACAGAAAAACACATTTTTAAAAATGCACTTTTTCTTTTGACTTGGAAACCCCATGCACTGGGATATTTTCTTTACCATCAGGTCCCCTATGACCCAAGAAAACCACCCTATCCTGCAAGGAGCCCACTTTGGAAGCGCCAAAGGAGAAAACTCTGCCTTATTTACACCAAGCTGGGAGGAAGTTACAAGGGATTGTATTTGCAAAGGGAAAGGGGGAAATAGAAAAGAACAAACAACAACAACAACCAAAGATGATTTGCAAATAAGTGAGAAAGGATGAGAGGGGGAAAGTTCTGGCAAGGAAAAAAGAAACTTGAGAAAGTTCTGATTTTAAGAGGGGAAAAAAACCCTAGTTTTAAAACCAGTGCATCAGCACAAGTTGTAAGATCAAGACCATCTCTTCCCCCCCTCCCTTTCTCCTGCCTTCCCTCGAAGTACAACCCAACCAGAGCCTCCACCATCCCTCTAGAAGCCAAACCAAACTACGACAATAACCACAACACCATCCAATGCAAATCCACAAACTGTAACACAATTATGCACCCCCTGGAACAAAAGATTAAGGGGGGGGGATAGAAAGAAATAGAAATAGAGAGAAATAGAGAGAGAAGGGAGAGGGGGAGGGAGGGAGAGGGAGGTGGGAAGACAGGAAGGGAGGGAGGGAGAGAAGAGAGGGAGAAGGAGAAGAGGGAGGGAGAGAAAAAGGGAGAGAAAGAGAGAGAGGAGAGAGAGAGAAGAGGAAAGGAGGAAAAGAGAGAGGAGTGAGAGAAGGAGAGAGGGAGAAGAGGAAAGAAGGGAAAGAGAGAGAGAAAGGAAAAGAGAGGGAGATGGAAAGAAGAGAGAGGAGGAAAGGAGGGAAAGAGAGAGAAGAGAGGGAGGGAGAAAGAGAGAGAGCAGTGGAAAGGAGGGAAAGAGAGGAGTAAGAGAGGGAGGGGGAGAAAGAAGAGAGAGGAGGAGGAAAGGAGGGAAAGAGAGAGGAATGAGAGAGAGGGAGAGAAAAAGGGAGAGAGAGAAGAGAGAGAGAGAAGAGGAAAGGAGGGAGAGAGAGGGGGAGAAGAGGAAAGGAGGGAAAGAGAGAGGAGTGAGAGAAGGAGGAAGAGAAAAAGGGAAAGAGAGGAATGAGGGAGGGAGAGAAAGAGGGAGAGAAGAGAGAGAAGAGGAAAGGAGGGAAAGAGAGGGGGGGAGGGAGAGAGAAAGAGAGAGAGAGGGAGAATAATGAAATAAATACTCACCTTGTTGTAGCTGTAGTAACCCAAACACTGGGTAAAGTCCAGACCTGAAGGGTCTCCGGGAAGGGAGCTCCCCGAGGCAGCGGGATAAAACCTTACATCCATTTCGCAGGGTTGATATCTTGGGGGGCAGCAGGGCAGGAGGGGGGAGAGGGTGAGGAGGGGGGGATTGGAGGAGGAGGAGGGGGGAGTGTGTTTGGGGGGGGGTCTTAAAGAGAGGAAGAGTCGGAGATCTGCTTGATCCAAAGAGGCGAAGTTCTGGAGAAGCTTGGACTAGATCCACCTTCCAAAGGGCTGCCCCCCCTCCTCTCCTCCTGCCCCAGCACACCCACAAAAAAAGAGGCGCGCGCGGGCGCAGCACACACACACACAGAGAGAAAGAGAGAGACCTGCACTCTCCGAGCAGGCAGCGCGGAGCAAGTTGCCGGGTTCTGCGGGGAGGGAGGGGGATTGAGGGAGGAGGAGGAGGCGGGATGATAGAGAGGGGGAGGGGGAGAGCGGCAGGTGAGCCGGAAGGGACAGGTGAGGGACGCTCTAGGGGGAGGGAGGAAAGGGGGGGAAAGCCACCGAGACGGAGGAGGAGCCGCTGTCGCCGCGGCTCGAAGGAGAGGAGGGGGGCGCGCGTCCTCACCCCCTCCGCTCGCCCGTCCCTTCCCCTCGGCTCCACCCACCCACCCACCCCTCTCTCTCTCTCCCTCCCTTTTCCCAATGGCAGACAAGGAGCCGGGTCGCCTTCCAGGTGCGCCACACAAAGGAGCCACGCGCCCGGAGCCGAGGAACAGCGGCTCTTCCATCCACTCCTCCTCCCCCCCCCCCACCTCCGCAAATCAGCTTTGGGTGGGACGCCGATTGGAGGGGGGGCGCTGAGGGGGGGAAAGAGCGGGGTGCGCGCGCAGCCCCCTCCCTTCACCCCCCCCACCCTCCCCGGCTTGGGACTCTCTGAGGAGAAGCGAAGCTTTCTTCCCTCAAAGGGGCCCAAGAGCCCCGGCCAGGCGGGAGGGGGATTCGCGTTCTTTGAGGGTCCCTGATAGCCTCCCCTCTTCCCCGGGGAAGGGAAGGGTCTCCCCGCAAGGCCGAGAGAAGGCGGCCACATTTGAGGCGGGAAAGTGGGGAGCAGCCCCGGAATATTGAGGCGGTGGGTGAGTGGGTGGCCCCGCTTCGCCTTCCCTCCGCGACCATTTCGCCTCAGAAACATGGCGCGCTCGCTCGTCGTCGTAACCCCGGACGGCTCGGCTCGGTTATCCCGAGTTTTTCGGGGAGCCACGTGGGAAGGGGCAAACTTTCGGGCGATGGTCCGGCCGTTGACCGGTTGGGCGAGGCTGGGCGGGAAGAAGGAAGGTGGGAGGGGGGGAATTGGACGACGCGCGACTAATTGGACGTGTGGACGCGGTTTTGTGGTGGGGGAGAATAGAATAAAATAGAATAATCAATAGAATAAAATAGTCGGAAGGGGCCTTGGAGGTCTTCTTATAATAATAATAATAATAATAATAATAATAATAATAATAATAATAATTTTATTTCTATACCGCCCTTCTCCCGAAGGACTCAGGGCGGTGTACAGCCTATTTAAAAACACAAGACAAAACAACAATATAAAATTTAAAATAATTAAATAAAGTGGCTCAAATTTAAAACCCCAATAAATTTAAATACCCCAATTTAAAACTATTGTGTTGATAGTCCGGCCTGGCGGAACAACAGGGTCTTCTAGTCCAGGGATCTCCAACCTTGGCAACTTTAAGCCTTGGTGGACTTCAACTCCCTCAATTCCCCAGGCAGCTTTGCTGTCCACCAAAACAGTATTTTGAAGAGAACTGGCTGGCATATCCAAGACAGGCATCACCAGTGTAGTTTAATATCTAAATTAACACACTTCTGAGGTTTACTTCATGCAGTGACACACAAAGTAATAAAATGCCCTGGGTTGGCACAGGGATTTTAAGCCACCACAACACAGATAGGATGACATCATTGTCACAGATAACAGAAAGCACCTGAAAAGTGCGTTAAAGAATTACGACATCATGATGCTCTTGACCTCTGGGTTCCTACAATAGAAAAACCTATTGTTTGTTTGTTTTGTGACTTTAAAACAGTTCTCGCTTGAACAAGTTGTTACAATTTTGCCAACGTTTTCAGAAGTAGTTTGCCATGGCCTCCTTCCAAAGGCTGAGACACACCCAGCATGCTTCTGCCCCTAAGAAGGCAGGACTAGAACTTGGAGTTTTCAGCTGCTATTATATTATTTTCCTTCATAACTACTTTAATCTATTTTTTCATACTTATTCATATGCAAAATCTGCCTCTGACCTGGGATTTAAGCAAACTTCCACCACTATAGTTCTATCACTAGCATCATTTGCAAAATGTTCCAGGATGTGCTTTCAAACACTTCATTTTCTTGAAAGAAAGAAAGAAATTGCCATTATTCCACCGCTTGTAATGGATTATTGATTCATACTAATGTCTGGCTGCCTCAGTTTAGTGGTGACACTACAATTCTTCTTTCTTTCTAGCATCCAAATAGGATTTGAAACATCCACAGTAGACCACTTGAAAATCTTTTCCTTCAAAGATAGTTAAGAAAAACACTTGAGGCCTAAATTAGATATGGGACATAAGACAGAGGAGTGTTAACTGTAGGGGAATTGCAGAAGCATACGAGGGATTAGGAACTACATGCATAGATGGTAGAGTTCTGTTCATGTAAAACACCAGATTCTGTCGTTTAAGCTTAACTTTTGAACTTTCTCTCTTTGCCTTTAGTGAAACTAACATACAGCAAGCATTGTCTCCAGAGGAAATGGTAGATACAGCACCATAGTCATATCACATGTATGTAGAAAGGGGCTGGGCTCAGATTGTGCTGCCATCTTGATTTTTTGGGAACCCTCCCATGGAGATTCCTGTTCACATCTATGAATTGTCATTAGGTGGAAAAACAAACACTTAATAGTTGGGTGTAAGAAAGAGATTGGCAGTCCCAAAGGTGCTTTTTCAAGAGGCAACTGGACTTTCTGGTTTTTCTTTGAAGACGTTTCGCTTCTCATCCAAGAAGCTTCTTCAGCTCTGATGGATGAGAAGTGAAATGTCTTCCAAAAAAACAAAAAACAAAGTCCAGTTGCCTCTTGAAAAAGCACCTTTGGGACAACCATGACCTGGATGACTGAGAATCTCCATAGACAAAGAGATTGGCATTGAAATAGCAAGTATGAGGTAGGACAGTATTTCTGATTCTATTCTTACAAGTAAATTTTTATGCAGCCTCAAGTATTGTATGCATCAATTTTTCCAATAGTTTGGATCTGAACATTAAAAATGGAAGATTTTTTTAATTACAACCTGGTTGGTTGGTTGAGATCCTAATAATAGTATAGAAGAAAATCGTATCTTTGTCAGAACAGGCAGGATCGTTACAATAACGCTACACAGACTGTGTGTTGTTATATGCATATATTTAAAAAGGCAAGGGGTGGATGAGAAGAGCAGATTCAACCCTTTGAGATTTTGATCCTTCAGGACAAATACCAACTGCCCTTCCCACTGGCAAAGAACTAGTTCACAGTTCACTGGTATGCCCAGATAGGAAAAAGAGACGTATGGTGGTTTGAACCTTTGGACTTCTAAAGATAGGGAGTTGGCAGTTCCTCCTTCTCTGCTCTTTCCCCTAGAAAACCAGAACTAGAAAGCCTAGAAGTATTGATGCACTAGGCCTGATGAGGTTACTTAGTCTGGGTAACGAAACGTCTTCAAGAAAACAACCAAGCGCAAAGACCCCCTTTTTGAGTTCAGCTGTAAATGGGCTGAGGTGGTTAATCATGTACCATCAAGTCCGTCATTCTCTCAGCAACCACACCGATAGAGGTTCTCCAGCATAATCTACCCCAAAGCCTCACCCTTTAGGTCTTTCAGTGGTGTACCCATCACCACTGTAAATGAGTCCGTCCACCCAGCTGCTGCTGGTAGGTCATCTTCTCTTCTATCTTTCCCAACATTATTGACCTTTCAAGGAACCTGGGTTTTTGTGCCATGTGTCCAAAACATAGTAAATGGAGCTGGGTCATTTGTTCCTCAGTTGAGAACTTTTGACTTGCCCTGTGATCCATTCATTTGAGGGACCATGAGAGATCTCAAATGGAGAAGCAGCTTTGCATGATGAAATGTGAAGTCCATTGACTGTTTCCAGCCTCCAGAGAGCCTCTGGAGCCTGGGAAGGCCATTTTTACCCTCCCGGAGGCTCAAGGAAAGTCTCTGGAGCCTGGGGAGGGCAAAAACGCCACCCCCCCTTCCCCCCCGTGGTGCAGGAGGCCGACTAGGCCACACCCACCATGGCCATGCCCCACCCAGCAACCGGGCAGAGAACCCCTTGCTAAAATATTTGAAGCCCACCCCTGCTCACGTCACCCTTTATAAGAGATGGGAGACCACATTTGACATTAGCTTCACTTGTCCCAATTTCATCTGAGAATCGCATTGTTTGTTCCTTCGGTGAGCGGTTTGTCTAACATGTACATTTAGAAGACATCTATAAAATCGTACTAGAAAATAAAATAAGACTGGTGGGCTTTCTACATGTATTTCTGCAGAGGGTGGGCTAATCTTAGCAAGATCCTTCCATCAATGACATCCACCAACGAAAAGATTTTTATGACCTTCAGCAACTTGCGTGAACCACACAACCCAGGATGTTGTGTTACGTTTTTAAAGCAGATGTATTTTGTGCTTAGACTTAAACCTGTAACTGGAATGGGGCCTACCTACCCCTGTTTTCTGGAACTGTTTCAAATCTTCCCTTCGCCCCCACCTTCTCAGCATTTCGCCACCTGTTTCGTGAATTCATACTCCAAAGGGGATCTGTGCAATTAGGAACAAGGAAATGAAAATAAATGACCTTGTTTGTTGTTTGCAACAAAGGGACTGTGCAAAATTAATCCAGCAAAGCTTGACCTTATAACCTCAGGAAAGGAGGGGGGAAAACCTCTTCCCTGGTAATAAATGCACAACACATCACACACACACACACCACACAGCAAGTTGTTTTAAAAAAAGCAAAACCATTCTCAAGCAACTCTGCCTCTTTCTTATGGATATTTTGAGGAGGATATTCAAAATATTAAATATTGAACGAGGGAGGTCAGAGGAATTTGCATGAAAGCAAAGATGTTTAGGCAGAGCTAGAACTGGGGGGGGGGGGTTCATTACAAAATCCACACAGCAGGGAAAGCTACGAATACATCAAGAGCAACTTTAGGGTTTGGTGTTGGGGGGGGGGCTTTGAGCTTTGCTTTGGACTTGTTGATGCTTTTCCTGTTGGTTAAATTTGATCAACTCTCCTAATGAGATTTGGGGGAAGGGGGAAAGGACTGTAAGAGAGATAGAGATAGGCATAATTATCCATCTGGGTTATTTGCTCTTCTGTCCAACCTTATTGGGTCAATTGATACTAACCATCCAGCGTAAGGGTTGGTCATGATGATATTGTCCGTTTAATTATTTGTTTGGTTCATTGCAGGACCGTCCCAGGCCCGTTGACTCAGACGTAATCCCCGTAGAGTTCAATTAGGCTAACTCCCAAGTAGGGTTGTGTCAAAGGACAATGATGTTGATCTGTAATGGACTGTTACTGGCTATTTATCTTGCTCTCTGGCTGCGTAGGACGTGTCACAAACAAACTTTGATTTCCCCCCCCCTCTTTTGACTATTAATAAAATATTGAAAGTGAATGAAATCAAAGCAAATTACTCGTTGGAACCTATAATTCAGTGAGATATGGATTGTGTGTCAATGTTAATATAATAACGGTGGGGTTAGTTAGGACCGTGAAGTCCCTCCCCGTCCCTTTGAATTAAATTTTAAGCGTTAAGTTTTAACAATCCTTGCCTCTATTTTAAAATTTTCTATTCTGATTTTAGATTTTTTTTTAAATGTTATTTGTACAACCCCCAGATTCCCTCTATGTGGGAGATGGGTAGTTTCTAAATTTGATAAATTAAATATATACAGCAGGGGTGAAATGTTACTGGTTCGGACCAGTTTGAGCGAACCGGTAGTAATAAAAGCTACCAGTTTGGGCGAACCGGCAGTAAAAAAAATGCTACCGGTTCGGATGAAGCGGTATTTCCGATGATCAGCTGTGCATCAGCTGAGAGTTGGGAGGCTGATCCAACAGACAATCAACTTGTGCTAATTAGGCTATGCTGAAGCTGAAATGGGCTGTTTCTTTTTGCTGCTTGCTACAAGGAGGTAAATTGCTGGGAGGCAGAGGCCAAAGGGTGGGCAGGGCTACATTCAGTGTATAAGACGCACCTAAGTTTTTACCCCCTTTTAGGGTGTGTGTGTGTGTGTGTGTGTGTGTGTGTGAGTGAGTGAGTGAGAGAGAGAGAGAGAGAGAGTAGACCAGCTCAATTTTAGGAATAGAAATTTAATCTATATTAATTTGATGTAATACATTTATTTCTAATAAATTTAATTCATAATTGACAAACGTAAATGTTTGTTTTTCTTCACTCATCCACAGACCAGGATGATCTTAGATTGCATTTGCTCTCATGGAGTTGTTCCATTCTCCATCTTCACCTTGTCATCTTTTATATATATATTCTAGGTCTCCCGAGGTCACAATGCTTTGTTATTTACTGCCCGGTAGCTCAACCAGCCTTGTAACATTTATCTTCCCAATTCCCTTTGGTGTCCTCTACAACATCGAGATGCGCTTCCCTTAATTTCCTCTTTTCTCAAGAATGCAGGGTGCTCTGCAGCCTCCTTAAATTAAGCAAACTTTCTACCCCGACCCCTGCTAGCTGGGTGCCCCCATTACACCTTTGATGTTTGAACTAGGTCTGATTCATAATAAGGTAACCAAAACCTCATCCCCATTTTCTGTGTGCCAAGAAAATGATGTCATATGGACCTGATGGAGTTCCATGAAGGAGGATAGGGGGTTTTTTTTAACTCTTTTTTTTTCATTAAAACCAATACTAAAACTAGCTTTAGTCATTCCGTGTCCAAAACTGTGTTCCAAGTTCTGGAAAGTGTTCTTTCTTTCCATGTGAAACAAGCTTATTCTCAGGATGTTTGCTATGTGGTGCAAGTTCTGAACTTGCGTAGTATTTAGCTGCGAGTTCAATTCTCACCAGGCTCAAGGTTGACTCAGCCTTCCATCCTTCCGAGGTAAGTAAAATGAGGACCCGGTTTGTGGGGGCAATAAGCTGACTTTGTATAAAAAAGAACACCGCTTAGGGGAGGCCAAAAGCCCTACTAAGCAGGTATATACAAAAGTATGAAGGCTATTGCTTAAAAGCATTGTAAGCCGCCCTGAGTCTCCGGAGAAGGGCGGCTTATAAATCAAACTAATAAATAAATAATAAATTAATAAACTTAATATACTGTAACAAAAGGACAAAATATGCAGCTCTTTGGGGGAGGGAATATCCATCTTCCCGTCCCCAGAATGCCAAATTTGAACAAGGTCCAATTCCTTCCTATTGGGATTTAATTGAAAATTTGGAATAGCGCCAGTAATAAATTAACAACAACAATTAGATAGCGCCCAATGTTCAAGACTTCTGTATCTTGAGCCTATCTTCTGGAATGTTGGCTATTCCTGCCAGTTTGGTGTCACCTGCAAATTTGATGAGTTCCCCATCTATCCCCTCGTCCAAGTCATTGATGAAGATGTTGAAGAGCACTGAGCCTTCAAGTATTGGAAGATGTTATCATGTCTCTACTAAGTCTTCACTTCGTTAGACTAAAGATACCTAGTTCTCTTAACCGTCCATCATATGGTTTAGCCTCCACCCCTCCTGATCATCTTCGTAGCTCTTCTCTGCAGTCTTTTGAAAAAAATATCTTTTTTATACTATGGTGACCAGAACTGGACAGAGTATTTCCAGTGTCATGATTTATAATTTAATGTTCTTATATGAGCCCAGCCCCTTTATTGCTGCTTCAATCAAATGTAATTAAATAAATCATGGTTTCATCCTATTTATACGAATATGCAAATGGTATGGGAAGATACATCTCTTGTTCAATTCAACCCGAAAGTCATTCCTTCATTCCATGGCACAATAAACAGCCCAGATTAGGCACACGACATAATTCCCATTATGTTAATTCTACTTTAAAATATATTGTGCAGAGGGCTGCAACAATCAAATTATCAATTATAATGTCTACTCCGAGTAGAAAAGTGTTGCAAAACAGAGGGCTGATTATGGTTCCACTACTTCCAATCTGCATACTCATTGTTTAGTACAGGGAAAACAAATTATCTTGTGTTGGCCTCAGTTCAAATTTAATTAAAGGAGTGCAAAGCAATTATAATAAAGTACAATGGTGTAGTAATGAAAGGAAAATAACTCATTAACCTATTAATCTTTATTTATGTTCCTCTCAAATAAGTATGTAATTTCTTTATCACCATATCCCATAAGTACTCACAGGCTTTTCTAATGCTCGCAGAGTCTGACCATGTTAAACATCAGACTACAATTTCACGATTTCACTTTCTACAAATTTGATTTCCTCCTCCTCCTCCTCCTCCTCCTCCTCCTCCTCCTCCTCCTCCTCCTCCTCCTCCTCCTCCTCTTCCTCCAGCAATCCTTCTTCTTCTATTGCTTCTTCTCCTTCTCCTATTCCTTCTCCTTCTTCTATTACTCCTCCTCCTCCTCCTCCTCCAGCAATCTTTCTTCTATTGCTTCTCCTCCTCCTCCTCCTCCTCCTCCTCCTCCTCCTCCTCCTCCTCCTCCTCCTCCTCCTCCTCCAGCAATCCTTCTTCTTCTATTGCTTCTTCTCCTTCTCCTATTCCTTCTCCTTCTTCTATTACTCCTCCTCCTCCTCCTCCAGCAATCCTTCTTCTATTGCTTCTCCTCCTCCTCCTCCTCTTCCTCTATTTTCAACCTATTTCTCTGATAAGTACATTTCAACATTGTTCATTTGTCTTTCTCTGCTCTCTCTCTCTATATATATACACACACACACAAATGCATGCAGAGAGAAAGAGGGAGGGAGGGAGAGAGAGAGATTTTTGGCCTCTGCTTCTCCTTGACACTTGTCAGTTCTAAAAGGCAAATCACACACCGAACATTGGTATGCCTCAGTTATTGTGTAAGGGGAGAATTTGTTCCCCAAACATCTGCTGCGTTAGATAGTGTTACATTAAGACATAGCATGAAAGCATATTATTTTTAAGAGGACTTGACACAGCTATCCCTTGTTAATCTTTCTAAACTGAAGGAAGATGGTACAAAAGACCGGGTTTTTTTCGCAAGTAGCCTGTTTAAGATTCTTGGAACAAATTCTCTGGAATTGCTTGATTTCTGCTTTGGGGGAAAACCACCCACAGACCTCGCTTTTATTGGAAAGTCAAAGAAAAGGATGCACCACAGAAGGACTAGTTGGGAGGAGACCACTGCATTTTCAAAACCTTCCATTTTAAAATTTCTAAACTCCCTGTCTCTGCCCTAAGCCTTTGCAAAATACTTAAAGGTAAAGGTTCCCCTTGCACATAGGTGCTAATCATTCCCGACTCTAGGGGGCGGTGCTCATCTCCGTTTCAAAGCCGAAGAGCCAGTACTGTCCGAAGACGTCTCCATGGTCATGTGGCCGGCATGACTCAACGCCAAAGGCGCACGGAATGCTGTTACCTTCCCAACAAAGGTGGTCCCTATTTTTCTACTTGCATTTTTTATGTGCTTTCGAACTGCTAGGTTGGCAGAAGCTGGGACAAGTAACAGGAGCTCACCCCGTTACGCGGCACTAGGGATTCGAACTGCTGAACTGCCAACTTCTCGATCAACAAGCTCAGCATCTTAGCTACTGAGCCACCGCGTCCCTATCGCAAAATACTTATACAGATTTAAAAGCTATTTTCCCTGTCCAAAAAACTTGCATGTGCATCATAAAAAAACCCGATAGAGGTAATCAGCAAAGTTTGAGGGTGTGTGGTATACTGAAATAATTGCAAAAACCCAAAGACAATAGACCAAGAGAAAGAACAATGGGCCCAGATGTGACTTTTAAGAATATCTGACTCCACAGGTGGATTTAATCTATGTTCTTTCTGCTATGGAAGAGGAGCACGTTTTACTAGACAAAATTGAGATGGATCTAAAAGTGGATTTTAAAATGACAAGCTATGTACAATAGGAAAAAAATGTTGATGTCTTAATAATTAAAAGGATTTACAAATCAAGAGAGTGACCTGGAGAACATTCCTATATTGGATTTACAAAAGAGGCTTGTTAAAGCTTTGAAACTTTTTGTGTGTGAAAATAGACAAAAAAAAGAGAAAAGAAATCAAGTTCTAGGATTAAAGATCAAGATTGTTTAAAGTAAAAGAAAGGAATACAAAGTTAATTTATTTGATCAAAGTTAAAATAGATATATTGTTAGTTCTGGTAAATCTTAATGGGCTTCTCCTGATCAGGATTGAACTGATAAGGTTTTTAAAGATTTGCTTATAGATACGAGATGGGATATGCAAAGAAGAGATCATTTGCTGTATTTTAAGAGAAGTTATTAAGTTATTAAAATCATACATTCTTGTTGCAATGAAGAGGGAAATCATTTCTTTATATATCTCTTTTCTTCTTCTTTACTATATTCTTTTTTTTCTTTTCTACTTTTTTGTTTTCAGCACCATCTTTTCTTTTCTTTTCTTTTTTTAAAGTTTGTATTAGGTTTTTTTTTAAAGAGCTGTAGTTGTCCCAAAGGTGCTTTTTCAAGCAGCAACTGGACTTTCTGGTTTTTCTTTGAAGACATTTCGCATCTCATCCAGAAAGTCCAGTTGCCTCTTGAAAAAGCACCTTTGGGACAACCAGGACCTGGAGGACTGACCATCTCCATAGACAAATAGCTGTAGTTGTAATTTTTAATAAAATTGCTAGTAATTTTTTTTTTTAAAGAATGCCCGATTCGAAAATGGTTATCTACAGTTCATCTTTGACATGAAATGTTATACCAATAAAATAGAAAACAAGAAAATTCATCTAGGAACAGAAGTTATTGTAGCTTGTTTGCAAGCCCAAAATCTAATCCATCCTTACCCCCAGTTATTATCAAAGCTTTACCATTATCACTCAACACTCACACGATATTTCCTTCGAACTTGCCTCTTTGACTGCTCATATGGTTGAAAGCAGTTGATGATGCCTTTCTCCTTCACACCAACACATTAAACTTCTACCCTTCTAAGATCAGGCTGACAATCTGTTGTGGAGAATCGCATTAGCATTTTAGCCCTTTCCTATGGTGACTCTGTCTCAATCATCTGATTCTGCGTTTTTATTTTTATTTTTGCATTCTCATTCTTCTTTCACACTTACTGCTCAGTAATGGCTGTTGCAAAGTCTCACCCATTTGTGTTGGCCCAACACCACACCATTCCATTTCAACAAAGACCAACCGGCTGGATTAGTCCCTGGAAATGACAAGGGGAAAATAACCAAGGTTTCCCTGCCAATCAGACATGAAGGCCTAAAGCTAATGAATGAATATATTTAGCCATAATGGCAGTTGGCTGTCGGTGACATCCTTCTGTTCGTATTTACTTTAGCTTTCAACAACCATGTTTGGTTATAAAGCACATGAATAGCTTTCTGGAAATTTGGAACTTCAGTTTGTTCCGCTCTTAATCATAGATACCAGTGGTGAAATCCAATTTTTTTTTACTACCGGTTCTATGGGCGTGGCTTGGTGGGCGTGGTGTGGTGTGGCTTGGTGGGCGTGGCATGGTGGGCATGGCTTGGCTTGGCAGGCGTGGCAAGGGAAGGATACTGCAAAATCTCCATTCCCATCCCACTCCAGAGGAAGGATACTGCAAAATCCCCATTCCCTCTCCACTTCTGGGGGAAGGATACTGCAAAATCTCCATTCCCACCCCGCTCTGGGGCCAGCCAGAGGTGGTATTTGCCAGTTCTCCGAACTACTCAAAATTTCCGCTACCGGTTCTCCTGATTGCTCAAAATTTCCGCTACTGGTTCTCCAGAACCTGTCAGAACCTGCTGGATTTCACCCGTGATAGATACACAGTACAAGCCAAAATGATACCTGTGGGAAACATTCTCCCATATTATCCATTCCCCCAAATATCCATTCTCCAGGTTTGGTTTCAAACTTTAAATAGTTCAGAAGAGAAATAATCTGCAGCTAAGGTCCAGATGGATTTAAGATGGTTGGATATAGGCGTACACTAACCTCTAATTTAATTAAAATTAAGTCCGAGGTCACGTCAGACATCATCTACATATCAATTAGATATGTTTTTGGAATTCCAATCTATATCTTTTTGCCCTTGGGCCCTGTGATATAGTTTACAGAGAAACACTGCAGATAATGTAAATTACACGTTGGATATTGAGTTAAGGAGACTATCTTTTCTTTTAGCCAGAGAAAGTTGCTTCCAGCCAAAATTCTATCCCTGTTTTCACGTACATTCTTAGAATTCTTCAATTGAATTACATGTAACTAGTTCGGATCCCTTAAACAGAACTGCATTGGTCTTTATCCGCTTTTCAAAATCAATCTTTGTAGCAGATTGCGGGGTTAGATTAACAGAACACGAGCCAAGAGCCGCTGCATACTTTGATCTTTAAAAAAGCAACGCACACCGTCTTATGGATAACCGTTAAATTTAAGCAAACATTTGACAAAGGCAGAACAAAATCTCTTAAATTTACAAATTAGTTTTTCAGCTTGCTCCTCAGCTCCAGATGCTTCATACCCTGACACTATTTCTGAAGCTGCAATAAACAGATTTACATGCCTAACTAATATGTTGACTTTAAAGAAATTGCCTGAATCTAAAAACAAGAGGCAGTTTTCTTGTTGGATATTAATCGAGAAGATACACAGTCAACAAAGAAGATTCTTAGAAAGAGGGGTAAAATATCTTCTTAGAATGAAAAAGCAGGAGTGATCCGTTAGTTAAATTTCAGACTTTGTCTATATTTGAACAGGTTCCTCTTTATTTAATTAAACCCATCTTTAAACCGTTTTGACCTAGACCAGTGCTTCTCAACCTTGGTAGCTTGAAGATGGGTGGACTTCAACTCCCAGAATCCCCCAGCCAGCAGTGCTGGCTGGGGGATTCTGGGATTTTTTTGTTTTTTGTTTTAATTTGATTTATATGCCGCCCTTCTCCGGAGACTCAGGGCGGCTTACAATGCTTTAAGCAATAGCCTTCATACTTTTGTATATTTATACAAAGTCAGTTTATTGCCCCCACAAACTGGGTCCTCATTTAACCTACCTTAGAAAGGATGGAAGGCTGAGTCAACCTTGAGCCTGGTAAGATTCGAACCTGCAGTAATTGCAGGCAGCTGTGTTAATAACAGGGTGCTTTAAACCACTGTACTACCAAGGCTCCTAGTTGAAGTCCACCCATCTTCAAGCAACCAAAGTTGAGAAACACTGACCTAGACTTTTTAGAACTAACAGAATTACTTCTGTATCAGCTAAAAAACAAAAGATTCATACATTAGTAATTCAAGTGCAGAGTGATTGAATTTGGATGGAAAGTAGCTAAGACATTACATCTGAACTACGACTAGCTCAAACCAATGGAAAGCAGCATAGAACCTATCAGAATGGCGTTAGGTAAATAAGAGATGCAATTATATCAAGTGGTATTTTTTTTTAAAATAAATCTTATAATCTGCATCTTGGAAAGGCCATCCCATGCCATCACTCCACAAAACCTTCTCATTGGCCACCGTGACTGGAACTGATGACTATTGTCCAATTGATTGGTACAAGATGATAAAAAAGAAAATTATGAAAGTAAGGAAACTGCCCTAGACTCTTCCAGGAGAAAGAATGGCATAGAAACCATGTTCGTGATTGACAACAATAATTGGGAGATCCAAGAATATCTATGTAGAGGTTCCCCCCCATGGACTACGCCATCTCAAACTTTAGAACAGGGATATCCATCTGTAGGCTTGTGGACTTCAACTCCCATGAATTCCAGAGTTCCATGCTGGCTGGGGAATGCTGGGAGTTGAAGTCCACAAGTCTTAACATGGCCAAGGTTGCACGCCCCTGCCTTAGAACATCCTATAAACATTTCCAACGTCAGTTTCAGAGGATTAGTGAACTGAACTGGAGATGGTGAGTCAGTAACCCTACCCAACAGCCACAAGCTAGCCCCTAACTCTCTTTTGGAGGGTATCCCTCCAAGATTACATTGACAAATAAATGGCCAAACTTCAGCAATGTGCTTGTTCACCTGTTTTTACAATCATTCTATGACGTGAATTTAGAGTTTTGGAATCCACTTCACTACCCTTTGAAAAGTGAAAGTCAAAGTAGATGTGATAACCCCCTCTTGCTTATATAGCCTTACTTTTTCACATATTTATTTAATTGATTTCTCCTTTCCACTCATCCAATGCTCTTTGCTTTACTCAAAGAAAGCCCGTTCCCAGTGGTGGGATTCAGCCGGTTCGGGCCAGTTCAGGTAAACCAGTTGTTAAACTGCTGGCTGGCCCCACTCCATCCTGTCCCGCCCCTTCCTGGAGTCCCCACGTGCCCCGTTTTGGCTCCCAGGTAAATGCAGGGAGGCCTACTAGGCCCAAAACAGGGCTTGGGGGGGGTGCCGCACAGGGCCCCCCCACCCCATTTTGGTTCCGAGGAGGATGCAGGGAGGCGTACTAGGCCCAAAATGGGGCGTGGGTGTGTGGCACGCCCTCCCCCCCCCGCGGCCTGTTTTTGCTCCCAGGGGGGTGCAGGAGGCCAAACGCTGCCTGTCACACACCCCTGGCCACGCCCACCCAGCCAGTCATTAAGACAGAGAACTGGTTGTTAAATTATTTGAATCCCACCACTGCGTCCCTTCCCCAAAATACGCTAAGCTAAAAATTCCAGGTGGGTGGACAAATATGAGACTAAGACCTTTGGAGAAAAATAAAATAATAATAATAATAATAAAAAGCATGCAGCACCCAGTCATAAAATCCCCACCCCTTTTTCTATATAGTTAGGGGATATTAATGCTCCTCCCTGAAAAGAAATTGGTTTAATGGACTGTGATATCTCTTTTCCTCCCAGCTCTGATGAATGAAGTCATAATACTGAGCAATACCAAGTTTGCGTAGGCAAAGAGGGGAGGAACTGAAGTGATTCTCTGCAGAGTTAAGAGTAACAGAAGGCAGATCGAGAAAAACAAGGATTTATATTACCTCGTTTATGTTGATGGCCTTTTCAGTACCCGATTGGCACACGGCTCTCTTTGATGACTGACACCCTGAAGAGCCAGCTGTTCGTTTGTTTATCTACTTGGCTCCGGGTTCGGTAGGGATTCAGGAGGGGGTGCAAAGAAAGAACATGACAAGTATTTGCTAGCTCTCTGCTGCCAATATCAGAGGGTTACATGGAGGAGGGAATTGTAGCTCCATCGTTGATGGCATAGTTGGTGAGCTACCTTCAGATCCTGGCGTTTCCAATCCTGATTTACTTCCTGAGATCAGGAAGATTCCAGGTTATGTCTTCTTGTTGTTGTTAGTTGCGAAGTTGTGTCCGACCCATCGTGACCCCCCTGGACAACGTTCCTCCAGGCCTTCCTGTCCTCTACCATCCTCTGGAGTCCATTTAAGCTGACACTGACTGCTTCAGTGACTCCATCCAGCCACCTCGTTCTCTGTCGTCCTCTTCTTCTTTTGCCCTCAATCGTTCCCAGCATTAGGCTCTTCTCCAGGGAGTCCTTCCTTCTCATTAGGTGGCCAAAGTATTTGAGTTTCATCTTCAGGCTCTGCCCTTCTAAAGAGCAGTCAGGATTGATCTCCTCTAGGACTGACCGGTTGGGTCGCCTTGCAGTCCCAAGGGATTCGCAAGAGTTTTCTCCAGCACCAGAGTTCAAAGGCCTCAATTCTTTGGCGCTCAGCCTTCCTTATGGTCAAACTTTCACAGCCATCCATTGCAACTGGGAAAACCATCACCTTGACTATACGCACTTTTGTTGGCAGGGTGATGTCTCTGCTTTTTAGTAAGTTATCTAGATTTGCCACAGCTTTCCTCCCCAGGAGCAAGCGTCTTTTAATTTCTTGGCTGCAGTCCCCATCTGTGGTGATCTTGGAGCCCAGGAATATAAAATCTGTCACTACCTCCATTTCTTCCCCATACCTTCAGATCCTGGCATTTCCAATTCTGATTTCCTTCCTGAGAGCAGGATGATTCCGGGTTATGTCTAGTCTAACAAAGAGAAGGACTATGAGTGATATCACAGCAGCCTTCCAGGACTTGAGGAGTTGAAACAGAGAAGAGGGGGGGTCAACCTACTCTTCAAAGCATTTTGAGGGCAAGACAAGAAGTAACAGATGGAAAACCATTAAAGAGAGATCCAATCTAGAACTTAAGAGAAATTTCCTGACAGTGAGAACAATCAATCGGTAGAAAAGGTTCCTTCCAGAACCTTCTTAAATACCTCACTGGAGGTATTTAAGAAGAACCTGGACAGCCATTTGTCTGGAATGGTACAGGGTCTCCTTCTTGAGCAGGGGGTTCAACTGGAAGTGCTCCAAGGTCTCTTCTGGCTCAATGAGTCTATGATTCTATTTTTTTTTAATTGTATGCTACCCAGAGTCATTGATTGAGATAGGTGGCTATAGTAATTGAATGAATAAATATGTACTATCTATATATCAGATAGAATGATAGAATGATAGAATGATAGATAGATAGAGAGATAGAGAGATAGATAGATAGATAGATAGATAGATAGATAGATAGATAGATAGATATACAGACGACAGATGATCCTTGATCCACCTTGTTATTGTGATAGTCTCCTTGGTTGAATTGATAATGAGCGATTGACTGACAGATTGATAGATCAGTTAATAGAGATGGATGGATGGATGGATGGATGGATGGATACTGATAGATAGATAGATAGATAGATAGATAGATAGATAGATAGATAGATGA
Source organism: Pituophis catenifer annectens (assembly GCF_029215685.1). Classification (NCBI taxonomy): domain Eukaryota; kingdom Metazoa; phylum Chordata; class Lepidosauria; order Squamata; family Colubridae; genus Pituophis; species Pituophis catenifer. Next base: position 21,124,832 of record NW_027256893.1, read on the forward strand.
CCATTGACCCACCTTGTTAGATGACCTCGCCTTGACTACTGCAACGCTCTCTACATGGGGCTCCCCTTGAAGAGCACCCGGAGGCTCCAGCTGGTCCAGAATGCAGCAGCGCGGGTAGTGACGGGAGCAACATGGCGCTCCCATGTAACACCGCTCCTGCGCGAGCTGCACTGGCTCCCAGTGGTCTTCCGGGTGCGCTTCAAGGTGTTGGTTATCACCTTTAAAGCGCTCCATGGCATAGGGCCTAGCTATCTCCGAGACCGCCTGCTGCTACGACGACCTCCCATCGACCCGTGCGCTCCCACAGAGAGGGCCTCCTCAGGGTGCCATCAGCCAAACAATGTAGGCTGGTGACCCCCAGGGGGAGGGCCTTCTCTGTGGGGGCTCCCACCCTCTGGAATCAGTTGCCCCCGGAGATAAGAAGAATCCATGACCTCAATGCCTTCCGTCGTTCCCTGAAAACCTATCTTTTTCAGCAAGCCGGGTTGGCTTAGAACAAATTTTTAAATTATTTTAATTAGTTTGTGATTCTTAACTTCGGGCCAAAAATTTATATATATTTTAAATGTTTTAATATTTGTATTCTATGTTTTTTATCTTGGCTGTACACCGCCCTGAGTCCTCAGGGAGAAGGGCGGTATATAAATTGGAAATTAAATTAAATTAAATTAAATTGTTATTGTGATAGTCTCCTTGGTTGAATTGATAGTGAGTGATTGACAGATTGATAGATCAATCAATAGAGATGGATGGATGGATGGATGGATGGATGGATGGATGGATGGACGGACAGACAGAGTTTATAGAGTTTACATTGCCCATCTCAACCTTGTCACCCTGAGTACATAAAACAATATTTCATAAAAGGCAATTTTGCAATGTAACCCAAACCCCTAAAAAATTGTCTCACCATCTAAACCCCACAGATGCTGGGCTCACCTAACCACCGTGGCCCCTGTGTCTTAGAAAAAAGCTTTAAGGCCTTCTTGAAGGCTACCAAGAACAGGGCCATCTGGATCCCTTGCCTTTAAAACAACACCTGATCCTGGCACAGTCCCACACCCAATTCATGGTGAATTTGCAAGGCAAGACAAATCATTGGAGGTTTTTCACTTTTGCTTCCTGTAGTAAGACAGTCACAGTCTTACTACAGACTCTCAGGAGCTTCATCCCCGTTCTCTTATTTTTAAGCAATGCAGTAAACATTCAGCCCAAATGCAACAGTACGCGTTAGTGCCTTTTTCCTCCCTTGGACATAGCAAAGGTCAGAGGGTATTCACAAAAAAAATACGATTTTCTCCCCCAGTTTGAAACGAGGGTCTCACTTTCTCCATTGTTTCCCCCACCTAAAGTTGGCATCTCCTTTGCAAGAAGGCATGATGCCATCTTGACAGATGGCCGCTGGAGGGGAAGCCAAGATCTAATGGTCTGTGAATGCCGACTGTGTGTTTTATTTATATTTAAATTTCTATCACTCATGCAACTTTCAAAGGGGCATAGAAGAAAGGGAAATGATACTACAACAGCATCCAAAGTGACATGAACCACAACCAAAAAAAAACCCATTATTTTTTTCAAAGCCGGATATGTTACCATCAGCCATTTCTCTGAACCAAACCTCAAAGGTGGGGAAGCAAGTCAGCAAAATCTTCTTTGAGAATGTATTTTCCCAGTCTGGAATATATATAATATGTGGATAGATAGATAGATAGATAGATAGATAGATAGATAGATAGATAGATAGATAGATAGACAGACAGACACTGTAGATAGATGATAGATAGATAGATAGATAGATAGATAGATAGATAGATAGATAGATAGATAGATAGATAGATAGATAGATAGATAGATAGATAGATAGATATAGATAGATGATAGATGATAGATAGATAGGACATGAAGAATAAATTCAAAGGGCATGCAAAGCTTCAAAGGAACGCTTTGTTCCATCGTTCTTTGAGCAAAACACCTTTACAAGCTGCTTCTTGAATTAACACAATTCTGCATTCTAAAAGTTCTGGAATCTCTGGGTCCCTCTCCTCCCCTAAATCTTGCAAATACAGATACTACACCACTACACCTTGCCACGATTAATACCTGTAGTGCTCAATTTATGACCACAATTGAGCCCGCAATGTCCGTTGCTAAGCGAGACACTTGCTAAGCGAATTGTGCCCTGTTTTGCGACCTTTTTGGCCACCATTGTTAAGCGAATCCCTGCCGTTCTTAAGTTAGTCCTACGGCCACTAAGCAAATTTGGCTTCCTCATTGACTTGGCTCATTAGAAGGTCACAAAAGGGGGGATCACATGACCTGGGGGACACTGCAACCGTCATGAGTACATGCCAGTGGACAAACGTCCAAATTTTAATCATGTGACAATAGGGATGCTGCAATGATCGTAAATGTGGAAAGCGGTCATAAGTCAGGGTCGCTTAGCAAACAGTTGTAATTCGAGGACTACCTATATTTCATGTTAATCCACTGCATTGGCAATTCATGGCATGTCCTTCTTTAAATGAGTCATACTAACAGTCCAAATTTTGCATTTCCCAACTTTGGTTGAGAGAGGGAGAGAATCCTAAGCTCCTGGGTGGAAAATATGAAATTTAATTCCTCTGATGTCTCTTATAAAAATTGCCCTTTTCACAGCAAAAATCACTTTTCTGTTCTTGCAGCAAATTCCGAGTTGCTAGGTCTCCTGTTGATTATAATTTCAGATTTTATTATTATCATAATTTCAGACTTCAAGAGCAACTGATAAAACAGCTCAGCTATATTTGGGGAAGAAGAGAACAAAAGGACGATCTTTACAGCCTGTAAATTTCATTTCAGAGTAAATTTCATTTCATTACTTTGGATGGGTGTAGCATTGTTGCAGGTGGTCAAGCCCTGGACAGCAAATCTTTTTTACTTCTCTGTACATTTATTCCTAATTTTCCAGTCAGTGCCATTTCGTATATGCAGCAAGGATTTGTTTAATATTTATGCCCTTTAAAAAACAAAAAAAGCGAGTTTCTTTAAAATTTCAGGGCAAATTAAGACATTGCTCCCAAGTGCTGAACACGATGCTAGCATTAAAAATACATCTGCATTTTCTTCTATTGTACTCACAGACAGCCCAGACAGATCCACCAAATAATGGGAAAAATTCTTGTACTCTCTAGACAATTTATTAATTTACCGGTACTTACTTACCTACTTACTTGATTTATGGCTGCCTATCTCATACAATGTTAATCTCTCAAGTAGACCAGACAGGAAACATGATCAGATGAGTTCATTCTACTTTATTAAAGGACTACTCTTAACAGAATTTTGCAGGTCTGAAAGTACAAATCTCCCACCATCACTTTTTAAAGCCTGATAATACAGCCTTGTGAAGAAGGCACAGAAAAGGCTGTACTTCCTGAGAATGCTCAGGAAGATAAATCTATCTCAGCATCTACTTCTGTCCTACTATCGCAGCACCATTGAGAGTGTCCTGACATACGGCATTCTTGCATGGTATGGGAGCAGCTCTGTAGCAGACAGAAAAGCTCCACAGAGAATCATTAAAACTATCCAGAATATCATTGGACTCCAGTTACCAGCCCTGGACAACATCTTCGAATCTCGCCGTTTGAGGAAGTTGCGTAACAGAGACTCTTCCCATCCTGCTTACCATCTTTTTGGACTGTTGCCTTCTGGAAGAAGATACAGAACAATTAAAACTTGGACCACACGTTTTCTGAATAGTTTTTATCCCAGAGCTATAATTGCACTCAACAATGAACTAAAGGGCCACCATCAATGAGCTGTTGGACAGCATTGCTTGGTCAGTTGTGTGGATGTTTGGGTGGTTTAGGGGTGGGGAATTGTGGTGGGTGGGAGTGTGTTTGGGGATTGTTATGTGTGTTGGACCTGGTCTTTGGGTGTTAAGTGAATTTCGTTGTATGAGTAAACAGTGTATACATGTACAATGACAATAAAGTTATTATTATTATTATAAGGCAGATCCTTTGTAAGTTTCTTTCTCTAACCATTAAGCAGCTGTGGGCTGCTGCTTCTTTTATCCAAATATTTCCTAGGCAGCATCTCTTCCCCTTATTTCCCAAGGTCCCACGTTGCCCCATATCATTACATCAGCTCACAACAATCCCTAACAACATGGATAAAAACAAAAGTTCCAAAAAAAAAAGAACGCCAATCTTATTGTACTAAAAGTGCTGGACACTCGGCTGTTGGGCGAATGTCTTTTCTTGCCTCTGCCATAAACAACTTTAAAACTGGTGGATCTGGAATGGTTTAGGTCCCAGGCCACGAGACCATTTCCTCACCCCAGAGCGAAATCCTAAAATACAAACAACCCAGTGGTGGTATTCAGCAGGTTCGAACCAGTTCAGACGAACCGGTAGTGCCCACCTGCCCCGGTGTAATGCCGTCCTATTTAGTCACATTTTCGAGGCCGGGCTCATGCACGGAAGGCGCCTTGCTTGCAAAGTGAGCGTGCGTGCATGTGGCGAACCGGTGGTAAGAATATGTGAAACCCATGTCTGAAATAACCACAAGTGGGGGAAAACAGGAGAACAATGGTCATTCTTCTGCAGAAAAATCCAGAATTGTTTGGAAGTCTTCAAAGATTTTACGTTCAACCCTCCTGTAGGCAGGGTTGTGATCCGGAACTGGTCTTCCTTTTCCAATTAGGGAAGACCAACCTTCATCTACATTTAAAAAAAAATAAAAATAAAAATTGCACGCAAATTTGGAACAGATGCGTTCTTCTGTACCATCTGAAGCGTCCACCACCTGAAATTCCCAACTGCTCTTCAAAGGTAGGCCCAGGTAGAGTTCATTGCAATAATCCAGTTACTTCCGATGAGTATTGAGGTTATATCTCCTAAGCAATCTTATCTGTTGGGATATTCAAGTGATCCAGAAGTAAAGAAGTATTGTTAATAAAAAAATTAGAATTTTTGAGACTGTCAGAAGAGATCTTAATGAGATGGAAGATCTCTAGGTCAATAGTCGCATCTCCTTCTTAAATCTGATGTACGGTAGATGTCATTGGTGGCTGTGATGGATCAGATCATCCCAAAAATATTTGCCAAGGGATACAATGATTTTCTGTATGAAGTCTTATGAACATGAAACATAGAATAACAGAGTTGGAAGGGACCTTAGAGGTCTTCTAGTCCAACCCCCCTACTCAAGCTCAAGCAGGAGACCCTATACCACAAGGGGCTCTTCAGTCTCTTCTTAAAAGCCTCCAAAGATGAAACACCCACAATTTCTGAAGGCAACTTCTGTTCCATTGCTTGATTATTCTCACGGTTAGGAAATTTCTCCTTAGTTCCAGGTTGCTTCTCTCCTTGATTAATTTCCACCCATGGCTTCTTGTCCTGCTCTCAGGTGCTTTGGACAATAGCTTGACTCCCTCTTCTTTGTGGCAACCCCTGAGATATTGGAACACTGCTATCGTGTGACCCTTAATCCTTCTTTTCATCAGACTAGACATACCCAAATCACACAATCATTCTTCATACGTTTTAGTCTCCAGTCCCTTAATCATCTTTGTTGCTCTTTTCTGAACTCTTTCCAGAGTCTCAACATCTTTTTTATATGAATATGTATATTCTTATGCTCTTAATTTAGGCAAAATAAATGCCGGTGTCTGTCACACATCAGATTTTGATAGGCTTCTGAAACAAATCTGTTACGTTTTGCTAAATAAATATCCACAACATTTAGCATGAAACATCACATGCACAAAAGCAAACAGTAGTTACAACTCACGTACCCTGTATTTGTTATAAAGAACTATGTCTCATTCACTGTTTTGATTTTCAAACTCCATCGCAGAAGTGGTATAAAATGTGCAGTGTTGTAGATTAATGCACTGAATACATTTCTACAGACCTTGATGTGATTCATAAAAGGTCCATTTCAAAAATGTAGTCTATTATCAGTGAACAGTTGCAGTAAATAATCTTGTTACAGAAACCTAAGCAATTTTTACAAGGCGTATTTCTGGCTGACTGAACAATTTATTCTCCAGATGTCACATTGTATTTTTCCAATATAAGATGAAACAGGCTGTTGGGGGAAGGAAGGAAAGAAGGAAGGAAAGAAGGAAGGAAGGAAGGAAGGAAGGAAGGAAGGAAGGAAGGAAGGAAAGAAGGAAGGAAGGAAGAAAGAAAAGAGATGGGAGGGAGAAAGGAAGGAAAAGGAAGGAAGGAAGGAAGGAAGGAAGGAAGGAAGGAAGGAAGGAAGGAAGGAAGAAAGGAAGAAAGGGAGAGAGAAAGGCCAAACTATTTTGTTTAGACAGATGGGAGAAAAGAGAGAAATATTTCCTTAAAGAGCTTATTACAATGGTAAAACTACTTGTTGTTTTGAAACACCCAGCTTTTTTTTTTTTAATGAATTCTAAGCAACGGTGAATGAGTTCAATGCCAGCTTTTTCTGAAAGATACCTGGATTCGTTTATCTTTGATACAGAAAAACATTGCTTATCTCTTCATCGTTGATGTTTACATTACAGAAAGCAACCTATACCTGGCCAGGTGAGACCTTCACGTCTCCATTTGTGGAAGTACCTTTGACACTGAAGCTCTGCCATCCAGTACAAATAATACTTGCATCCCGGCAACAGTTATTTCTGAGTAAAATACTACCTGTTAGCAAATCAAGAAGGGATGTCCTTCTGTAACTGAAGTGGCAGCTGCACATTTGTGTTCATTTTTGCTTCTTTAAATGTATTTGCTTATGATTAGTCAAACGTCATTAACTCAGCTGGAATGATGCCATTAAGGCATTTATAGGAGCCCATTAAAACCTGTTGTTTTAATAAGTTCTATACTTTCCAAATAGGATTTCAGGGGATCCTATCAAACCTTAAAGAGAAAATGGGTACCTTGTTTATTAATTTAGCGTATCGCCTGTCATACGTGAGCTAGCAATATATTACTAACGTTTCATCTAGATTAGTAGAACACAGTAAAATACAAAGGCTCAAAGGTTCTATGTTCAAATCGAGGCCATTGAACCAGGGGTGAAATGTAAAATTTGTTACTACCGGTTCTTTGGGCGGGGCTTGGTGGAGGGGGGTAATGTGACTGAGTGGGCGTGGCCAACTTTTTTTTTTTTTTTTAACTTTTCAAAGCATTTTTTTCTAATGCTTTGAAAAGCCTCTGCCGATCAGGCAACTCAGCTGGGATCGTCAGAGACTTTTCAAAGCATTTTTTTTACCACCTCTTCGGCCAAGAGGTTGCAGAAAAAATTGCTTTGAAAAGCCTCTGATGATCCCAAGCCAAAGAATTCTATAACAGAATAACAGAGTTGGAAGGGACTTTGGAGGATTTCTAGTCCAACCCACTGCTCCAGCAGGAAACCCAATACCGGATCAGAGAAATGGCTGTCCAATCTCTTCTTAAAAACCCTCAGTTTTGGAACATCCACAACTTCTGGAGGCAAGTCTTTCTGTCAAGTATTTGCAAGCCATTGGCACATATATCATACAGACACTAGTGGAGGCAGGAAGTGCCCCCACCCCTATGTGGAGAGGAGGGGCTTACACTGAGTATAAAACCCCCTCTAACCTTTCCACCAAGCTCTTTTTTACGTTTGTTCTCCATGAGACATGATCTTTGATAGGGGTAGTCACACACGCTGTGTGCCCCCTACCCTAATGGATATTAAGACAGCCTTTGTATATAGTTAATATGTTTTGTTATATGAATAAATACATTTATCACATTTATTCATGCATCTGCCTTTGGACTCTTCTATGCTCCTGGGTGTTTTCTACGATCCCAATTTCCACACTTTCCACGGATTAATTGTTCTATCAGGAAATTTCTCCTTAGTTCTAGTTGATTCTTTCCTTGATTAGTTTCCATCCATTGTTTCTTGTTCTGCCTTCAGGTGCTTTGGAAACTAGGTTGACCCTCTCTTCTTTGAAGCAGCCCCTCAAATAGAATAGAATAGAATAGAATAGAATAGAATAGAATAGAATAGAATAGAATAGAATAGAATAGAATAGAATAGAATAGAATTCTTTATTGGCCAAGTGTAATTGGACACACAAGGAATTTGTCTTTGGTGCATACGCTCTCAGCGTACATAAAAAGAAAAGATACATTCGTCAAGAATCATAAGAATCACACTTAATGATAGTCATAGGGTACAAATAAGCAATAGAATCATACTAGGAAACAATCAATATCAATCGTAAGGATACAGCAACAAGTTACAGTCATGCAGTCATAAGTGGGAGGAGATGGGTGATAGGAACGATGAGAAGATTAATAGTAATAGTAATGCAGACTTAGTGAATAGTTTGACAGTGTTGAGGGAATTATTTGCTTAGCAGAATGATGGCGTTCGGGAAAAAACTGTACTTGTGTCTAGTTGTTCTGGTGTGCAGTGCTTTATAGCGTAGTTTTGAGGGTAGGAGTTGAAACAATTTATGTCCAGGATGTGAGGGGTCTATAGATATTTTCACAGCCCTCTTTTTGACTCGTGCAGTATACAGGTCCTCAATGGAAGGCAGGTTGGTAGCCATTGTTTTTCCTGCAGTTCTAATTATCCTCTGAAGTCTGTATCTGTTTTGTTGGGTTGCAGAACCAAACCAGACAGTTACAGAGGTTCAGATGACAGACTCTATAATTCCTCTGTAGAACTGGCTCAGCAGCTCCTTGGGCACTGGGCATATTGTAGCACTGCTATTATGTCACCCCAGTCCTTCTTTTCATTAGACTAGACATACTCAGTTCCTGCAACCGTTCTTCCTATGTTTTAGCCTCCAGTCCCCTAATCCTCTTTGTTGCTCTTCTCTGCACTCTTTCTCGAGTCTCAACATCTTTTTTATATCGTGGCGACCAAAAATGGATGCAATTCCAAGCGTGGTCCTACCAAGGCATTATCAAGTGGTTCTCATCCACCCAATTGAAGGAGTGCATTTTTAAAAAGAGAAAAATGTGGGTTCAGGAGACGTATTTGGCGGAAGAGTTGTTCAAAGGCATTCTCTGCTAACTCCGTGAGAATATGGCTAGCAACTCTTATGTCATTTCCTTAATGCTACAAAATACTCCGCACAACTAAGAGAGCTGAGTCCATCCATTACAGTCCATTTCCATTGTGTTCCATTTCTTCCTCCTCTCCAGCTCCCTAGTCAATGCCATTAATCAAAATCCTATAGCAGAAAATGCATGCATATAAGTCCAGCACATTTATTGCCATGGCAACTGTTCAGTCTCTTGTTCATGTGTCAAGCCACATCAGTGGAGATAAATTCCTTTGTTTTCACCCTTTCTGTTTTGCTTTTAATCCATGGTGAAAAACCTAGTTTTTGGCTTCCCTGCTTTTTAAACAGTAATATAGTAATAATTAAAACAAAAACAAAAACTCAAGATCGTAAAAAATAAATTCCACCAGGTGCCTGGTTTCCTCAAAGCATAGTTCAAACAGTTATAAAATTACAGCTGAATATTTAAGGTTAGACTGTAATAACAATTAAGGTATCAGAATGGCCTAACAGTGATGATATTGTTTTAATCCTTGAGATGGCTTGGGAATTTAATTCCATGTGGATAGAAGAGCTTACCAAGATGAATATAAATCATTATGATACCGGAACATATCGTTCGTGAATTAAATTTCAGCATTTCAAAGAGAATGCCTCTAAGCCACAAATGAAGTTAATGTAATTCATTCTCAAGCTATGATGTTCATGGTTATAATTTTTTTTTCTCCCTTCCATAATATTCAAGTTAATCTTTAATACACAGATTCTCTAAACTTGCAGCTGGAGGATGATCTTACGCTGCTTTTGTGATTATGAAAAGAAAACCCAGCTCTATTTATCTGGTTATGAGTCAAAGAGAATTGTGCCCAATTTTCTATAGCCTTAGAGGAGAACCCAAGGGATCAAAGCCTAAATAAAGTAAAATAAAGAAAATGCCTGCAGGAGAATGAAAGTGACAGGGTGCCATGCAACAAAAAAGATGTTGAGACTCTAGAAAGAGTGCAGAGAAGAGCAACAAATTTGTCTGGAGGCTTCACCATAGGTCGAACGATTGAGGGAATAGGTACGTCTAGTCTAACGAAGAGAAGGACTATGGGTGCTGTGATGGCCTCTGTACTCGAAGGGCTGTCACAGAGAAGACAGAGTCAACCTACTCTCCAAAGAACTTGAGAGCAGGACAAGAAGCAATGTGTTCTGACCCAGCCTTAGCAAAAGCAAGAAACAGACTCCTTCTCACAAAAAAAGCCCCTCCTTTTTATTTACCTCTTGTGAATTAATGGCATTCACCCACCGAAAAGTTCCAAGCAAGAGTCCTGCAAGGAGTTTATTTATTTATTTTATTTTATTAAATTTATATACCACCCTACTCCCGAAGGACTCAGGGCGGTAAACAGCCAAAAAATAAAACACATAGATTACAAAATTTAAAAGACAGTATAAAACCACATTAAATAATTTGGCCCGGGACAAATTGAAACACCCCCAATACTTAAGACAAATTTAAAATTTACAATTTAAAAAGTTAAAAGGGAAAAGTTAGGCCAGGCCAGCCTGTTGAAATAAAAAAGTCTTGAGGGCGTGGCGGAAGGTGCGTAGATCCGGGATCCTCCGTATCTCCGGGGGGAGCTCATTCTGCAGAGTTAACTGCAGTAACAGACTTTATCAGTTCCTTGCGACTATGAGCTCCCAGCTGAAAGGCTGCAAATTAAGTTCTGGTAAGCAGTCTTTGTGGCACGAAACACAATGAGCAAAATCTTCAGAAATACAAACTGTTGTCTCCTATGACAACCACTCCCCTTTCTTTCTATTTATTCCCCAGCCAGGGAGGGACCATTCAGCATCCATGTGTGCTTTGCTTCCCAAGTCGACTCCTTGTCCTCCATTGTTCATCTCTCTTCACTGCTCTGTGCATACGTGCATCTGGAACAGGCCCCAGCTGTTCTTCCTCCTCACTCATATCAGCCTCCAAAGACAGCTGCCTCTATGGTGGCTGGGTAATGTCGGATGGCCCTGGCTCTATCTCTGTGTCCGATGCAGAGCATCCATCAGAGCCTTCCTCAGACTCCAGAACTGGCCCAAGTTCTTCCCCAACCTCCTCATCGTCCAAGTCTGCTGCCAGCTCTACTAGAAGCTGGCAGGCCACAACACAATGGATGGAAACAAATCAAGGAGAGAAGCAACCGAGAACTAAGGAGAAATTTCCTGACAGTGAAAACAATTTATTAGTGCAACAACTTGCCTCTGGAAGTTGTGAGTGCTTCATCACTGGAGATTTTCAGAAAGAGACTGGACAGCCAGTTGTCCAGAATGATATTGGGTCTCCTGTTTGAGCAGGGAGTTGGACTAGAAGACCTCCAAGGTCCCTTGCAACTCTGTTATTCTATGTTCAGTGCTAGCTTCAGATTCCAGGTATGGTGGCATCTCCAGATGTTGAGTAGACCCAACTGTTATTTGGAAGAGTAACCTCGCTTACTCTGAGATCGATGCTCCTGGGGACTCAAAGATATAAGGAGCTATTCTTAGAAACAAGAAAAACCCAGCAGACGAAATAAATGCAATTGTCAATTCAGAAACAAAAGCAAGAGAATCTCAAAGCTGATTTTTCATTATCAGCTATTCTCTAAGTCCATTTCAGTTCTGACGTGTGGTACTTTAACAGAAAAGGTGACATTAATAATATTTAGTTGGACATGAAGCTGACACATTAAAATAGATGGCTACTAGAAGTTTAAAAAACAGCATATATTTTCCTCCAATTCACTGTTCAACTTTTCATATTATAAATCAGAATTAATCACAGGTTTAATTCTTTGTTTAATAATGTGTTTAATGTAAATTAAACTGTAAGAGATCCACAAGTCAGGAACTGAAAAGACTATTAAATCTTTCCTTTGTTCCCTTAACTGCTTTAGGCTGCCAACCTCAAAATAATTTTTCTGAAATAGACTCATTGACTTCAATTAGTATAATAACCCTTAGTTAATTTTGATCTACTATATATAATATTTTGCATATCTCTTTTGTAATTAGATTTTTTTTTTTTTTTAGAAAAATCAAGCCAATACATATAATTTAAGCCTGGTAGGAAATAGAAGAATTTCCAGAGAAATATTTCAAGGACAGGAATGAATGGGAAAGCTAAGATCTAGATTGAGAGAAAACATGGCTGAGTTCCAGATGGCGGTTTGGGAAGTTTCATTATTGTAGATGAGATTTGTAGACATATTTAACAGATTAACAGAGTTGGAAGGGATCTTGTAGGTCATCTAGTCCAACCCATCCGCCCAAGCAGGAGTCCCTACACCATTTCTGTCAGATAGCAGTCCAGTCTCTTCTTGAAAGCCTCCAGTGATGAAGCTCCCACAACTTCCAAAGGCAACTTCCGTTCCACGGATTGATTGTTCTCACTGTCAGAAAATTCTTCCTTATTTCCAGGTTGAATCTTTCCTTGTTCAGTTTCCATCCATTATTCCTAATCTGGCCTTCAGGTGCTTTGGAAAATAGCTTGACCCCTTCCTCTCTGTGGCAGCCCCTCATATATTGGAACATAGCTATCATGTCTCCCCTGGTCTTTCTCTTCATTAGACTGGCCATGCCCAGTTCATGTAACCGTTCATCGTATGTTTTAGCCTCCAGTCCCCTAATCAAACTCAAGGCCCAGGGGCAGGATACAGTCCGCGGGATCCTTAGATCTGGCCCGCGGGGCTGCCCTGGAGAAAGCGAAGGACCAGCCCGCGGTGCCTCTGCCAGCAAAAACGGAATTCATGAGGGCTGCGGGCAGCCCTCTTGAGCTCTGTTTTCACTGGCAGAGGATTGCAGGAGGCCATTACACCTGAAAACTGAGCTTGTGAGGGCTGCGGGCGGCCCTCCCGAGCTTCGTTTTCACTGGCAGAGGGTTGCAGGAGGCCGTCGCAGGCGAAAATGGAGCTCGGGAGCCCGTTTTTGCTGGCAGAGCGCTTGGGCCACCACAGGCGCCCCAGTCACGAATGATGTTGAACTGGCCACGCCCACCTCCAGGCATACCCCTCCCCCCCGAGGTCAAACACAACCCATTGATGCGGCCCTCAATGAAATCAAGTTTCACACCCCTGACTTAGCTCATTGCGGGGTCTCTTTGCAGGTATCTCACAAACAGGAAAAGCGGCAACCTAAAAATGCAATTTAAACAAAAAAACCTGTAAGAAAAATTATTTCCTACACCTATAGTTTTTTTTTTTTTTTTTGAGAGTACGGAAACTATGGAGGATAAGAAGAATTTGGAGTTTTAAAGAAAAGGTGACAGGAGAAGAAGGATACACGGAATGCATTAAATGAGAGCAATCGACAGTCTATACATCATTAAATACGCACACACACAAACACAAGTGTGTGTGTTGAGTGAATGCACAGAGAGAGAAAGAGAGAGAGAAAGACTAAGTAACTTGAACTTATTCATCTGGCAAAGATAATGCAAGAAAGAGTATTTAGTTTCATTAGCGCTTGCCTAGGGGGAATACAATCACATTCTTAATTACTTACGCCAGCTACAAATTAAGAATAAGCAAATAAGTTCTCGTCATCAGAGTTTTCTTACCCAGAAGAAGGGTGGATGGTTTTGTGTGTCGATGTGTAGTGTACTAGAGCACGCAAGTGTATCCAACACACCAAGGTGTGTGTCGATCTGAATCAATGATTCTATTCAAATCACATCAATTGGCCAATTCAAATGGATAGAGATGGAGAGACACCTGCACTGTTCAATACATTTTTGACAGAGATTTGTATTTTGGTCTCGTCAAAAATAATCTGACTTTTTTTTAAAATTGATTTTCTATTAAATACATATCTTAGCGGTTAATAAACATTGTGTTGTCTGGGTATTTAATTTGCATAACAATACAAATTTACATTCTTAATCTCCACCCCTTTTCCCCAACCATTTGATACAAAAAGATTCCATGTTTGATAATATTCTACATCTTCTTTCTGTTTAATTTTCAATGTCAATCTATCCATTTCGGCACAATCTAGGGTCTTCCTGTCTCGTCATCTTGTGGTATATCTTCATTTTTCCAGTATTGTGCGAATATAATCCTCGCTCCTGTTAACACATGTAATATTAAGTACATAATTTTCTTATCAATTTTTTTCTGATATTATACCAATAATAAAAAACAATTCAGGTTTAAAATCTACATGTTTCCCTATCATCTTTTCTAACCACCTGCGTATCCTTGCCCATTTTTTTTTTTTTTGCTTCGAAACAAGTCCACCACATGTGATAAAATGTGCCCGTTTTTCATCTTTTCCTTGCTTTATAGACCTGGGAAAGTCATAAAAGCAACCACTGATCCCAAAATTACTTTTCCATCACTATCGTGAGGGGAAATGTCACTAAACGAGGCAGTCACTAAATAAAGACTACCTGTAAACTCAATTTAAAAAATCAAATTGGACCACAAATAGCAAAACAAAATAAAAATGGGGGGCTGAAGAAACAATTTCTTTTTTCACATTGAAGGTCTTCTTATAACTTGTAAGCTACAAGATAGGAATTGGGCATGGCTAGTCTAGTGAAGAGAAGGACTAGGGAAGACATGCTAACAGTGTTCCAGTATTTGAGGGGCTGCCACAGAGAGGAGGGGGTCAAGCTGTTTTCCAAAACACCTGAAGGCCAGACAAGGAATAATGGATGGAAACTGATCAAGGAGAGATTCAACCTAGAAATAAGGAGACATTTTCTGACAGCGAGAGCAATCAACCCATGGAACAGAAGTTGCCTTCAGAAGTTGTGGGAGCTTCATCACTGGAGGCTTTCCAGAAGAGACTGGACTGCCATCTGTCAGAAATGGTGTAGGGTCTCCTGTTTGGGCAGGGGTTTGGACTAGATGACTCACAGGGACCCTTCCAACTCATCCGTTAAAGATATAAGATATTGTAAGCTGGGTGAATCTGAAAAGTACTTTCTCAAAAAAAAAAAAGTCCCACTGAATTAAAATAATTAGGATTTATGCAGGACAAGAGACTGAAATCTTTGCCAAGTGAACTGTGATGATAGATTTATTTTTCTGGAGTTCATTAAAAGTCTTCCATGGCCACGTGAAAACTGTACACTCATTAAGCATCTTGGAAGAAAACATGCATTTTTTTTTTTTTGGCATCATTAGAAGGTGTGTTTTTGACAAGCCATCATTTATAATGGGGCGGTTGCGAACAAGCTTCATTACTAGCTCTGTTTAGCGCTCAGCAAAACCGAAAACCAATAATAATAAAGAAGACGTACATTTCAGATTAGCAGGCAGGCTGGAAAGGCAGGATTAGCACTCAATTAATATCCGAGTAATTATTGAGGTATCAAAAGAAACGGATTCTTAACTGCTTATCGTGGGCAGCAGGCAAGGGAAGCTGGGAAAAATTAGAATGGCAAGATAGGAGGGAATCTCATAGCTGCTTTGTGAGTACAAGGTGTGGAATAGCTAATATAGGATCCAAATCGGAGAGGAAAGATTATGGAGATTACTCATAGAGCTAATTAAAGTGATTATGTTTGCCTATAATTGCAGCAAACTGAGAGGTTGTGGAGTACAACTCCTCCAGGCAGCATCAAGTCTCATAAACCTGGCCTTTTCTTGAACTGAGCTTCATGATCCATCTACCTATCTACCTATCTATCCATCCATCCATCCATCTATCTATCTATGATCCATCTATCCTATATATCTCTGATCTATCTATCTGACTCTGACTGTCCATCCATCCATCCATCCATCCATCCATCCATCTATCTATTATCTATCTATCTATCTATCTATCTATCTATCTATCTATCTATCTATCATCTATCTATCTATGATCCATCTATGATCCATGTATCTCTCATCTATCTGCCTGCCTGCCTGCTTCTCTGTCCGTCCTCGGTATGTATGTATGTATCTATCTATCTATCTATCTATCTATCTATCTATCTATCTATCTATCTATCTATCTATCCATCCATCCATCCATCCATCCATCCATCCATCCATCCATCCATCCATCCATCCATCTATCTATCTATCTATCTATCTATCTATCTATCTATCTATCTAACTACACTATCTATCTATCTATCTATCTATCTATCTATCTATCTATCTATCTATCTATCTATCATCTATCTATTTATCTATCTATCTATGATCCATCTATCATCCATGTATCTCTCATCTATCTGCCTGCTTGAATCTTTCTTTAACCGAATGTCATGTATTCAACCCAATAAATCTACTTCCAATAAATGATTTCTTTTCTTCTCCAATGTATAGTTCCATTTTCTCAGCTAACTTTTATCATGTGTTCATTGAGCAATGATGTTAATTCTATATATGCTCAGATCAGGCTGGTAAATAAACGGCAATTTAATAAAGATTGTCTCATGCTTGCATATCCCGGCATATAGAGTAATGATTTCCCTACAGCTTTTGTGGTAGAACATGGAGAGTTGAAGGGAGATTATTCTATTATAAATGTCTTTGTATAATGCAGATCAATATTAGTTTCAGGAACAAGATGAGAACAGAATCCATTTTTTGTCATTTTTTTAAGTGCATGTTATTAGCGCAGTAACTATGAAACAGAAAGAGATGAAAGTGTGCTGGGCTTTATATTGAAAAAGAGAACATATGCTTGGTTACATAATGATAACAAACTACCCTCAGTAACCATGGTAGGAAAAAAAACAATAGATGCAACAGAAGATAAGTTTTATCAAACCAAAATGGAAGGAAGGGAAGGAGGGAGGGAGGAAGGGAAAGAAGGAAGGAAGGAAGGAAGGAAGGAAGGAAGGAAGGAAGGAAGGAAGGAAGGAAGGAAGGAAGGAAGGAGAAAGGTGGACGGAAGGCATGAAGAAAAAGGGAGGGAGGAGTGAATGGGGAAGGAAGGAAGGAAGGAAGGAAGGAAGGAAGGAAGGAAGGAAGGAAGGAAGGAAGGAAGGAAGGAAAGAGGAAGGAAGGAAGATGGAGATAAGGAAGGGGGGAGGGAGGGAGGGAAGAGAAGGAGGAAGAGAGGGAATTGAGAAGAAGGGAGGGAGGGAGGGAGATTGAGATAAGGAAGGGTGGGAGGAAAGAAGGGAGGGAGAGGGAAGAGAAGGAGGAAGAGAGGGAAGGAGGAAATTGAGAAGAAGGGAGGGAGGGAGGGAGGGAGGAAGATTGAGATAAGGGAAGGAGGGAGGGAAGGAGGGAGGGAGAGAGGGAAGAGAAGGAGGGAGGTAATTGAGAAGAAGGAAAGGAGGAAGGAAGGAAGGAAAATTGAGAAGGAAGGGGGAGGGAGGGAGGGAGGGAGAGAGGGAAGAGAAGGAGGAAGGGAATTGAGAAGATAGGAGGGAGGGAGGAAGATTGAGATAAGGAAGGGAGGGAGGGAATTGAGAAGAAGGAAGGGGGGAAGATTGAGATAAGGAAGGGGAGGGAGGGAAGGAAGAAAAAAGGGAGGGAGGAATTGAGAAGAAGGGAGGGAGGGAGGGAGGGAGGAAGAGGAAGATTGAGATAAGGGAAGAAGGGAGGGGGAGAGGGAAGAGAAGGAGGAGAGGGAGGGAGGGAGATGAGAGGAAGGAAGGAAGGAAGGAAGGAAGGAAGGAAGGAAGGAAGGAAGGAAGGAAGGAAGGAAGGAAGTTCTTAAGAAGTTCTCTTTTTCCCTTGGAATGAGAGCTTGAGATAGCGAATGCCTCATTTTGTTTATTATATATGCAATACATAGATATAATATTTAAATTGTGATTGCATTCCCTTAAAAAAACCCTGTGTGTTGAATAAAACATGCAGGCATCCTGCATATTCAGATACAAATTCCAGTTTTTATTTTTTTTAATTTCAAACAGAAATATATTCCCAAAATAGATAATGCCTAGTATAGAAGCATCATTACTACAGTTGCACAACTGATGCTGAATATAACATTAATAAAATATACCAAGCAAAATACATTGAATTGTTTTTACCATATTAAAAAGGAAGCAAAGAAATATGAATGTTTCAACTTAGCAACAAAGCCTCCATTATGGTATTGTTTATAAATATTAAAAGGAAAAAGAAAAAGAAGAGAGAGAAAAGAAGAGAAAACATCCTTAAAAACAATATAGATAAATAATTGATTTCTAATTTTCTCCTTCTTTTTCTCCAGCTGATTTTGACCTAAATTGTAGAAACAATGCTTGAAATGTTAATATTTGTTTCCTTGCAAATTCTGATTTGCTGAAACTGCTAACCTCTTGCCCAAGATGAATTGTTTTTTCATAATGTCACACAAGAGCATCTATCTATCTTTATCTATCTATCATCAAGCTATCTATCTACTGTATCTATCATCTATCAATCCATCTTTATCTATCTATTCTATCTGTCTGTCTGTCTGTCTGTCCGTCTGTCTATCTATCTTTCTATCTATCCATCTTTATCTATCTATCTACTATCTGTCTGTCTGCCTTTCTGTCTGTCATCTGTCTATCATCTATCTATCTATCTATCTATCTATCTATCCATCTTTATCTATCTATCTACTATCTCTGTCTCTCTCTCTATCTACCTACTATCTGTCTGTCAGTCTGTCTGTCTATCTATCTATCTATCTTTCTATCTATCTATCCATCTTTATCTATCTATCTACTATCTGTCTGTCTGTCTGCCTTTCTGTCTGTCTATCTATCTATCTATCTATCTATCTATCTATCTATCTATCTATCATCATTATCTATCTATCTACCTATCATCTATCCATCTTTATCTGCCTGCCTGCCTACCTACCTACCTACCTACCCACCTACCTATCCATCCATCCATCCATCCATCTTCCCATCATACTGAGTGTATATATTTGGGTGTATGTACACACATATTCTCTCTTTTACACACATACAGACAGGTTGTGTGTGTGTGTGTGTGTGTGTGTGTGTGTGTGTGTGTGTGTGTATATATAATCTTTATTCATGGGCACATTTTAATTTTACTTTTTCAAGGGCTGCTAATTAGCGGCAAATCCAGCCTGGCATGATTAGAGGCTCTCTTCCCCACCCTTCCCCTCCTAGCTTTGAGCCTGCAATTACCTTTTCATTTCTTTAGAGAAATCTTCTTCCCTTGCGCTTCTTTCTGCAAACTTAGGTTTTCTAGAGAAACCCGTCGGTTCCTGCTTCCCCCAGCCAGCCAGAATGGCTGCTTCAGATGATGCCGTTTAAGAAAGGAAGGAATAAATAGCAGTCTTCATATTGAAAGAAAGCGGGCCAGACCAGTGGTGGGTTGCTCCCAGTTCAGTCCGGTTCTTGCAAACCGGTAGTAATGGCGGTGGGAGGCTCCACCCACCTGCCCCGACGTCATCACTGACGATCTGCACAGGCGTAGAAGCGGGTGTGCGCACGCTCCCATTGCGAACCGGTAGTAAAGGTAAGTACTACTGGTTCACAATGGGAGCTCTCGTGCGCGCTTCTGCACATGTGCAGATCGTCAGTGATGATATCAGGACGGGTGGGTGGAGCCTCCTGCCGCCATTACTACCGGTTCGCAAGAACCGGACTGAACCGGGAGCAACCACTGGAACCCAGCCCTGGACTGCACAGAATCTGTAAGAGTAACTTAGTTGGAAGGGATCTTGGAGGTCATCTAGTCCAACTTCCTGCTCATGCAGGAGACATATACGAGGGATTCAAACCGCCGAACTGTCGACCTTTCTGATCGACAAGCTTAGTGTCTTAGCCAGTGAGCCACCTGGTCAGGGTGGAGGTTCTTAGAACTAGGCTAAAATCTTAGCTAGAGGTTCTCCCGAACCCCTGCGAACCCCCAGCAGCCCACCCCTGAAACAAGGGATGGGAAAAGGAGGTGTTGTCACACCACGGAAAACCTCGCATGTATAGGCATTACACCAGATCTGTTGTGAATCAGCCTTCCTTGCCTCCCAAAACAAGACGTCGTAGCCTCAAAACCTCGGGCCATTTTCCCTGCAGTCGAGCCAAGGATGCGTCGATCTCTCTAGCAAGCATCCCGTTTAGTTTTACTCCATCTGCCTTGTTAGATGTGTCATTAACCATCCTTTTGCTTAACATTCCAAGCAGGAAATCACACACCTCACCCTTGAAAAGACTCATAAATAGCTAAGTGCCTTCTATCAACAGGGGATAAAACAAAACAAAAAAAAAAGAAGGAGAAGGAGAAATAGCCAATAAAAATACATAATGAAACAAGTACAGAACAAACAGAGCTCAAATACCATCCCGTTACGACTCGGGTGATTACGGTGGATTTTACAGGAATGTCATTTGATCTTCGAGCTTCGAGACCATTATGGCCAATGGACCTTAACGCTCACGCCATCCCGCGAACGGGTCCAAAGCGAAAACGGAGCAGTTGGGTTCTTTCAACGCAAATCCCTATTAAAACACCGAGGCTCATTTCTACGTAAGCGAGCTAAGTAACACAAGAACAGCCAGCCAGGAAATGTTTGTACGTTGTAGGCAGGATCTATACCTCCTATTTGGGATCTGTGTCTTGTTTTTGGGGGTGTGGGAGGGATGGAGTCCCACTTTGGACAAACAAAATGGATTTTGGCTCGCTCTTGAAAACCCCACGGCAGTTTCTCCGGCGCTTTCAGGACATAATTAGGTAAATTCATAGATTGAGCAGCTCCTGGCAGGACTTGGCTGGTCTGTGAATAGTCAACCAATTCTGTGAACGTTGAAATACAATCGGAGTTGCAATACAAGGCTGGCAAGGGGACTTTGCTGCCAATTGTTCAGCGCCATATGGGCCCACTTAAGCTTTTCTCCCACCCTCCCACTTTTGGCAGGACGAAAGGAGGCAGCCTTGATGACAAGCATTGGGGTCAAGTTGGAAACCAAACTGTCCAGGTGCAAGAACTTCAAAACAGGGACATCTGGATCGGGAGCTCATTTTGGGGCGGCCTGGGTCTAGATTTGGCCCAAGACCATTGGCTCCTAGTCACGAGGCTGCCGTTTTCCAGTAAAATTAAATAAAACAAACCTAAACACATGCATTTTTAAAATATCAGTTATCACGTGCAATTGTGCTGTTCTTTATAGGCCCTTGGGCTCCTCAATACTCAGGGTGTTGGACTTGTTTAAGGCCGTGAGTGAAATTAAATTGAATTTCTGGAAGGAAGGAAGGAAGGAAGGAAGGAAGGAAGGAAGGAAGGAAGGAAGGAAGGAAGGAGAAAGGTGGACAGAAGGCATGAAGAAAAAGAGAGGGGGAATGAATGGGGAAGGAAGGAAGGAAGGAAGGAAGGAAGGAAGGAAGGAAGGAAGGAAGGAAGGAAGGAAGGAGAAAGATGGATGGAAGCAAGGAGAAAGGTGGATGGAAGGCGTGAGGGAGGAGGGAGTGGGGAAGGAAGGAAGGAAAGAAGGAAGGAGAAAGGTGGACGGAGGGTGGGAAGAAAAAGGGAGAAGGGAGTGGGGAAGGAAGGAAGGAAGGAAGGAAGGAGAAAGGTGGACAGAAGGCATGAAGAAAAAGAGAGGGAGGAATGAATGGGGAAGGAAGGAAGGAAGGAAGGAAAGAGGAAGGAAGAAAGGAAGGAGAAAGATGGATGGAAGCAAGGAGAAAGGTTGACGGAAGGCGTGAGGGAGGAGGGAGTGGGGAAGGAAGGAAGGAAAGAAGGAAGGAGAAAGGTGGACGGATGGTGGGAAGAAAAAGGGAGGAGGGAGTGAGGAAGGAAGGAAGGAAGGAAGGAAGGAAGGAAGGAAGGAAGGAAGGAAGGAAGGAGAAAGGTGGATGGAGGGTGGGAAGAAAAAGGGAGAAGGGAGTGGGGAAGGAAGGAAGGAAGGAAGGAAGGAAGGAAGGAAGGAAGGAAGGAAGGAAGGAAGGAAGGAAGGAAGAAGGTGGACGGAGGAGAGGAAGAAAAAGGGAGGGAGGACGGAAGAAGGAGGGAGGGAGGGAGGGAGGGAGGGAGGGAGGGATTTCCACACAAATCTTGCTAGTAATAAGATTACAATAATAATAATCTTGATAATAATAAGAAAAAACAGAAAACAGAATAACAGAGGTGGAAGGGACTTTCTAATCCAACCCACTGCTTAATAAGATTTAAGGCAACTCCAGAGCCTAAATTTTTATTGTCTCTTGTGCTGCTGCTGCTATTAACTTCTTAAAAAACTGACTTCAGGAATTCCAGTCCAAACTGCTTTGGTTGGTTGGGGGAACCAGCCTGGTACACAATCAGATGTAGAGCCAATGCAAAACCTGATCAGTTCTTCCCCTGCTCCTTGACTTTTCCATCTATGCAAGGACATCAAAGGATATTGAATCAACTCCAAGTGCAGATTGGATCAACCATATGAAGCCAATCATCAATTTGTACCATGTGTTTATGGTCCTGGCTTCCTAACCCAATTGCCTTGGTCTTCCAAGAAGTCCATTCTTGGAGAAGCTGAAAATAGAACGATTTATGGCATGAAGATTCCATAATATGAGATGGCATGTTAGGGTTCCAAGTAACATCCGCAACGAAAGAAGATTCTGAGGCTCGAAGTTCCTCAAAGTTCCATTTTATTTGAGATGTGATATTGGCACATCTGGGAAAACCCGAATCTGAAAGCTTCCGGGTTTTCCTCACCCAAAAGAAAGTTCAAGACCTTGCCCACATCTTCCACATGTCCACCACAACTCCAATCAGTTCTTTCCCGAATAGAAGACATCCTCCAATTTCTTCTTTGCACAGCTGCCGGACACCATGGCCTTGAACTTCTCTTAGAGAAGTTTGTTATGGCTATCTCTACTTCACTCATGCAATCCCCCACAGTGATTTAAATGGGTGAAATAAAATAACACAGGCCTGGCTGAATTGAGCTCTTCCTCATGTTATTATTCCTCCCACAAATTCTTCCACCAAGTGCGTACATAGAATATTCTGGAAAATTAAGTGACCTGGACCAGACTACCTTGATTAACCAGATCCAAGGTAACCCGTTCCACCTCACTCCATTTTCTTTTTGTAGTGACAATGTTTCTTTGTTAGCCCTAAACATCGACTCCATTTTGAATAAGCAAATGGGAAACGGCAGAGTTCTGTCTGTTTACCCAATAACAGACATTAAATTCAAGCCATTCGCCTCACGAGCTCTCATTTCCCTTCTCGTTGTTCAATTCCCTCATGATGCCATCTGATCATTCCTTCGCCCCTTGCCTTAACAGTTTCTGGGTTTTTTTGCTCCTGCTCCCCCCTCCCCTTTTAGGCCATTCCCCACAATTGTGATGCTCAGCATGGATTAAAGAAATAAATAAATAACCAAACCACTTCCTCACATCTGTTCCAAATTTGTTTCTCTTTAATTTCCATTTACGCTTCCCTATCCTAACATCTGTGTCACTCCGAAAACAGTAACTCAGGCTGACGCATCCAGTACAATTTAAGATTTTATATTCCCCAGCTAGCAGTCTCTTCTTAACCGTGTAGTGTTTGTTGAGCACTTACTCAGGAGTTGGTTTAGAATTGTCTCTGAGCTGTAATTCATTCACTCTACAATGCGAATGTATTATCTTTATTTGGTCTACCGTGCTTTTCAGGATATAAATGCCTTACAGCTTTCTGTTCCTTCATCCTGACAGATCCGTGGCACTTTTCACTGGTGGCTGAACAAGGAGAATTTGATGAAATCTCATTTGAGTCCAAAGAAGACTCAATGGAGTTTTGGTCACCACTATATATATAAAAAAGATGTTGAGATTCTGGAAAGAGTGCAGTGAAGAGCAACTCTGGAGCTGCATGTGGCTCTTTCACCCCTCTGCTGCAGCTCCCTGTCACTCAAAATATGAGTCACAACCGCCAAAGTGCGACACCCACCAGCACACGATTTATTGGGCTTTTCAACCCCCGGTAGGCCAACCATGGATAAATCCAAGAAAAGAAAAGTTTCAGAAGAAAACAGAATGTTTAATTCAACTACATATGCCAGTTTTGTGGCCACTCAAGAAATAGTCAGGGACAGGAAGGGTTTTGTGGCTCCCGGTGTTTTCTTTTCTGTGGGAAACAGGTCCAAATGACTCCTTGAGTGTTTAAGGTTGCAGACCCCTGGTCTAGTTTAATGAAAAGAAGGACTATGGGTGAAATGATAGCAGCATTCCAATATCTCAGGGGCTGCCCCAAAGAAGAGGGAGTCAAGCTATTCTTCAAAGCACCTGAGGGCAGGACAAGAAGCCATGGATGGAAACTAATCAAGGAGAGAAGCAACCTAGAACTGAGGAGAAATTTCCTGACAGTAAGAACAATTAATCAGTGGAACAACCTGCCTCCAGAAGTTGTGAATGCTCCAATTCTATTCTATTCTATTCTGTCCTGTCCTGTCCTGTCCTGTCCTGTCCTATCCT
Source organism: Pituophis catenifer annectens (assembly GCF_029215685.1). Classification (NCBI taxonomy): domain Eukaryota; kingdom Metazoa; phylum Chordata; class Lepidosauria; order Squamata; family Colubridae; genus Pituophis; species Pituophis catenifer. The sequence goes on from NW_027256893.1 coordinate 21,149,150, forward strand.
TTCCTATCCTATCCTATCCTATCCTATCCTATCCTATCCTATCCTATCCTATCCTATCCTATCCTATCCTATCCTATCCTATTCTATATATAAAACCAAGAAATGCATGTTAACATTTCATTGAAGGCACCAAAAGATTTCTATCTGCTAAAGCTATGAATAAACATTTTCCTATTGCTTTCAAAACATTTTGGTTATTGGTCATTTAGCATGAATACTTCAATGTTCTCATCATGAGTGAGGTATTTCAGACTCAAGAGCAACAATCCTGGCGTAGAACAACCCAAACTAAATTAAGATTATAACCCTGGGTGAGATGTCCTGGATTTTTTGTACCTCTCATGCCCCATGGTACTGAGATAGGATAGAATAATATTATTCATTGAACTGATGGCACATCTCAAATTCCAACATTATGATCCTTCTCCAGCCATTTCCTAATAGCAATTAGTAGACAGAGATTGAAGGCATAACCGACTTGTGCAAACAACAGGAAGGCTTCCTTCACTGATAAATCATCCTTTGGCCCCGTTCAGTTATGATACTTGTTTTCATTCCTCCTCCTCCTCCTCCTCCTCCTCCTCCTCCTCCTCCTCCTCCTCCTCCTCCTCCTCCTCTTCCCCTTTCCTCTTCTCTCTTTCTCCTTTTTCTTTCTCTCTTCCTTTTTCTTTAGGCTGCTGTAGCTTGGCAACCTGACTCATTCAGTTAACAGTCAGTGTGTTAACAGTCCCAAAGCCAAGCCATCTGGGTGGAATTAATAAGCTACCCGGAGAAATGGATGAGAATGGCCTGCCGTAATTAACAGGTAGGTGAAATACATTTAACAGATTGTTATAATTAATATGTCAGTTGCTGATTCCACGCGAAATGGAATTGCAAACACAAGACATTAAGCAAAGTTATTCTCCAGTAATTGAACCCTCCTCTTCTATAAAAATCTGGCCAAAGGACCAGCAGAGTTCACCATCAGTAAAATTGAACCCAACATTAAGGATATTGGATACAAAAGGCAAAGCCATATAAGCTCCAAATAGGATATCACAAACTACAGGTTTCCTCATTCAGAATTTAATATTGAGGGAGCCCATGAGCAACCTCTGAGCAAACCCATTTTTTGATATAGCGCTCCACAAGCTACCCCTCAAAAAAAGTTATTTCCATTCATCCACCCATTGCTTGGATATTTTGCTAGGAATAAGAGAAACACAAGTAAGATTGGAAAGCCAACAAAAGAGAATTACAGATTAACAGAGTTGGAAGGGACCTTGTAGGTCATCTAGTCCAACCCCCATACAACCAAGCAGGAGACCCTACACCATTTCTGACAGATGGCAGTCCAGTCTCTTCTTGAAAGCCTCCAGTGATGAAGCTCCCACAACTTCCAAAGGCAACTTTCTCCTTATTTTCAGGTTGAATCTCTCCTTGTTCAGTTTCCATCCATTATTCCTTGTCTGGCCTTCAGGTGCCTTGGAATATAGCTTGACCCCCCCCCTCTCTGTGGAAGCCCCTCAAATATTGGAAGACTGCTATCATGTCTCCCCTGGTCCTTCTCTTCACTAGACTAGCCATGCCCAGTTCCTGCAGGTTCTGACAGGTTCTGGAGAACCGGTAACGGAAATTTTGAGTAGTTCAGAGAACCGGCAAATACCAGCTCTGGCTGGCCCCAGACTGGGGTGGGAATGGAGATTTTGCAATATCCTTCCCCCAGGAGTGGGGAGGGAATGGGGATTTTGCAGTATCCTTCCCCTGGAGTGGGGTGGGAATGGAGATTTTGCAGTATCCTTCCCTTGCCATGCCAACCAAGCCCACCAAGCCATGCCCACAGAACCAAAAAATTGGATTTCACTACTGCTCCAGTCCCCTAATCATCCTGGTTGCTCTTCTCTGCGCTCTTTCTAGAGTCTCAACATCTTTTTTATAGTCTGGTGATCGATACGATCAGAATTCATGGCCTGACAGCAACCCTACGCCTTTTTCCTGCAGAACGAATGTTGTTTCTACATTGGCAGCTGCTTCATAAGCCGTAGAATAGCACTGGACTCTATTTACACAGAACTGGGACATATTTTGGAGACACGGAGGGACGTTGCTCTCCCATCTTCTTTCAAGTGACTCCTGTGACAAATTTGCCTAGCAAAGTTATTAAGTTCCATTTCTTTCTACGGCTTCAGGAGAGGCACCATTCATCTTAGTTGGAGAGCCTCCTGGGTATTTTAGGCTGAACTGAAGCTAACTGTAGCTGTCAGAAGATCTCCCGGATACAATTTCAGTCTGATAGCATTTTTAGCATGATATATTTGTGTGCCTCTTTTTACTGGTTATCTGACATATAAATCTAGGAGCAGGTAGAGAGGAAGAATATTAAATACTAGCAGAGGAAATCAGAACAGTATTGGGGAATGTAAGTCCTTTGGTCTACAATTGCCTCCCCCCCTCTCTCTCCCTTCCTCTCTCTTCCTCTTCCTCTCCCTCTCTCTCCCCGTCTCTCTCTTCCTCTCCCCCTCTCTCTCTCCCTCTCCACCTCTCCCTCTCTCTCTTTCCTTCTCCCCTTTCTCTCTCCCCACTCTCTCTCTTCCTCTCCCACTCTCCCCCTCCCCTCTCCCTCTCTCTCTCTCTCCCATTCCCTTCTCCCTCTCTCCCCCTCTCTCTCCCTCCCTCTCTCTCCCCCCTCTCTCTTTCCATCTCCACCTCTCCCTCTCTCTCTTTCCCTTTCCCCCTTTCTCTCTCCCCACTCTCTCTCCCTCTCTTTCCCTCTATCTCTTTCCCTCTCTCCCTCTCTCTCTTCCTCTCCCCCTCTCTCTCCCTCTCCACCTCTCCCTCTCTCCCACTCTCTCCTGCTCCCTCTCTCTCTCTCTCTCCCACTCCCCTCTCCCTCTCTACCCCCCCTCTCTCTCTCCCTCTCCCCCTCTCTCTCTTTCCATCTCCACCTCTCCCTCTCCCTCTCCCTCTCTCTCTCTTTCCCTTTTCCCCTTTCTCTCTCCCCACTCTCTCTCCCTCTCTTTCCCTCTCTCTCTTCCTCTCCCCCCCTCTCTCTCCCTCTCCACCTCTCCCTCTATCCCACTCTCTCCTGCTCCCTCTCTCCCTCCCTCAAAAGAAATGCTTCTCTGCAATGTACACCCTGCATTTTAAAACACATATTGAAGATTTGGACCAACCTCTCCCAAACCAGGGGTCTTTTTGATGCATGAAATTTCAAATTCTGTAAAATCCAATCATAAAACACACCACTTTGATAGAAAGGGAGATAGAAACGAAAGCCAGCCTTTTAAAATGTATTCGGCATAGCAGTCCAGCATGGGCGAATGCTGAATTATCAGTTTTGTATCTACAAGCGTGCCAAATAGAGATGATGCTTAACTCTAAAACTTTACGGTGTAATAACTTTGTCTTCAAGATTGGAGAAATCTCTCTGTGGTTTTAAGCCTTCAGTTTGGACTTGATTATTTATTTCATTCATTATTCATTGATCAATTTATCACCCAGCAGAAGGCCATAACTTCTCCTCTCACATGCTGGAATGCTGAACATATAATAATAATCTTAGGTTACAGAAAGTTAGATTCAAGTTGGACATAAAAAGTAGCTTCGTAACAAAAAACAGCAATTAAATAGAAGAATCAAAAACCATGGGAAGTGGTACATCCATCCCTTTGATGGATATATTTAAGGAGAGACTACACAACCACTGGTGTGGATGCTTTAAAACAAGGGTCTCCAGACTTGGCAGCTTTAAGACTTGTGAACTTCAACTCCCAGAATTCCCCAGCAAGCATGGTGTCCAACCTTGGCAACTTTAAGACTTGTGGACCTCAACTCCCAGAATTCCCCAGCTAGCATAGCTGGCTGAGGAATTCTGGGAATTGAAGTCCACAAATCTTAAAGTTGCCAAGTTTGGAGACCCCTGCTTTATAGTTAAGTTTTTTGTGTGCTAAATGTTCACATTTAATGTGGTCATTCAATGAAATGACCAAAGGTTCCTACCTTAGAGAAATATGGATTCTAAATCCATATTCTCTGCTAGCATTCAGACTTCTGCTTTTTAAATGAAACTCCTTATGATGGGTCCTTCCTTCCTTCCTTCCTTCCTTCCTTCCTTCCTTCCTTCCTTCCTTCCTTCCTTCCTTCCTTAATAAATGAATGAATGAATGAATGAATGAATGAATGAATGAATAAATAAATGTGTTGCATCATACCATTTACCATTTTAATGCAATTCTAATAATTCAAACTTCCTGATTTGATGTGGGAATGAAAATACCAAATTCACTTCTCCAGATTTTATAGCCAGTCAATCAATCAATCAATCAATCAATCAATCAATCAATCAATCAGAATAGAGCTGGAAGGGATCTTAGAGGTCTTCTAGTCCAAGCAGGACTAGTTCAAGCAGGAGACCCTACACAATGCACAGTCCCTGTTCTAGTCCTTATTAAAGGCTGAAATAGGTGTTGAGATTTAAATTCTTCAATTTACACATTACTGATTTGGTGGGTTTTGTTTAGGGTTAGGTTAGGGGGTTGGGGTTTCCCCAACCCGCCCCTCGAAAAATAAAGCCAAAGGAAAGATTAGCAGAGAGAACTCCTTTTCTTTTCTTTTCTTCTCTTCTCCTCATGTGATCCAATAAGCTCTTCGCAGAGGTAGCTTCATCTTTGTTGATTTCATCTCAAGCGCGCGAAGCTTATTTACAAGCAAACTGTCTGCTGAATATCTTAAGACTGAAAGAATCATCCACCTGCTGTGCTTACCCACAGAAAAATGCTAGAGCACTGGATGGATAATCATTTCAGCAGGCCCTTCAGCACAGTCATGCTAGAAAGTTTAAACACAATTGTTATCGGTTGTGATTACGCTGGGTTTTGAAGACATTTGGCTTGTTTAAGGCTTCGGTTCGTAGCGGCCAAGCCCAATTTCTCTCCGTGGTTATCGAAGTGGTTAAACGGCACTTCGGCTATTGAATAGTTGGGATGAATCATCGGATTGAATTGCTCCAGCATATAGAATCAAAGAGAAAGATTGTTCCCTCTACATGGAAACAAAATACTTGGAGTTTCTAAGTATTCTAGCCCTACATTCTAAAAGATCCATCTCATCCTGGGCACCCTTTTTTTTTTTTTGGAACTTTTACCATCTGGCAGATGGTACAGGATAATAAAAACAAGGACAAATAGGCTGAAAAACAGCTTGGTGTGGCAGGGGAAGGATACTGTAAAATCTCCATTCCCACCCCACTCCAGGGGAAGGTTACTGCAAAATCCCGATTTCCTCCCGATCAGCTGGGATTTGGGAGGCAAAGAATAGATGGGGGCAGGGCCAGTCAGAATTTTTACTACCGGTTCTCCGAACTCCTCAAAATATCCACTACCGGTTCTCCAGAACTGGACAGAACCTGCTGAATCCCACCTCCGGAGCAGGCTATTCTACATGATTTGCAACCTGTCTTTTAACCTACCTGGTATAATTGATGGTTATTCACTTCATCTTCAGCTAAGGAAGTCTAAGATGAAAGATCTCGTTAATGCAGCTATACATTTTTGCCATAAATAGGATGGCTTTTCAAAATCTCCCCTTTAGGTGAATTAAATTCTGAACTCACACAAAATATAATCCATCCTTGGGTAGAATTAGGGCTCAATTTTTTTCCCAAACCCACATCAAGATCACGACAACATAGTTGTGGCTGCGTATCTTGATACAATGGAGGTTATAAAGAAAAACCCTGGAAATTACAAGGAGAAGAGAAATACACTTTTCTCCCTGCTTTGATGAAAAAGTCATAACAGTTTCTCATAAAGATGGGAGTCAAATCATGAGAAATATATTGGATGTCATGGGGCAGAATAGATAGTCACAATGCTATTTTAATTATATGGTTTTTTAATAAAAAAAAACATTCCTAGCAGTGCCTCAATAAGCTAATTTGTAGTTATTTAATGTGATAAGGAAAGATAAGTTGATAAGCTATTCTCCAAAGCACCTGAGGGCAGGACAAGAAGCAATGGATGGAAACTAATCAAGGAGAGAAGCAACTCTGAACTATGGAGAAATTTTCTGGCAGTGAGAACAATTAATCAAAGGAACGGCTTGCCTCCAGAAGTTGTGGTTGCTCCATCATTGGCGGTTTTTAAGAAGAGATTGGACAGCCATTTATCTGACATTGTATAGGGTTGGACTAGAAGACCTTCAAGGTCCCTTCCAACTCTTCTCTTCTCTTCTCTTCTCTTCTAGAACAGAACAGAACAGAACAGAACAGAACAGAATTTTTTATTGGCCAAGTGTGATTGGACACACAAGGAATTTGTCTTGGTGCATATGCTCTCAGGGTACCTAAAAGAAAATATACGTTCATCAAGAATCATAAGGTAAACACTTAATTATAGTGATAGGCTATAAATAAGCATCTACTCTACTCTACTCTACTCTACTCTACTCTACTCTACTCTACTCTACTCCACTCCACTCCACGCCACGCCACGCCACGCCACGCCACGCCACCCCACCCCACCCCACCCCATCCCATCCCATCCCCTCCTCTCCTCTCCTCTCCTCTCCTATTCTGTTAGATCCCAGCTAGATCTATATCACCACTGATGACCAGCACAAATAGCCAATAGGATTCCACTTCAGCCTATAAAACTGATGGCTCATCAGCTGGACATAGGCAGCCAGTTATTCTGTAATCCACCTATAAACCTGCGAACTCTTTTGTCAGTCAGCATAAGACAATATATTGTGATATAACCATCTCGTGTTCTCCAAAATTCCACCTAAATGTTGATATATATATATATATGTCCTTCTGAATGTTCCCAATATTTCAGTCCTTGGGGTTTTTTTCCCTGCCTTTCCACAACTTTAAGCGAAGACTTCTTACTTCCAGCTGTCTTTTAGTAGAAGTTGACTATAATTGCACTTACTTTATTGTGGAGACATTTATGATTATTCCTCTCCCGAGCCCTTTGACGGATGTGTGGCTTCGAATTTAGGTTACTCCTCAAAGAAGCCACCTGTTGGGATGTAGCAATTAAATAATGTGAAATTGCAGCCATGCCAACAGAAGAGTTGTCGAGTTTTACCAAAGCTAGTTCTTTCTCTGAACATAATAACAGTAAATTTCTAGAGTCCTGTAGAGCAATATCCATTAGATTTATAATGTTGCAATTCCCTACCCAACTAGTTTTGCCTGAGGGTGAGTATATTACATTTCATCACAGTTTCATTTTCTCCCACAGATGAGAAATGGGATTGCTATTGCAGTTATGTAGCATGCATGTGTTAAATCTGATCTCTAATAAAATCAAACACATCACAACTCATAGTACTTTAGCACAGCGTCGGCAAAATGAAACACCATCTGTCATCGTGGAGAGATTGCCTTATTATAACACATACACAGACACACATTAAGGAAAAAAAAAACTCAGCTACCCTGACTGCTTGGTGTGAACTTTGTGATTTAATAAATGGGTAAATGGAAACCGATAATTACAATCTTATTTATTTTAAGTTATGAGTTAAAGCTGCAAAAAAAATATATGTATATTGAAGTATAATTTAATTAATTGCAGGATGGAGTGTTAATGTTAAAAAGCAAATATTTAGAATGCGAGTCTAAATTTAAAAGAGATGCAAAATGAGAACGAGAAGGAGGTGAATGGATTCAGAGGGCTGCCAAAATCCCGGATAAAAATGGAAGCTGAAGATAGACAAAATTCCTGCCAAAACTGAGGCCATTTTAGCATCCCAGCGAATCGTTATTAAAACAACCTACAGTGTCAATCAAGAAGGGATTTTGGAAAAAAACAAACAAACAAATCCCTGTCATGTTACAATGACATTGGTCTGATACTCTATTGTTTAATAGTACAGGAGGATTTGCTTATTAATTGTAACTTGGCTTTTCTTTCAGAGTGTCTGCAGTCAGTATACAGGTAGTCCTTGATTTATGGCCATAACTGAACCAGGGGTGAAATCCAGCAGGTTCTGACCGGTTCTGGAGAATCGGTAGTGGAAATTTTAAGTAGTTCGGAGAACTGGCAAATACCACCTCTAGTTGGTCCCAGATAGAGGTGGGATTCAGCAGGTTCTGACCAGTTCTGGAAGACCGGTAGTGGAAATTTTGAGTAGTTTGGAGAACTGGTAGTAAAAATTCTGACTGGCCCCACCCCCATCTATTCTCTGCCTCCCAAGTCCCAGCTGATCAGGAAGAAATGGGGATTTTGCAGTAACCTTCCCCTGGAATGGGGTGGGAATGGAGATTTTACAGTATCCTTCCCCTGCCATGCCCACCAAGCCATGCCACACCCACCAAGCCACAGAGAGAGATGGAGAAAGCAAGATGATCAATGGTAGGCAGGCAGGCAGGCAGGCAGGCAGGCAGGCAGACAGATGAGAGAGAGAGAGAGAGAGAGAGAGAGAGAGAGAGAGAGAGAGAAAACAGACATGCTTTGTTGGCAGGAAGTATAAGGCATAAAACCTACAGTAAAATAAAGTCAGAGTATTACAGGATGAGAATATAACTTCTGTGATTTAAATCATAGAAAACTGCTGTGAATTAGGGTGAGCAGTAATGAGCTAGACGAATCCCCTTTTATTCTACTGACATGGGGTAGGCCATTGTCCAGTTGCTGAATATATATATTTGATGTCAAAGGAAGGTTTCAAATGTAGTCCCAGATATTTCCAGGCGAACGCATTGGCTAACAAGTGAGAGAGAGAAGGCCTCCATTGGAGTTCCTGCTATCCATCAAAAGGAATCATGCTAGACTAGATATCAGGCTGTTTTGGCAGCTGCTGAAATCAAAAGTAATTTCTTGCATGCAAAACTCTCCGAGAATCTACCATTAGCAAAACTTATTGAAATGAAAAGGATGGGGTTACAAGAATTTCAGAATCTGAGCTCTTTCTATAGTCTTCTTCATCTTCTTGTGCCATATCCGTCATCAGAGGTTGGCGATCATGTTGGCGATCCTATTTTGATCAACAGCCACACGAAAAAGTGCTGCTGAGTTTGTCCAAACCAGTCCCTTAGATTTTGAAGCCACAATGTTCTTCTTCTACCTGGACCTCATTTGCCTTCAATCTTTCCCTGGAGGGTTAAGTGAAGAATGCCATATTTTTCCAGGTGTCGCATCACATGTCCAAAATATTCTAATATTCTAATAAATATTCTTTCTATATAGAATCAATTTATCCGGCAACTCATTAGAAGGGAGACTTTTTCCAGCGTCTTTCTAATAGCGTTACTTTGATCTGTCAAGGAGATGGGTTGGATAAGAATGAAAGTGGTGGTTGACTGTTTAGAAATCATTCTCCTGAATCGTCATCATGAGTCTGGGACTCCACCATTTCACTAGATGAGCAAGGAAGAGTCTCAGGTGGTTTAATGTTTAATTTCCACTAATGGCTGTCTTGGGATGCAGATGCGAGACAGAATTATGCTTCGAGCCTCCAAGGATAGAAATGGAATTGTATTGTGCTCCAGTTCTGAAGGCAAAAACCATGGTGCTTTGGAACACAGGCGGGGATGAACATCACAGCCTCTTAAACCGAATACAACTTGCCCCAGAGTTGTGCGACACTTATGGAAAATAGCTGTGCAACCCCCAGAAAAAGATGCAGGTACTTTCAGGAGTCAGAGGATATTGCTCGGTAAGGACCCTCATGCACTCCAAGGGAAGAATCTTCTCCCTCTGTATGCAAAACTACTATACAGCCATATTTTATATGTCAGTGTCAATCCATGTGGACAGATGACAGACAGACGATATAGACATACATACATACATACACACACACACACACACACACAGAGAGAGAGAGAGAGAGAGAGAGAGAGAGAGAGAAATGATAGAGAGCGAGTGAGATAGATAGATAGACAGACAGACAGACAGAGATGGACGGATGGAGAGCTAGAGAGCTAGAGATGAGGGAGAGAGAAAGGTGGAGAAATAGGTCAAGCAAGATGATAGATTGTAGATAGATAGATAGATAGATAGATAGATAGATAGATAGATAGATAGATAGATAGACAGACAGACAGACATATATAGTAGATAGATCATAATGATGGATGGAAAGAGAGAGAGAGAGATGAGAGAGAGATGAGAGAGATAACGAGAGAGACAGACAGATAGACAGAGATGCATGGATAGATGGATGGAGAGCTAGAGATGGGGGAGAGAGAGATGGAGAAATGGGTTAAGCAAGATGATAGATTGTAGATAGATAGATAGATAGATAGATAGATAGATAGATAGATAGATAAACAATGTGATTTAGTGGTTGAGAAAATAGACTAGGATGGTGTAGACGCAGGTTCTCTGTCTTAACCCAACCAACATCCCATTTTTTGGTGGTGGAAAAATTGAAGTAGATAACAGAAAGATATAAATCTAAAAAGAAAATTAAATAATCCTTTGGAAAGAGATGGAAAAAGCGAAGTAAAGTAGCTACTTTGCTATATTTTGACTTCTCGGTATTCTGAGAAATTAATTTTAAAATACCATAGATATTGTAGACAATAAAATATGCTTTTCCCCCAATGTTTTTAGTGGTTTAGAGCGTTTTAGAATTGATGGTCTTATTTTTTTTCTTCCCTTGACAGCTGTTCAAATTATATTTAAGAGATGGCAGAATATGCTCTCCTTTCTTAATAAATGAAGCTATTTGACAGGGTACATTTTAACTTTAAACTAAATTTGAGAACTATAAAAAGAATAATTAATCAACTGTGATATAATTTGTACAACCATCCATAAAGCAGGGTTAGATATTTTCAAATTATAGTAATACAGGGGGAAAAAACCATTATCTTTCCATGAAATGTTATTACACTTTTTTCCTAATATCTCTGTCTATATTGCTAAACCCCCTGTCTATTACACGATAATTTATCCTTCTCTTGAATTACCTGCAAAGACTGTAAAACATTCTGCTCTAACATCAAATTGCTAACATGATGGCCAATCCTATCAGCAGGAGCTCATCAGCAAAATCAGGGAGTAAAATCATTTCTAGGGGTCTTCAGGTTGGTTAAATACCATGAAGCCATTTCTACAGAATGTGGGCATGAGATTTTGCCCATGGAATTTATCCAAAGATTATCGCTCTAACAGCAAATCCATATTTACTATTGGGCCCATCACAAGCATGGCTGAGTTACCATTTCCAGGAGCATAGGAAATGATGAGTTTTGTCTTCACCCTATTCCAGTGGCAGGATTCAGCCGGTTCAGGCCGGTTCGGGAAAACCGGTTGTTAAATTGCTGGCTGGCCCAGCCCCTCCCCTTCCAGGAGTCCCCATGCACGTTGTTTTGGCTCCCAGGTAAGTGCAAGATTCCGAGGTGGGTAAAATGAGGACCCAGATTGTTGAGGGAGATAGGCTGACTCTGTAAACTGCTTAGAGAGGACTGTAAAGCACTCTAAAGTGCTAGTGCTACTGTTATATCCCCAAAGTGATATGAAATACAGCAATGGAATATCATCTATCTTTAGAGGAAAGGTGTTCTCTACCTTCTGTGAAGCAGCTTTGAAATTTCAAAAAGTGTACGTAATGGTAATAAGTTGAGATATCTTGGCAAAGAATCAAATGTATGTTTAGAAGCTTTGTATAAAAGTGTTCCAATATCTCAGGGGCTGCCACAAAAAAGAGGGAGTTAAACTATTCTCCAAAGCACCTGAGGGTAGGACAAGAAGCAATGGGTGGAAACTAATCAAGGAGAGAAGCAACTTAGAACAAAGGACAAATTTCCCGACAGTAAGAACAATTAATCAGTGGAACAACCTGCCTCCAGAAGTTGTGAATGCTCCAATTCTATTCTGTTCTGTTCTATTCTATTCTATTCTATTCTATTCTATTCTATTCTATTCTATTCTATTCTATTCTATTCTATTCTACTCTACTCTACTCTATTCTATTCTATTCTACTCTACTCTATGATTCTATTCTATTCTATTCTATTCTACTCTACTCTACTCTATGATTCTATTCTATTCTATTCTATTCTATTCTATTCTACTCTACTCTATTCTATTCTATTCTACTCTATGATTCTATTCTATTCTACTCTACTCTACTCTACTCTACTCTACTCTACTCTACTCTACTCTATGATTCTATTCTATTCTATTCTATTCTATTCTATTCTATTCTATTCTATTCTATTCTATTCTATTCTATTCTATTCTATTCTATTCTATTCTAAATACAAACTCTCAACCTTGCATAATTTAAAATGGCCTCACAGAAACACAAACCCTGATCTAAACTTCGAAAGAAAAATTCATATCTAAAAATAAAAACATTGATAGCTATCAGCCATCCTATCTCCTGGATACCAGTTGGGAGACATAACCGACTAAGGTATAAGAGAATAAAAGCAAGGAGGCTGTGTTGTTTGTATTTAATCTTTCAGATGAATTGCCGAGTAGTTTTTGTTGTTATTGTTGTTACTTGTCAAGCCATTGTTGGAAGCCATCCTTTTTTTTTTTTAAACAAATTGCAATAAAAATACAATTTCCAGCCCAACTTTATTTTTTACATTTGAGAAAACGGTCTCAAAGGACTTACATTTTTCTCTGCATACGATATGGCGGCACAAAAGCAACATGTTGCTTATGTTTGTAAGAAAGATAAAGGCGAAAGCAACAGTGTTCAGCGAGAAAGTGGGAAGAATAGGGCTCCCACTGAGAACTGAAATTGCACAAAATCTTTTTCAGGTATTGCATTAAAGGATCTTCTTAGAGGATTAGTCTTTTGTCTTCTTCGGGCCCAGTCAGCCATGTGCTGTGTGGGGTCCCAAAAAGTCTCTTTTTAAAATTTCAGCTGGGCTAGTAACTTGGCAAGACCATCTACATAATCTCAGAGATCCACCCGACCAGTCATTGCATTGACAATAGGTAAAAGTAAAGGTTCCCCTCGCACATATGTGCTAGTCGTTCCCGACTCTAGGGGGCAGTGTTCATCTCCATTTCAAAGCCGAAGAGCCAGCGCTGTCCAAAGACGTCTCTGTGGTCATGTGGCCAGCATGACTCAATGCCAAAGGTGCACGGAACGCTATTACCTTCCCACCAGGTGTGGGTTCTACTTACCTTTACTACCAATTCTCAATGGGGCCATAAGCACAGACTCACTTAGCTCACACACATGCGCTTCTGCCCATGCGCAGAAGCTTCCTGATGACATTGGGGTCAGTGGGAGGACCCTCCCGCTGGTTTTACTACCAGTTCTATAGAACCGGTCCAAACCGGGGCAACCCACAACTGCTTCCCACCAAAGGTGGTCCCTATTTTTCTACTTGCATTTTTTACGTGCTTTCGAACTGCTAGGTTGGCAGAAGCTGGGACAAGTAACGGGAGCTCACCCCGTTACGCAGCGCTAGGGATTCGAACATCTGAACTGCCGACCTTTCAATCGACAAGCTCATTGACAATACAGATAGTCAATCAATCAGAATAGAGCTGGAAGGGACCTTGGAGGTCTTCTAGTCTAACCCTCCTGCTCATCCATTGTTGGAAACTAATCAAGGAGAGAAGCAGCCTGGAATTCAAGGTCATAGTCCTTGATGTATGATCACAATTGAGTCCTATGTGTGTTTATACACACTGTTGTACACACTGTTGTAAGTCAAGAACAATCTGTAATAATGGCCCCCATTGATACCTTCAACCAAAATCTCCAAACCAGTATTTCAATTCGAAGATGGGTGGACTTCAGTTCCCAGAATTCTCCCAGCCGGAGTAGAGAATTCTGGGAGTTGACGTCTATCCATCTTCGAATTGCCAATGTTGAAAAACACTGCTCTAAACTGAGAACTGCAGTGACTATAAGTCACTGCAATAAATTGCAAGGGGGGAAAAAGTATCAAAATTAATGAAACACTAGACTAAATGGATCCCCTTTGGGATAAATATTCCTTTATTTCCAGATCAATATCACCAACAATAAATATGGAAGGAGAATGTTGATTCTCACTGTGTTTTGCCCATTCAGCACTCAGAATGGAATTTATTTTCTTTTATATGAGCAGCTGTGCATTCTGGGAAGAAAGAGAGGCTGCCAATCCTTTTCCCCTAAACATCTCCCCCCCTCCTGCGTTCTAAAAATAATTTGATATGTACGGCACATATCAAACGTAAAACGGGGTTCTCTAATTGTATGCTAATGCACTGTTTGTTTAATTGTGGTGAATCAAGAGAGAGGTGAAAATGCCGGCTCCAATCGTTTTGCGCTTGCTTTAGGTGTTAAATGAAATTAAGCCCGCTTGTTCCTTCTCTCTCTTCTACCAGGGATAATTGAATGGATCACTGCAAACAGTTGCGTAGAGTGAACTGCAGGGCAATAAATGTCTATCTGGGCTCGAAAACACAGGACATGCCGTACAGAGAAATAATCCTGCAAAACAAACTGTAAAATTCTACGGGAACTGTTTGTGAGAGAAGCAGGTTAGGCTGCAAATCCTGAGAGGGATTGAAAATGAAAACTTGAAGGATGAAAGCACAGTTTATAGATTGCATGTTGTCTGTCTGTTTCTGCCTGTCTGTCTGTCTATCTATATCATTTTTCTTTCTTTCCTTCCTTTCTTTATCATCTGTCTGTCCGTCTGTATCATATTTATTTATATATATATATATATATATATATATATATATATATATATATATATATATATATATATATCATATCATATCTCTCATCTATCTATCTATCTCTCATCTATCTATCTATCTATCTATCTATCTATCTATCTATCTATCTATCTATCATCATCTGTCTGTCTATCTCTTCTATTTCCTGAGTTCCTACATATATATCCTATATATCCTGAGATAGATAGATAGACAGACAGACAGATAGACAGACGGATGGACAGACAGATGAAATATAGATAAATACAGAGAGACAGATAAAATATAGATAGAGACAGACAGACAGACAGATGAAATACAAATAAATACAGACAGATGAAATATAGATTAATACAGACAGATGAAATATAGATTAATACAGACAGATGAAATATAGATAAATACAGACAGACAGACAGACAGACAGACAGACAGACAGACAGACAGACAATGAGGCTATCCCTTGGATTAATGCAAAGATGCATCATTTCAGGGGTGAAATCCAGCAGGTTCTGACAGGTTCTGGAGAACCGATAGCGGAAATTTTGAATAGTTCAGAGAATCTGCAAATACCACCTCTGGCTGGCCCCAGAGTGGGGAGGGAATGGAGATTTTGCAGTATCCTTCCCCCAGGAGTGGGGAGGGAATGGGGATTTTGCAATATCCTTCCTCTGCCACACCCACCAAGGCACGCCCACCAAGCCACGCCCACCAAGCCACACCACGCCCACCAAGCCACGCCCACAGAACCGGTAGTAAAAAAAATTGGATTTTACCACTGCATCAATTCTATAAGTTTTTCTGGGATATTAAAGCAACATTGCAAAATTGGGAAGGGAAGGAGATGATTTGCCAGCAAATGTATGGAATGTTAAGATCCAGTCTGGGTTTAGAAACAACCTTAGAAAATGTGGAGCACTTTTTTTCTCCAGTCAATGGAAATTCACCGTGTGATTGTCGATAGAGGTGGATTCTCTTCCACTGTCTCGTATAAATCAGTTTTATTTTACTTTTTGTTGGCAAAACAGGTCAGGTTTTGCATCATAAACCCATTCAATTGAGTTAGCCTGCAAATGAAAAATGTTTTCCGGGGGGTAGAATTGGAGCAGGAATGAGGTTCTTCTGGTTACATTTTATACTCAGCATGTATTTTATTTTACACAGCTTGGGCCATATAATATAAATGGTATATATCTAGTGATCTTTTTAAAAAGAGATATGATTGTAGTCAAGCTGCGGAATGCAGAGTCAATTCTTTCTCTCTAAATATGAAAATAAGCCAGTAAAGCCCATTTTCAGGTCTTCTCCAAAAGGTGTGGTCTCCTAGCAGAGTTTTGGACAGGAAGCAGTCAGGAGGGTTTTTGCATATTAATAAATTCATGTCTGCTCCAGTGGTGAAATCCAAATTTCTTTACTACCGGTTCTAGTGGGCGTGGCTTGGTGGGTGTGGCAGGGGAAGGATACGGCAAAATCTCCATTCCCTCCCCACTCCTGGGGGAAGGATATTGCAAAATCTCCATTCCCACCCCACTCCAGAGGAAGGGTATTGCAAAATCCCCATTCCCTCCCCACTCTTGGGGGAAGGATATTACAAAATCTCCATTCCTACCCCACTCCAGGGGAAGGATACTGCAAAATCTCCATTCCCACACCACTCCAGGGGAAGGATATTGCAAAATCCCATTCCCTCCCCACTCCTGGGGGAAGGATATTGTAAAATCTCCATTCCCACCCCACTCTGGGGCCAACCAGAGGTGGTATTTGCTGGTTCTCCGAACTGCTCAAAATTTCTGCTACCGGTTCTCCAGAACCTGTCAGAACCTGCTGGATTTCACCCCTGGTCTGCTCCCTCTTAGGTTGTATTGTATGGGTACAAGTTAAGAGGGATATTATAAAGTATTATCCAGAACAAAACGAAAAATATGAGTAGCTGCCAACAGATCTTTGATAGAACTGCAAACTGTTGGTTATTTATTTCACTTTTGGATTTTTAGAAAGTGTAGCTTCAAATAAAAATAATGAACTCTAAAGTTCCATAAAATATAGATTGAAAAACTATGTCTTAGAATAGCCAAGAGCCCATAATAATCATCAGGATACGCAGTATATCTCTGTAGCCAATAGAGCAATGCTGGCTGGGGATTTCTAGCAGCTGAAGTCCACACATCTTAAAGTTGCCAAGGCTGAAAAACATTGTATTACGTGCTTAAAAAGATGATGTTTTGAAGTGCTCCAAATATTAATAACAGTATATTAAAGTGGTTAAGGTAAAGGTAAAGGTTCCCCTCACACATATGTGCTAGTCGTTCCTGACTCTAGGGGGCGGTGCTCATCTCTGTTTCAAAGCCAAAGAGCCAGCGCTGTCCGAAGACGTCTCCGTAGTCATGTGGCCGGCATGACTCAACGCCAAAGGCGCACGGAATGCTGTTACCTTCCCACCAAAGGTGGTCCCTGTTTTTCTACTTGCATTTTTTACGTGCTTTCGAACTGCTAGGTTGGCAGAAGCTTGGACAAGTCATGGGAGCTCACTCTGTTACGTGGCACTAGGGATTCGAACTGCTGAACTGCCGACTTTTCGATCAACAAGCTCAGCGTCTTAGCCACTAAGCCACCACATCTCTTTTATTTATTAAAGTGGTTACAGCCAAGTAATTGTAAGAGAGAGGAGAGCGCTCTGGACACTGATATAACAGAATAACTTACAACGAATATTTTTCAGAAGGAAGGAAGATTAGGAAGCTGGTTAATTAGGAGAGGGGTTGTTTAGGAAATTCAACTAGTTCCACTACCTAATTAGTTCAGCTGAAAAGAAAGCAACCCTTTGGGGTGTAGGGGGGGGAAACAGAATTTCAACTGAGCCAAATTCAAAAGAAAGTGAGTGGCATTGAATGAGATATAATCAAATGAAAAATGGAAGGGAAAGGCCATCGCAAATCAAAAGCGTTCAGCAAGAGTTTAATGTGTGCCAAAAAGAGAGAGCTCTTTTCTATAATAAAATACATTATAAAATACAACTATCTTCCTACGCAGTAGTAAGCAAACTAAACCCAGAGAGTTGGATTAAAAAAAAAAGCATGTATGTAGAATATGTGGGAAGAGAGAGAGAGATGATATAGGTAGAGATAGAGATAGATAGAGATTGTAGAGCTAGAGATAGGGAGGGGGTGGTGGATAGAGGGAGAGAGAGAGATAATAGAAATAAATAATAGAATAGAATAGAATAGAATAGAATAGAATAGAATAGAATAGAATAGAATAGAATAGAATAGAATAGAATAGAATAGGAGTGGAGTGGAGTGGAGTGGAGTGGAGTGGAGTGGAGTGGAGTGGAGTGGAGTGGAGTGGAGTGGAGTGGAGTAGAATAAGATTTATGTAGAATAGAAGAGAATAAAATTTAGAATAGAAGAGAATAAGATTAGAAGAGAAGAGAAGAGAAGAGAAGAGAAGAGAAGAGAAGAGAAGAGAAGAGAAGAGAAGAGAAGAGAAGAGAAGAGAAGAGAAGAGAAGAGAAGAGAATAAACAGAGTTGGAAGGGACCTTGGAGGTCTTCTAGTCCAACCCCCTGCTTAGGCAGGAAACCCTATGCCACTTCAGACAAATGGTTATCCAACATCTTAAAAACTTCCAGTGTTGGAGCATTCACAACTTCTGGAGGCAAAAAGAGAAGTAGAAAGAGATAGAGATAGAGATAGAGGTAGAGGTAGAGGTAGAGGTAGAGGTAGAGATGATAGAGATAGAGATAGAGATAGAGATAGAGATAGATAGAGATAGAGATAGAGATAGAGATAGAGATAGAGATAGAGATAGAGATAGAGATAGAGATAGAGATAGAGATAGAGATAGAGATAGAGACAGATATCGAGATTGATAATTGTAGATAGAGATAGATAGGGATAGAAAATATAGACAGATAGACAGATGATAGATAGATAGATAGATAGATAGATAGATAGATAGATAGATAGATAGATAGACAGACAGACAGACAGACAGACAGATAGACAGACAGATGATAGACAGACATAAATTCAAACGTACACAGACAATGGAAGGGAATTCTGGAATGAATCAGAAATTCTATAAAATATGTGTATGGGAAGCCGAGTCAAAGAGTCCATGTGATTGCTTTAGTGGTTAAGATAAAGAACAGGACATTTTTCCAATTACAGCCCATGAAAAACAAGAGGTCAGTGGAACTGACAGCAGAGCCTCTGAGGGGTACCGAGGATAATTTATTGACTGAAGAAATACACTTGGCCAGAAAATATTAAATGGCTTCTTTAAATCAATGTTCATAAAGGAATAAAGTGATATCAGCACTTCTATGATGGACAAGGGAATCCAACTCTTCAGGAACATGAGCCGATACCAGCAAAAGGCATCACGAAAGAGTCAAAGAGATTGGTGCATTCAAAGCCGGCTCAGAATTTCGCAGAGCATTTTTGTAAGCTACCTGTGGGTGAAATCGGGACAACGATGAGAAAGAGGCCACAACAGCCTGGAGTTGTATATTTTTTTTTTGGCCCAAGATACAAAACCTTTGCCAGACCAATTCTTGAATACAGCTCATCTGGCTGGAACACGCACTGTATAAGAGCCTTGGTGGGACAGCAGACTAAGGTGCCGTTAAGTAACACCAGCTGCCTGCAATTACTGCGAGTTCAAATCTCACCAGGCTCAAGGTTGACTCAGCCTTCCATCCTTTCGAGGTAGATAAAATGAGGACCCGGATTGGGGGGGCAATAAGCTGACTTTGTATAAAATAGAACACCGCTTAGGGGGGGGCGAAAGCCCTATTAAGCAGGTATATACAAAAGTAGGAAGGCTATTACTTAATGCATTGTAAGCCACCCTGAGTCTCCGGAGAAGGACGGCATATAAATCGAACCAATAAATAAATAAATAAATAAAATATTTCAGACATTAACATGATTGAGCGGGTTCAGAGCAGTGGTGGGTTTCAAAAAAATTTATTACCGGTTCTGTGGGCATGGCTTGGTGGGCATGGTGTGGCTTGGTGGGCGTGGCAGGGGAAGGATACTGTAAAATCTCCATTCCCACTCCAATCCAAGGGAAGGTTACTGCAAAATCCCCATTTCCTCCCGATCAGCTGGGACTTGGGAGGCAGAGAATAGATGGGGGCCGGGCCAGTCAGAGGTGGTATTTACCAGTTCTCCGAACTACTCAAAATTTCCACTACCAGTTTTTCAGAACTGGTCAGAACCTGCTGAAACCCACCTCTGTTTCAGAGGTATTTCATGAGAAGAGTACTCCATTCCTCTACTCACAGTAGAATTCCCTATGCCACCAGGCTTGAAATTTTGGGCTTGGACAATCTGGAATTGCTCTGCCTGCAGTCTGATTTAAGCACAGTACACAAAATTGTCTGCTATAACGTCTTGCCTGTCAACGACCAGTTTGTCTTTAAAAACAACACAAAAAACAATCATACACATATAAAAACAAAACATGTCAAGACATATATTTTTTTTTATTTATTTATTTGATTTGTATACCGCCCTACTCCCGAAGGACTCAGGGCGGTGAACAGCCAAGCAATAAGATACATAAATACAAAAATTTAAAAAACCAGTTAAAATCGAATTAAATCATTTTTTGGCCCAGACAAATTAAAACACCCCAATAATTTAAGAACAGATTTAAAATTTATATATTAAAAGAGGGAGGAGATTAGGCCAAGCCTGCTTGATGGAATAAAAGAGTCTTCACAGCGCGGCGGAAGGTGCGCAGATCCGGGATCCTCCGTATCTCTGGGGGGAGCTCATTCCAGACGGTAGGTGCCCCCACAGAGAAGGCTCTCCCCCTAGGGGTCGCCAGCCGACATTGTTTGGCTGACGGCACCCGGAGGAGTCCCTCTCTATGAGAGCGTACTGGCCGGTGGGAGGCTATTGAACATATTGAACATTACATAACATTAATGGTAATTTTACAGCATTTCGTATCGACTTACGTATTTTGCTTTTGTAGTTCTCTATTCTATCATTTCTATTTACTACTCAATAGTAGAATAATCGCATTACTCCAACATACACACACACACACACACACACACACACTATAATATTCATTGTTCTTATCTACACATTTATATTCGTTTATATTCCTTCTCATCTTTTCTATTACCTTCTCCTACTGGTATCTTATGATTATATGATCTTGTAGTTTGTATGTACGCTTGTTCCTTGTATGTAGATATTGTTTGTATGTTTGTATGTACACTGATTATAATACCTGGTTGTTAGTATGTACACTGAGAGCTTATGCACCGGAGACAAATTCCTTGTGTGTCCAATCCCATTTGGCCAATAAAGTATTTTATTCTATCTATTATAAGTGTCAGCTGGGATTCCATAAATAGGGTGGCATAATTTTTTTTAAAAGAACTCCCATATTGCTAAATTGGAGCATCTTTTCAGAGCTGGAAAAAAGCAAAAGAACCTCTTAATAATTATATTTCTTTTATAATCGACATCAGGAACATGAGGGATTAGTAACAAAATATACCGTCTCCTTTCCCAAGGTCTGGAAAACAAAGCAATCTGGTCATATTTCAATCCCTTGCTCCAAATAATTAGAACATCACTTGAGTCTCATTCTGTTTAATGCAAGGTGCTGAGAAGAGGGTTTTTTTTTTAATTAAAAGCATTTCCTCTAAATGTTTCCTCCTCGCAAGTTTTAAAAATTAATCCTGGAAGTGTCGGATATAATGTAACACCATCTCAGTTTTTTAGGGTATTTTTTTCTTTTTTGATACTATTTTTTATTAGATGCAACATGCTAGAACTCTTAACAGAACAGACAGAGAAATGGGGGAAAGCCACAAATGTTTAGACACATTTGAGCCAACATGGCAGACTGGCTTGGAACGAAACATTTGGAAATTTGCAAGCTCTACCCGGGACATTTGCCTGCTTTGTCAAAACAGGGTCATCCCGCCGTAGATTTTTCAGGAGGGGGAAAAAAAGACATTGACAGTGTCATAACGACAAAGGGAGAGAGAATTCGGATGATAATATAATTCACTTAACAGCACAGCTGAAATCGCAGCGTTGGCATCCAAACGTTTCGTGCTGGGGAAGCAGTAACAAAATACAGGCAGGATCTGATATTTGCTGGATTTCTCAATGAGTTATAACAGCCCTACCAATTTGGTCTTTACTTAATCCTCCAGGGAAAGATTGAAGGCAAATGAGGTCCAGGCAGAAGAAGAATATCGTGGCTTCAAAATCGAAGGGACTGATTTGGACTAAAACTCAACAGCACTTTTTGTGCAGCTGTTGATCAAAATAGGATCGCCAACACGATCACCAACGTCCAATGACGGACATGGCACCAGAAGAAGGAGAAGACCAATTTGGTAGAAGTTCTGTCCCGCTCACTGACACACAAACGTCACAATGGTTTTATTAACGTTCCCCAGTACAAGTAGCTCTGCACTTACAATACACTTAATGACCATTCAAAGTTACAATGTCAACTCACAAAGCATCCCTGGCATCGGTCGGAACCCTGACATACAACAGCACTGGAAAAAAACAGACTTTATGACTGTTTTACACTCTTACGACCATTGTGGGTATCCCCACAGTCACGTGATCAAAATTCAAATGCTTGGCAACTGGTTGCAGTATCCCAGGGTCACGTGATCCCCTTTTGCGACTTTTTTTGACAAGCAAAGATGTCCCTCTGGAGCAGAGGTCTTCAAACTTGGCAGCATGAAGAGTTGTGGACTTCAACTCCCAGAATTCTCCAGCCAGCATAGCTGGCTAAAAGCACAAACCTAAGAATTGCAAACATTATTTGGCTGTGAATAGTGGTGGGCTGCAACCGGTTTAACAACTGGTTCTGTGAGGGCGGGCTTTGCACACACGCGTGCCTAACGCGCTTGCACGCAGTGTTCAAAATACAGCGATTTGAAGCTCAGCTGCTTACCTTCTAAGGCAGCCCCGGTAAGTAGAACAGCGGAGGCACAGAAATCAGCTGTGCTGCGCGAATCAGCTGAGCCAGAAAGAAGGAAATATAGAACAGGATAGAGCAGGGGTGGGGGGGTGGGGCCAGATGATCGTCGGAACTACTGGCTCACCCGAATCGGTCTGAACCGGCAGCAGCCTACCATTGGCCGTGAGCCTAAATTTGACCATTCAAGAATTGTTCTGATCATCAAATACTTCCTCTAAAACAGACAAAACATAGGACCCACATTTCTGCAGCAGAGGAGGGTGAAGTGACCTAACAAGTCTAGATTGACTTTTTTGGCTTCATTTCAAGATATAATCCCTATATTAAAAATTTACTAGTCACCTAGTTACGGCTGAGCTAAAGACAATTTCAGTGTCAACCCTGAAGCTGACCTGACCGGAGTCATATTGGAGCTTCAGTGTTGCCACACTGGAGCTGAGAGAAAGGGAGGGGGGATTAGAGATAGCTGGGGTTTTGTAGCCAAAATAAAATACTTTCTCGTGAGAACCAAGGACATTCTCACACCTGGACCGTGGAAGGAGGAGCGGGGCCACCAGACAACCAGACACCATCTTGATTGGGCCATGTGACTGATTGTTTGGGGTTGTGGGAAAATTTTCTCTTTTGATTAGGTGAAAACCACAGGAAACTTCAGAGTCAGTTTTCACCAGATCTGTGCCAATATGATATTTCCAATAAAGCTATACTTTAAGGGTTTCACCTGTCTCGGAGTGGGACTACTGTGTTTCCCCGAAAATAAGACCTCCTCAGATAATAACCCCAATTGGGCTTTTGAGCGCATGCACTAAAATAAGCTCTCCCCAAAAATATTTAAACACATGCGCAACCAGTCCCTGCCATTTCCTCTGCTTAGGGTTAGGGA
Source organism: Pituophis catenifer annectens (assembly GCF_029215685.1). NCBI lineage: Eukaryota > Metazoa > Chordata > Lepidosauria > Squamata > Colubridae > Pituophis > Pituophis catenifer. The sequence goes on from NW_027256893.1 coordinate 21,172,636, forward strand.
GACAGAGCTCCAAATCAGGTAAGATGGCAAGAGGAGCCCCATCTTGCTCCACGCACCCCAAAATAATAAGACCTTCCTGAAAATAAAGCCAAGCGCTTATTTTGGGGTTCAAAAAAATAAGGCAGGGTCTTATTTTCGGGAAAACACGGTATTACTAGGAACCCTGACATTCAGCTTTCCTCAATGTCTGAGCTAAGATGGTGAGTCACTACGCCAACATCTGTGAATGATACATTGCAGAGGCTTGAAAGCGGTTGGTCTGTTATATTCTAGATGTCACAACAACATCCCACACTCGCAAAAGACAGTAGAGTCACAGAATACCTTAGGCTGTTTGACAAGCAAGTCTCGGATTCAAATAGCTGCTCTAATCTAACGCACCAAAGAGATTTCCATCAGAACAAATAGAGACAGCTCTGAAAACAGAAATTGAGACAAGACTGTCTCTATGAAGGGGAAGATAGATCAACATCTGGAGAAGGGCAATTAATGGAATATATTGGGGATCGGGTGATATTTTTTCCCCTTTCTGTTGAATATATTCCAAATTCCTTGATGAGTCATCTTTTGCTTCTCTGTTCTTACCAAGCAACAGGGAGGAATTAAATGATCAGAAAGATGGTATTTTCTAGGGTTCCTTTAAGAATGGAATGGAATGGAATAGCAATAGCACTTAGCTTCACAGTGCTTTACAGTCCTCTCTAAGTGGTTTACAGAGTCAGCCTATTGCCCCCAACAATCTGGGTCCTCATTTTTCTGACCTTGGAAGGATGGAAGGCTGAGTTAACCTTGAACCAGTGAGGATCAAACTATACCCAGCAGTCAGCAGAAGTAATCTGCAGTACTGCATTCTAACCACTGCACCACCACAGCACTTTTGATACACAGAATACTTTTAATTATATGTGATGATGATGATGATCGATGATGTTATCCATTCAGTCATGTCCAACCTTGGTGATTCTATGGGCCAGGTCTCCCCACATCTTCCACTACTTCTTTGAGTTGTTCTACACTTTGGCTGGTGTCAGCTCTGATGGTGCCCAGCCACCTTGTTCTTTGATGGCCTGGTTCCCTTTGACCACTAACTCATCCAAACAGAATTACTTTCTCAAGTGAATTGCCCCGTGTGATATGACCAAAGTAAGTGAGATGCAATTTCGTGATTTTGCCTTCTGGTGACAAGTCTGGTGTAATGCGCTCCACTACTTGCTTGTTAATCAACTTTTTACACATAACTACGTGTCGATGTTGTATATTTTTAGCTTAAACATCAAACTCACAACAGGCATGACTTATGCCAAAGAGATTATGTCAAAGTCAAGAAGAAAGCAGAAATAGGTAAGTCAAGTTACAGATAGACTGCCCAGCAAACACACCCAGAGTTTTTCCAGTCAGTACAACTCCTGGCAGGCCTCTTGTTGGCCAAAATATTTCTGGAAATCACCTCCAAATCACAACCATTTGGCCTCCAGCCACATAGAATTTTTACTGCAAGCCGGAGAGCTCAAGCTCTTAGCAATTTTACTAGGTACATTAGTCCATTTGGACGAAGAAGAGATATGGAGCTCAAAGCTCTGGACATACGGGAGAATAGAATAGAATAGAATAGAATAGAATAGAATAGAATAGAATAGAATAGAATAGAATAGAATAGAATAGAATAGAATAGAATAGAATAGAATATGGAAGGGACCTTGGAGGTCTTCTAGTCCTACCTCCTGCTTAGGCAGGAAACCCTACAACACTTCAGACAAACAGTTATCCAACATCTTCTTAAAAACTTCCAGTGTTGGAGTATTTAGAATTTCTGGAGTCAAGTTGTTCCACTGATGAATTGTTCTAACTGTCAGGAATTTTCTCCTTAGTTCTAAGTTGCTTCTCTCCTTGATTAGTTTCCACCCATTGCTTCTTGTCCTGCCCTCAGGTGCTTTGGAGAATAGCTTGACTCCCTCTTCTTTGTGGCAGCTCCTGGGATATTGGAACACTGCTATCATGTCTCCCCTAGTCCTTTTTTTCATTAAATTAGACATACCCAGTTCCTGCAACTGTTCTTCATATGTTTTAGCCTCTAGTCCCTTAATCTCCTTTCTTGCTCTTCTCTGCACTCTTTCCAGAGTCTCAACATCTTTTTTACATCGTGGCGACCAAAACTGGATACAGGATTCCAAGTGTGGCCTTACCAAGTCATTATAAAGTGGTAGTAACACTTCACGTGATCTTGATTCTATCCCTCTGGGTGGTTAAAGAACAAGTTTCTTCCAGAACACAGAAGGTCCGTTGTGTGTCATTCAATTGTCAAGGTGACCAAAGGAAAGCAGGGAATGCTGTCGAATGAAGAGCAAGATGGAGAAGATCTTATGAAGGAGAAAACGAAGGGGGTAAAGAGGAACTTGGAGAATGAAGAAGTGATGGAGATGCTTAGATGGTTTGGCTTCTCTCTTGACCCCCCCATGAATAAATCATCTGGACTCCTTTTATGTTACCTGCCACTATGGGGAAGGGTGGAAAATATAGCCCACTACCACAGCAAGTGAACAGTAAACATTCCACAACGGTTCGGATATCACTGGAGTCCTGCCAGCCAAAATTACCCCTCTTCCAGCAAGATAAACATCATATTACTTCATTACCCTTTTAAAGCATATGCAAATTAAATCCATTATTCTTTCTTACGGCAGGAACGAGGTTCGTTTGTCTGGGATTCATCAGGCATCTTTTGTTACCGCTGTCCGTGAACAGACAAACCAGCCCTGTCTCTCTCTCTTCTCATCTTGGAATCAAACATTAATACCATTTGACAGTAATAAATAACAGTTATCACAATGGGGATCTAATCATGATTTTTTGGGGGGGGAGGGCTCTCCCTTTCCCTCCCAAAACTGGCTCATCACCGACAACACCGTAAATGAGATTAGCATAACAGCTGCCGATGACAAATGCAGGGGAATCATTTCAATGCTGGCATGAGCTTTGAGTTTTGGCAGCATCGCCAAAATGGAATCCACTTGGCCTATATTGGCCTGGTTGGTTTTTGTATCCTGCTTTTATTATTTTTACAAACAATTTAAGGCGGTCAACATATCCAACATACCTTCCTCCTCCTCTTTTTCCCACCACAACCCTGTGAGGTGGGCTGGGCTGAGAAAGAGAGGGGGATTGACTCAAAGTCACTCAGATAGCTTTTATGATTAAGGTGGGGCTAGAACTTACAGTCTCCTGGTGGTTGGCCCAAAGTCACCCAACCAACTTTCAGGTCTAAGGTGGGACTGGAACTCACTGTCTCCTAGTGGTTGACCCAAAGTCACTCAGGTAGCTTTCATGATCAAAGCAGGATTAGAACTCATGGCCTCCTGGTGATTGGCCCAAAGTCACTATGATAGCTTTCATGTCTGAGGCGGAACTAGAACTCACAGTCTCCTAGTGATTGACCTAAAGTCACCCAGCCAACTTTCATGGTTAAGGTGGGATTTTTGAACTCAAAGTCTCCTGTCTATGGAGATTCTCAGTTCATCCAGGTCATGGTTGTCCCAAAGGGGCATTTTTCAAGAGGCAGATGGACTTTCTGGTTTTTCTTTGAAGACGTTTCGCTTCCCATCCAATCAGAGCTGTTGTGACCTAGGCTTACTAAGTCAATACAAGACACAATTAGTCCCAAATAAACCTATTTTATTGTAACAGCTGAGAATTACGTTCATTCCCAGCTGAGTCCCAATTAGTTGCAAAACAAGTCCTTCGGAAGAAGTCCTTCAGGATAATGAAGCCTTGATAGTACAGGGGTTTAGTGCACCCTGTTATTAACACAGCTGCCTGCAATTTCTGCTGGTTCGAATCTCTCCAAGGCTCAAGGTTGACTCAGCCTTCCATCCTTTCTAAGGTAGGTGAAATGAGGACCCAGTTTGTGGGGGCAATAAGCTGACATTGTATAAAATATACAAAAGAATGAAGGCTATTGCTTAACGCATTGTAAGCCGCCCTGAGTCTCCGGAGAAGGGCGGCATATAAATCAAATTAAAAAAATAATAATAATAATAATCACCAACCTTTATCTTCTTTGACACCCTGCCAAAGGTCTTTCTTGGCAAAGCCCCACGAAGTTCAGAGACAAACAAGAGACATTGACTGGAAACAGAGTTAGCAACGTTGCTTTCCTGCAAAAAGGCCCAAGTGCCTTTGTTTCTCTTTTAAGCCTTATGGGTAGGGCCAATCATCTCCTGGCCTTACTCCTGAGTTGTCCCTTTTGCTTTAGCTGCTCTTGCCTTCTGGCAGCTCTGCGCATTCGTGCACTAGGAACAGGAACTCCTCCTATTCCTCTCTCTCTCTGCTGTCTGACTCTGGGGGCTCCAGAGTCCGCGCATCACTCCCAGATGGCCCTGGCCCCATCTCTGTCTCCGACACAGAGCCCTTGTCCGGGCCTTCCCCAGACTGCAGGACTGGCCCATGTTCCTCCCCAGCCTCCTCATTGTCCGACTCCGCTGCCAGCTCCGCAGGCTGCTGGCGGATCACACCATTTCCCTTATAGGAGACGTTGATGCAAATGATGGCATCACTTCTGTTCAAAATATAGATTCAAATAGATTCCTAGCATGATGAGATGTGAGGAGGGGGGTGGGAGGGGTTGTACAGAAACCAGCTCTTAAAAATAACTTTACATTGCATTGCGGAGGGGTGTGAATGCTGCTTTGACGAGCAAAGACGTTCTTCGGAACTGGAAGTGCATAGATATTTTTAAGCCATGAAATGACTCTTCTAAATAGGATGTGAATGTTATTTCAGATCCTGGTCAAAGATCTGTGGTTTCCCCCAGTTATTTAAGAAAGAGCATATATGTTTGTTTATGCAAATAGCTTGGGGAACCGTCAAACCATCAAAGCCTACATTAGCAGCCAAACTCCAGAATGAAAATAGAGACATATTTATGATATTTTAGCCTGTTCCCGGCCTGTCTGATATTCTTAATCGCTTGCTAATTATGAAGGAGAGTTTTCAACGATTGGAGTTGCCTCCCACATCATTCAGAGCAACAGCAAACCCCTATCCTTGTAGAGATAATCCGGGAGTGGGCTGCTGGGGATTCACAGGGGTTCGGGAGAACCTCTAGCTAAGATTCTATGCAGTTTGGAGAACCCCCACATCCCACTCCTGGCTGGCCCCGCCCACCCTGCCCTGCCCCTCTCAGGAGTCCCCACACAGCCCATTTTGGATGCAGGTAAGTGCAGGGCACGCACAGAGGCTCGGGGAGGGTGAAAAACAGGTCTACCAGAAGTTTGGGAAGTTTGGAAGTTCAGGTCCATTTCCAGCCTCCAGAGGGCCTCCAGAGCCTGGGGAGACCGTTTTTGCCCTCCCAGAGGCTCAAAGAAAACCTCTGGAACCTAGGGAGGGCAAAAATCCCTCCCCCACCATGGTGCAGGAGGCCGGCTAGGCCGCGCCCACCATGGCCACACCCACTCAGCAACTGGGCAGAGAACCCCTTGCTAAAATTTTTGAAGCCCACCCCTGAGGTAATCTTTGCAATGACAACCGCACCACGCCAGGCCCCTTATCCTCTCTGTCTCCCAGAACTTGACCAAACCTGTGTTCCCCAGTTTGAGGGCACCATCTAACCATCTCGTCCTTCTGCCGTCCCCTTCTTTTGCCTCCAATCATTGACATCCCAGACATCAGGGTCTTTTCCAACCGGGTGGCCAAAGTATTTGAGCTTCAGCTTCAGCATCTGTCCTCCCAAAGAACAGTCAGGATTGGTTTCTCCTCCTCATTAGTCAACCCTTATCTTTTCAACCTGTGATATGGAGGATGAAGATTAGGAGAGGTACAGTGGCCTAGAGGTGTAGCTCTCACCTCATAAGCAGGAGGCTGTGAGTTTGATCCTAGGTAGAGGCAGATATTTCTCTCTTTGGGCACAATGAGAATATATCTGCTGAACAAAACTCCACATTGGCGACAGGAAAGGCATCCGGCCATTAAACATTCTTCTAGCTCCATTCAGTTGCCCAGACTCCACCCTGCAAGGGATTATGGGGTCATTAAAAGATAATGATGATATGAAGGATGAAGATTGGAGGATTCTCTGCGTAAGATTTCTCCTCTGTGTTTATTTGTCAGAGAACTAAAGCATCTGAGGGGTAGGACAAGAAGCAAGAAACTCATCAAGGAGAGAAGCAACTTAGAACTAAGGAGAAATTTCCTGACAGTGAGAACAATTAATCAGTGGAACTATTTGCCTCCAGAAGTTGTGAATGCTCCAACACTGGAAGTTTTAAAGAAGATGTTGGATAACCATTTGTCTGAAGTGGTGTAGGGTTTCGTGCCTAAGCAGGGGGTTGGACTAGAAGACCTCCAAGGTCCCTTCCAACTCTGTTATTCTATTCTATTCTAACTAAGATCTCTTTACTCTCAGGTTCCGTAGATGCTGAGCAGCTGCACAGGGTGGTCCATACAATGGTAGACATTTCCCCCCTGGTTCCTGAAGTAATCCATTTTCTGGATTATCACAATGCACTGAACCCTAAACTAAATAAATTGGTTGGGTTCACGCCATGTACACTGCTCCAAAAGCCTAAATTTCATACTAATCGAGCTGAGCATGTCATGCAAAATACGTCCCCTAGGTTTGTTTGTTGTTGTTGTTTTTTAAACTTGATCTGGGGAGGGTGTTGTCTACCCGTATAATCTCCCTACTTCGCCTTCCCTCTTGCTCTGCCACCGCCTGGGCGCGCACGGATTTCTTTCTGTTCACAACGGCCTTCAGATCTGGGTTGCTCTCTCACACAATGCACAAAGCTAGGATAAAAAAAAAAAAATTAAAAAAAATACTGAAGGCTTTGCTTAGCATGCATCCATCTAATACCCTGCCTTGATGGCAGATTGCATGCTGGGTCAGCATTAGACTTTCAAGTGGCACGTTGAAAACTGAATTTGCATTCTTAAGTGTTCGGTTTAAATGGGTGACTCTAATGAGCACGACAACTACAAAAGGGAACATTGGAAGGACCGGGGCGGAGGGGGGGGGGAGATTGAGGGGAAAACACTGGTTCTTCAGACTTTTCATAAAGCTACAGCTGACTATTTGAAAGTACTTTCTGCTGATCAAAGAGGCATGCACAAACACACCCGCACAACCCTAGACCAGGGGAGGGGGGGGGAGAGAGAGAGAAAATTATGTAGAGGGAAGTCAAGGCATAAGCCAACCCTTGAAGGAAAGATGCAATTTCTTTCGGATTTGCAAATGTATGAGCAAAGAACCGGGCTCATAATTTGACACAAAACATCGGAAGGTTGTGCTGAAACACCTTAGCTCAATAAACATTAAATCTGAGAAGTGTGTATTGTTGTTGTTGTTGTTGTTTTAAAGGCCTCCATTTTTGGTGGGAACATAAAGGAAATGAATTTGGATTCAAATGAACTTTCTTTTGACGTAAGACCGAAATAACCTTATTCTTCTCTTCGAGAATATTCCTGGCATTATTTACTCCACTCCAACTCTAGCTCTATACCTATTTAAAGGACTATAATAGATCATTAAAAGTAATTGCACGCATTTTAAGAAACTACAGTACTGGGAATTCGGTTTGTCAAACTAACATTTATACACCAGGCATGGTTTTGTCCATAGCTTAGTTTCACAATATTTAATCAAAACCACATTTAGAATTGTTCTCCTTTCTTTCTCAGTGGGCTAGGGTCTATAGAAGAGCAATTAACGCTTCAAATGGAGTTTCAGATGGAGTTATCCAATGTTGGGAGTATCCACAAACTAAACATTCCAGAGAATTCCAGAACTTTCCATGCTTCTTTCAAATGTCACACATCAATTGGAGGTGGGTCAATTGTTTTTCTAGAAATTAAGTCTCTGAAATGGAAGCACTTTGTGTTGCGTTTTAGACAAGGGGCCTAAACCTTACGATGAACAATTGAGGGAAGTAGCTATGTCTAGTCTAACAAAAACAAGGATCGGGGTGACACGGTAAATGTCTTCCAGTACTTGAGGGGCTGTCACAGAGAAGAGGGAGTCAACTGATTCTAAGCACCTGAGGGCAGGATGTGAAGCAATGGATGGAAGCTGGTTAAAGAAAGATCTAACCTAGAATTAAGAAGAAAAGTGAGAACAGCTTGCCTAGAATAGAATAGAATAGAATAGAATAGAATAGAATAGAATAGAATAGAATAGAATAGAATAGAATAGAATAGAATTATTTATTGGCCAAGTGTGATTGGACACTCAAAGAATTTGTCTTTAGTGCATAGGCTCTCAGTGTACATAAAAGAAAAGATACATTCGTCAAGAATCATAAGGTACAACACTTAATGATAGTCATAGGGAAACAGTCAATATAAATCATAAGGATACAAGCAACAAAGTTACAGTCATACAGTCATAAGTGGGAGGAGATGGGTGATAGGAACAATGAGAAGATTAATAGTAGTGCAGACTTAGTAAATAGTTTGACAGTGTTGAGGGAATTATATGTTTAGCAGTGTGATGGCGTTCGGGAAAACACTGTCCTTGTGTCTAGTTGTTCTGGTGTGCAGTGCTCTATAACGTCATTTTGAGGGTAGGAGTTGAAACAGTTTATGTCCAGGATGCGAGGGGTCTGTAAATATTTTGAAGTTATGGGTGCTCCATCACTGGTGGTTTTCAAAAATGGACCACCATTTGTCTGGGATGATATAAGTTCTCCTGCCTTCAGCAAGAAGTTGGACTAGAAGACCTCCAGCCTGCTGATTCTATATTTTACGAAAATATATTTGTTAGTACATCTTTGATGCATGCAAATTTCCTCATCTGCTATTGGAACTACACATTTTCCAAACGAATGCAACGGGATCTAGGCATAAAGTAAAACTAAGGTCTTTTGCATCCACCTGGACAACCTTATAACCAATGCTGTTTTTCTTGGCGACAGAGTAGAGAAGTGCAAAGTCCGTTATTTTCTTTCATCCGCAAGTTCTTTGACTGCATGTCTCTGGAAGCGATCCAATCCTCAGAAGAAGCTCCTGTTGCATAAATTCATGTGTGTTGTGATGCAGCAGATGAACATACTCCCAAAATATTTTATTTTTCCCAGCTAGAATGACTTGGCAAGATAGATTTGGCCAAGATTTCCAGTTTATTCTAGTTTAGAGAATTGAAGTTCTATCTCAATCTTTTATGAACTCAGAAGTAATGTTTTCATTGTGCTGTTGTTGGCTTTTTGTCTTATATTTATCACCTCGGCCTTCAATTTCATTCCTAATTTAGAGAGCCAGTGCTTTTCAAAAGACACAATGACTCTCTGCTCACTGGACTGTCTCTAGTCAATTCCTGATTGTCTCCTGCCTTCCATTCATCACCGCTTCAATTTATCCTTTGTAGACTGCTGCCAGAACTCAAAGGTGAACAATACTGGGAAACATGAGCGCTCCCATTTGTGCAGTTAATTCTTTGCGATACAGACCCAGTTCGGATGGCAGTTCCGAGCTGACCTTGGCTGACCTTGAAAAATACCCAGCAGAATCAGACTTGGTTGGGCCTTGGATGGGAGATGGCCAACAAACCACAGGGTTGTGGATTAGCCTACAAAATTGAGGGGGAGGGGAGGAAAAGTATACCATACGTAGATAGTAATGAACCTAGCAATAATAGTTACTATTAAAAAGTCTGGGCTGCATCAACAGAGGGATTGCATCAAGATCATGATAAGTGGTAATACCCTGTAGAACCCAGAAGGATGTTTCTTCCAACAACCCAGTGGTGGATTTCAAATTTTTTTTACTACCGGTTCTGTGGGTGTGGCTTGGTGGGCGTGGCAGGGGAAGGATACTGTAAAATTTCCATTCCCACACCACTCCAGGGGAAGGATACTGTAAAATCCCCATTTCCTCCCGATCACCAGGGACTTGGGAGGCAGAGAATAGATGGGGGCGTGGCCAGTCAGAATTTTTACTACCGGTTCTCCAAACTACTCAAAATTTTCACTATCGGTTCTCCAGAACGGGTCAGAATGCGCTGAAACCCACCTCTGGTAATACCGCTTTATACAGCACTCATGGGATCACAGTTGGAATACTGTCTCCAGTTCTGGTCACCACAATACAAAGAAAGATGTTGAGACCAATGGTGGAATCCAAATTTTTTTTACTACCGGTTCTGTGGGCGTGGCTTGGTGGGTGTGGTGTGGCTTGGTGGGCGTGGCTTGGTGGGTGTGGCAGGGAAAGGATACTGCAAAATTCCCATTCCCTCCCCACTCCTGGGGGAAGGATATTGTGAAAACTCCATTCCCACCTCACTCTGGGGCCAGCCAGAGGTGGTATTTGCCAGTTCTCCAAACTATTCAAGATTTCCGTTACCAGTTCTCCAGAACTTGTCAGAACCAGCTGGATTTCACCCCTGGTTGAGACCCTAGAAAGTTTGCAGGGAAGAGTAACAAAGATGATTAAAGGGTCTGGAAGCTAAATCAGATGATGGATTTTTGAGGCAGGTAGGTGTCAGGTTTCAGTGTCGTCTCAAATAAATTGCATTTCCAAACAAATAGTCTTTGATGAAATCTTTCATTTATTAAGCACGACAATCTGTTCCCGACTACGTCATAGCCAACACTGACTTCCTGACCCCAAACCTTCCCTTTCCGTTCCCCAATTCTCTGCGTCTCATTGGCCATCTTCCAAATCACTCTCCCCATATCTACTACTTCAGCTCCCAGGAATGTCCCCCCTCCCATCCCATCTCCTAGGGGATATTATCTTCAGGGAAAATAAGTAGGTGAAAAGTCAAGCGTCCTCTTGCCAGCTGCCCCCTCTTCTCCTCCTTATGTCAGCACTGGAACGAATGTAGTTTGGAGTGCTGACATCAGGTATGTCTAGCCTGTCAAAGAAGAGGATTGGGGTGACATGATAGCAGTCTTTGAGTAGCAGTCACCAAGTAAAGGGGATTGACCTATCCTCTAAAGCAGGGGTGTCAAACTTGATTTCATTGAGGGCTGCATCAGGGTTGTGTTTTACCTTGCGGGGGGGGGGACAGTGGGCATGGCCAGGGGTGTGTGGCCAGCTCGACATCACTTGTGTCAGGGGCGTCTGTGGTGGCCAGAGCACTCTGTCAGAGAAAATGGGCTCCCAAACTCCATTTTCTGCTGTGACGACATCCTGCAACTCAAGGCCCAGGGGCCGGAAACAGTGAAGGACATGGCCCTCCCGAGCTCCATTTTTGCTGGCAGAGACACCATGGGCCAGTCTTTCACTGTTTCCAGCCCCCGTGCCTTGAGTTTGACATCCCTGCTCTAAAGCACCAGAGGGAAGGACAAGAAGCAATGGGTGGAAACCTGTTAAAGACAGATCCAACTTAGAATTAAGGAGAAATTTTCAATTAATCAATGGAATAGCTCCCTTCCCAGAGTTCCAGGTGCTTCATCACTGGAGGTTTTCAAGAAGAGACTGGACAACCATTTGATCGGGGTAATGTAAAGACTCCTACCTTGAGAAGGGGATTGGCTCCAAGGTCGCTTCCATCTCTATGATTCTATATTCTATGTTCGATATATATATATATATAAGGTAATTCCCAGGAGTCAAGACCAACTCCAAGGAGTCAATATTTTATAATAGAAAAGCTATCATGGAGGAGATCCAAGATTAGCTTTAGAAAACAAACAGCCCCATCCAACAATTCTGCAAACGGAGTTGAGAGGAAGTTTCCGTAAGTAGGCCAAAATAATTATCCAAGTACAAGAACAAGCTACAAACAGAACGATAACAGCTTTAGGCAGAACTGCAGACAAAGCTGTTTGTTCAGATCGATCGGCCCTGCTTGCTGTAATCATAATTGTGGACAGTCAAATGCTCTGGATTTTTCTAAGTTTGTATATATTTGCAGGAAATCTAGCTGAGTGGTGAAGTTTGATGGATTCTCGACCTTTCTTTCCATCAAACTCTTGGTTCCTTGTTCATGCGTAACTAGTTTGGTTGTAATTAAGCATGATTGGTGGTAAATGAGGAAAAGACCATTGGCAACGAATGGGTTAGATGGGACCTCCAGTTTCCCAAGATAGTGGTGCTTTAATTCAGTAGCCAATTGGCCTATTTCTGTTGTACAATGTCAGTTTGTTTACGAATAAAGAGAGCAGTTAGAGATTTCTGGGAGGCAAGCGGCTTAAAACTGCAAGTAAACCCAAAAAACCCTGAAAACCTATGATCAACATTCACCCTTTCTTCTCCCAAATTTCGTTAACATGTGTTTGGACTGCGCTACTTGGAACATCGTACATCTTAAGAAGGTACTTGGTTGATCCCTAGGACGCTGGCAGCAACCCGTATCAACCATTAGCACCAGTCAATGGTATTTGTGATGCACTTTTGAATGTTCAGTTGACTGAGTTTCATATTTAATGAATAAGGATAATAATAATAATCTTCCCCAATTCCATAAAACAATAGATATTTATTATTTTTTTCACTCCAGACTTCTAACCTCTGCAAAGTTATGTTGGAAGAGGGGAGGAATGGGGGAAAAAAAAACTAACGACGGGACTTTTAATGATACAAAAATGGAATGATTTTACACTTGATCATCGCACAGATCTTCTTCCAGTGTGAGATTATACATAATACCAGCAGGACAGGAAAATCTTCATAATAGCAATAGGAGAGCATTGCTCAGGGTTTTTAGAAGGTAAAATCTGCACCAACGTTTTTTTTTTTCCTGGGGACAAAGGAACACAATTAGAGGTACCCTTTGAAATAAAAGAATAAAAAGCTCAAAACGTCGTTTATTTGAGGACTCTTCTGAATACGTTTCAAACTTTTATATATCGTTTCTGAAGTGCCCGGTTTTAATGAGACAAACCACAGATGGATGGGGGGGAAAAATGGATGGAGATAATTCTGAATGAATAATCAGGGATGCACTTGAAAAATCAGCGGTGCTTGAGAGGATTCACGAAAGGGCATTTAACACAGCACAGTGCCACAAAAGATTCAAAATAGGTTTATCACACTGTAAATAAATAAGACAGGGGAGGGAGGGAGGGAGGGAGGGAGAGGGAGGGAGAAAGAGATGCAGTAAGGGAGAGAGAGATGCAGTGAGGGAGTGGGAGACGGAGAGAGAGAGATGCAGAGAGGGAGAGGGAGAGATACAGTGAGAGAGAGGGAGAGAGAGATGCAGTGAGGGAGAGAGATGCAGTGAGGGAGTGGGAGACTGAGAGAGAGAGATGCAGAGAGGGAGAGGGAGAGATACAGTGAGGGAGAGGGAGAGGGAGAGATGCAGTGAGAGAGAGGGAGAGAGAGATGCAGTGAGGGAGTGGGAGAGGAAGAGGGAGAGAGAGATGCAGTGAGGGAGAGGGAGAGAGAGATGCAGAGAGGGAGAGAGAGATGCAGTGAGGGAGTGAGAGATGGAGAGAGAGAAAGAGATGCAGTGAGGGAGAGGGGGAGAGAGAGATGCAGAGAAGAAGAGAGAGCGGCACTTGGGTCTCAAACCCAGGCTATCAATTTTCCAGCTGACAAGCTCAGCCTCTTTACCCACTTAATTCTGCTTTTCCTACAAAACTGGGCCCATAACAAACCATTGGTTCATGTAATGATGGTGCCATTCACTCTACGTCTGGCGCATTCGCTTACCAACCATCTCAATAAAATTATAACATTGTTATGAGATACAACCGTAATATGTCAAGGACCACCTGGAGCAGAAAAAGGCCAAATTCTTCTTGCCTACCCAGATGCAAAAAGAGAACCGTTTCTCTCCGCGTCTTCAGACATTTAACTTCCCTGCCAGTCTGGTTTAAAGTAAGTCAGTATGTAGCAATGGTTGTTTTCCCCAATACTTGCTATTAGAAAACAGAGCCCAGCATAATTTATCAAAACATATTAGGAAGCAGTGAGATTTCCCAGACTGCGGTTCAATCTGCACCTGCCTCTCTGAGTAAAAACTGAGCACTCATCACCCTCCAAATGAATTGTGCCTTTCCGGCCACTTTTGATCAGTTGCAAGCATCTGAAAACACCCAGGCTTTCTCTGGCTGACAAAGCAACATTGATTGCTGGGAGATAAAGGTTAAGAAAAGCCAATTTGGCTACACAGATCTATTCCACGCCTCCGGTGTCCTTTTTCATCCTCTCAGTATGGTTCCTGGTTTGGCCAGAATGTAAACAGAGGGCTAGAAATGGCAATAGGTAGATAGGGAGGTAGATAGGGAGAAAGGGGGGAAGGGTGGGGGAGGAAGATATATACCTATACCTATATATATATCTCCATGGTGTCCTGGGGACAGTAAAATGGGAATGGCTTTTTCAAAAGGGGAGGAAAGAGGAAGGAGGAGAGGAAGTAGAAGCAGCAGGAGGAGGAGGAAAAAGAGGAGGAGAGGGAGGAGGAGAGGGAGGAGGAGGAAGAGGAGGAGGAAGAGGAAGAGGAGGAGAAAGACGAGGAGAGGGAGGAGGAGAAGGAGGAGGAGGAGGAGGGGAAGAAGAAGGAGAAGGAGAAGGAGAAGGAGGAGAAGAAGAAGAAGAAGAAGAAGAAGAAGAAGAAGAAGAAGAAGAAGAAGAAGAAGAAGAAGAAGAAGAAGAAGAAGAAGAAGAAGATGACAGAGATGTCTTTCTCTCTCTCTCTCTCTCTCTCTCTCTCTCTCTCTCTCTCTCTCTCTCTCTCTCTCTCTCTCTCTCTCTCTCTCTTTTGCCATGTAATGGTCATCCTTGATTTTCACAACCCAAATACGTAGCCTTCATCAATTAAATCTCATGTCCTGAAACTTGTCTACGCAGTCCGAAAGCTGACTTTGCTTTATTCAACTGAGCTCCCGATTTTGAAATTATTGATGAAAATAATGCCATTTTGACAGTTGATAATCTGTCTCTCTTCTAGGTCCATGAAAGAATGCTATTCATACTTATACTTTCAACGGTCTTTCAAAATTAACTAGGGAAAATTCCCATATCCGCTAGCCATCTTTTTCTACCAATGTCATGAATGAGAACTACATCATCCATGTGCTAATATGGTGATGATGTGTTACACTAATATATCTTTACAACTGGCAATACTCTAATGATCTGTCTGGGCATTAAATCAGCACCATGCTGTCATTTTGATGAGGTGTTACTTCAAGTTGCAGCTGTGATCAAAAGTAACTCTTAGGAAATCCAACAATGGGAGAATTATATCTTTAGATTTCAAAGATTTGTTGCATTTAGAAAGAGAGAAAGAATTTCTGGGGTAGAAGTTAGAAGAGACGAAAAGAAGGACTTTTAGCATAAAAGGGTGTTTTGCTCCCTTTTGATACCAAATACTTAATTCCTTCTACTTTTACCATCAACTTGTGTTCTTAAATGGAATATATGGTCAATGTTACAAAATCAGCACTATCGTTTAACGGATGTGGCTGTGTAAAATACGGTTACTTTGGAATCTAATCCATAAATAATATATTCAATAATCTAGAAAGGAATTATATAAAGAGTTCAACCATCATGAAGGTCTAAGGCAGGGGTCCCCAAATTTGGCAGCTTTAAGATTTTTGGACTTCAACTCC
Source organism: Pituophis catenifer annectens (assembly GCF_029215685.1). Taxonomy (NCBI): domain Eukaryota; kingdom Metazoa; phylum Chordata; class Lepidosauria; order Squamata; family Colubridae; genus Pituophis; species Pituophis catenifer. The sequence continues at coordinate 21,188,127 of NW_027256893.1, forward strand.
CAGAATTCTCCAGCCAGCTGGAGAATTCTGGGAGTTGAAGTCCACAAGTCTTAAAGCTGCCAAGTTTGAAGACCTCTGGTCTAAGGAGAAGAAAGAGACGCCCTCTCATGGCCTCCTTTATATAGACAGCTTCTTAAAGGGCAATAACCCTGCTGACTCATCCTCAGTCTTAAAGGGGCTGGTCAGCTTTAAATCTTCATTACCCTGACATAAAGCATGTGATCAAAAGCCAGACTAGAGTTGCATACCTTCCATCTGGTTGGTTACAAACCAGGTGGCTGTCATTGTATTGATTACCTGGGTGCTTTCCAGCTAAGTTCAGTGTAGCTAGTTTTCATGTTTAAGGCAGGTCTTGAATTCCCCATCTCCTAGTGATTGGCCCAAAGTCACCCAACAGCAGGGGTGAAATGCTCCCGGACTGGACCGGATCGCCCAATCCGGTAGCGATCTTGACTGGTAGTTCAGCGATCCAGTAGCGATGGTGGAGCAAAGCTCCACCCACCCGCCCAGGTGTCATTACTTCCTGGTTTTAACCAGGAAGTAATGTGTTTTTTACCTTCTGTGTGCGAAGCGCGCGTGCGTGGCACATGCACTTCCGAACCGGTAAGGAAGGTAAGTAGATTTCACCCCTGCCCAACAGGTTTTGGAGTCTAAGGCAGAACTAGAACTCACCATCTCCTGGTGATTGGCCCAAAGTCACCCAACTGACTTTCAGAGCTAAGATAGGACTTGAACGATGGTCTCCTTTCTAGCTTGCTGCCTTAACAACTAGACTAACCACTGCCCTCGGTTGACAAAAAATCACAAAATTCAATTCTCATACATCTACTTTCACCTTCCCCATCGTCACTCTGAAATATTTTCTTGTTCTCCATACCTCTCTGAAAATGGGACTGCTGTTTTTCTTCTGCTGCTGGTTTGGTCACATCAGCAATTACATTTTGGAGCCTGGAAACCATTTCTAGTGACATTAGCATTCCCATTTGTCGAATGGGTTTTGCTACCAGTATATAAGATAACTTCATTCTGGAAGCGTTCCAAAGTATAGCGATGGAACATCTGCAAAGCAACTTACAAATGGGTAATGGAGTCAGCGTTGTGTTTGATTATCTTTGTCAGCTAGAAGCCTTTTAATTAGAGCTGTCTAACATTCTGGAGGTAGTTTTCCTTGAAAAAGGAAAGGGCAGCGTTGATTTCTGAAAACTTTTTGTAGTCTCTCTTAACTAGGGGAGGACAAGTAGACTGAACCCACAGAGCTCTAAGAAGGGTCCTTCTCTAGACTCAATTCGATTGAAAACCTTTCTGGAGGAGAAGGTACCTAATGGGTCACTGGCAGTGGTGGGTTTCAAATTTTTTTACTACTGGTTTTGTGGGCGTGGCTTGGTAGATGTGGCATGGCTTGGTGGGCGTGGCTTGGTAGGCATGGCAGGGGAAAGATACTGTCCAGTTGCCTTTTGGAAAAAGGAAAAAAAGTACTTTTGGGAGAGCTTCATCTTCATCATTCATGCTTGTACCCTGTTTTTTTTTTTTTTTAGAGGTTCTCTACTTTTCATTTCTGGGCTATACGGATCTGGTATTCTGGAATATTGCATTCGTTTATAATTCAATGGAATACACAACAAACTAAGTCTCCGTAGGGCTAACTTAGAATGGAATAATAAATGGAATCGCCTAAGAAAGACGAATGAAGATGGTTCAAGGTTCTCAGGTGCTCTACTTTAAACAACAAAGGGATCAGAGTTGAGCAAACCTGAGGGGGGGGGAAGAAAGGAACGGCTCATTTTGATTAGATCAGTTTGATCTCAGCCACATGAAATTGGAAAGAACAGTGTGTGGCGTGGTTCATGCCACAATGAAGATTGAAAAATGATAGAAACTTACTGTGTGGCTCGCCGAATCTCCTTTCAAGATCCTCTCGATATCTTTTTTTTTATCTTTAGAGATAGATGTATGAAAGGAAAGGCTAATGGAAGCATCTAACAGATCTTCAGATATTGATTTATTAGAAAGCAGGTAGAAGAGGCCCATGGAAAGGGAAGGAAGAAAAGGATGCGCTTAGCCACGTGCACCTCACACAGGGAGACAAGATTCCTTTTTAAACAAATTGTGTGACATTCTTAAGAAAATGGGGTTTTTTTTCATGTCAATGCACTTCTGTAAAAGCTGGTCCCCACGTGTTTAGCTTTGGAAGTTTGACATGCAAAACAAGAGTAATGATCCTTCCTTCCCCCTATCTTCCTCCTTCCCTCCCTCCTTCTCTTCCTTCCCCATCTTCCTTCCTCCCCCTCCCTTCCTTCCCCTATCTTCCTCCCTCCCTCCCTCCCCCCTCCCTCCCTCCCTTCCTTCGCCAATCATCCTCCCTCCCTCTCTCCTTCCCTTCCTTCCCCCTATCTTCCTCCCTCCTTCCCTTCCTCCCCCTCCCTTCCTTCCCCTATCTTCCTCCCTCCCTCCCTTCACCGATCATCCTCCCTCCCTCCCTCCCTTCCTTCCCCCTATTTTCCTCCCTCCCTCCTTGCCTTCCTTCCCCCTATCTTCCTCCCTCCCTCCTTCCCCCTATCTTCCTTCCCTTCCTCACGTCCTTCCTCACTCCCTTCCCCTATCTTCCATCCCTCCTTCTTTCCTTCCTTCCTTCCTCCCTTCCTTCCTCCCTCCCTCCCTCTCTTCCTTTTTCTCTCCTTCCTTCCTTCCTTCCTTCCTTCCTTCCTTCCTTCCTTCCTTCCTTCCTTCCTTCCCCATTCAGAACAAATCCAGACCGAATGAACACACAGAATCATTGTAGGGAACTGCTGTGTCACCATAACACAAGGAAGATGCGATTGAGTTTATTCCATTCATCTATTTACTGTTTCTGGAAAAAGAGTGAAAATGCATAATCAGCTACAGGGAGTGAGAAAAGCTTATGCGGAACCTACTATGTACACCAGGGGTGAAATCCAGCAGGTTCTGGAGAACCGGGTAGCGGAAATTTTGAGCAGTTCGGAGAACCGGCAAATACCACCTCTGGCTGGTGGGAATGGAGATTTTGCAGTATCCTTCCCCTGCCACGCCTACCAAGCCACGCCCACCCAACCACACCACGCCCTCCAAGCCACGCCCACAGAACCGGTAATAAAAAAAAATGGATTTCACCACTGATGTACACCCTGAGAAGAGGTCCTTCAACATCTCCCTAAGAAGCAGTTGGGGAAGGACATTTTGAAAAGATGTCAACTTTGTAATTTGATGGACCAGAACAACATATCTGGAGGAGGGATGGATGGACTGGCTGGCTAGGTGGTTCAGTGGCTAAGACGCTGAGCTTGTCGATCAGAAAGGTCAGCAGTTCAGCAGTACTATCCCAAGTATAGATCTCCTGCGTGAGCAGGGGGTTGGACTAGATGACCTCCAATGTCCCTTCCAACTCTCTTACTGTTACTGACTTTAATGTCCACAGCCGTTCTCCAAACCCTGCTTTTGTTCCCTAAGTTTATTCCTTCTTTCTTCCGCCTTAAAGTCTCAAAAGAACAATGTTGCATTTAATGCAGATTATTTGAAATAATCCTCCTTTTTTTTTTTTTTTAGCTGCAGCCTGTGTGAATATTAAAAGAGGCAAACCAATCTCCCTGCAATTCTCCCAACCTTCAGAATCCAACTGCAGAACCCCAACCCTTTCCCTGGGTCTCCAGGATGGTCCTTCTATTATTCATAGAGCACAATGTAAATGAAGCTATAAATTTTGCCACATACTAAATGTGGAAAGGAAATAATGGAAACGGTGAATTATGAATGAATCATGGGTTACTGTAATTCCTGAAGGACTCTGATGAAAATGATTATGGCCGCAGAATGATGCAGTAGTACAAGTTATATCTATCGATTTTTTTTTCACCATCCTTTCAAAGAACGCTATAATTAATAAACACAATTTATGTGTTTAATATTCATGCGGGTGCTGATGATGGGATTGAGCACATATACACAAGCACAACAATCCAGGAGCAGACAAAAAATCTTTTGTTTTGGGTGTTTTCTGAAATGGCAGGAGAAGCATTACTGATGTCTTTCCATCATTGTTGCTACCTCCGTTTCCTTAACATTCTGATAGATAGATAGATAGATAGATAGATAGATAGATAGATAGATAGATAGATAGATAGATAGAGACAGACAGACAGACAGACAGACAGACAGACAGACAGACAGACAGACAGACAGAATTCTTTATTGGCCTAGTGTGATTGGACACACAAGGAATTTGTCTTTGGTGCATATGCTTTAAGTGTACATAAAAGAAAAGATACATTCATCAAGAATCATAAGGTACAACACCTAATGATAGTCATAGGGTACAAATAAGCAATCAAATCATACTAGGAAACAAAATTAATATAAATCGTAAGGATACAAGCAACAAGGTTACAGTCATACAATCATAAGTAGAAGGAGATGGGTGGTGGGAATGATGAGAAGATTAATAGTAATAGTGATGCAGACTTAGTGAATAGTTTGACAGTGTTGAGGGAATTATTTGTTTAGCAGAGTGATGGCGTTTGGGAAAAAACTGTTCTTGTGTCTAGTTGTTCCGGTGTGCAGTGCTCTATAGTGTCGTTTTGAGGGTAGGAGTTGAACCAGTTTATGTCCAGGATGTGAGGGGTCTGTAAATATTTTCACAGCCCTCTTTTTGACTCGTGCAGTATACAGGTCCTCAATGGAAGGCAGGTTGGTAGCCATTGTTTTTTCTGCAGTTCTAATTATCCTCTGAAGTCTGGGTCTGTCTTGTTGGGTTGCAGAGCCAAACCAGACAGTAATGGAGGTGCAGGTGACAGACTCAATAATTCCTCTGTAGAACTGGATCAGCAGCTCCTTGGGCAGTTTGAGCTTCCTGAGTTGGTGCAGAAAGAACATTCTTTGTTGTGCTTTTTTGATGACATTTTTTATGTTAGGTGTCCCTTTTAGGTCTTGATATATGGTAGAACCTAGAAATTTGAAGGGTTAGGGTTAGGGTTCTAAATGATAGTGGCAATTCCATCAACAGACACATTGACCTACAACCAGCCTACAAATCCTTCAGAATTCAAATCAATCACAGAGCCAACCATAGATGGCACTGACCTTCAACCATCCCACACAGCCCCACCCCCAACCAACACTTTACCTCCCAATGACCTTCACCTGATGTGAGCTCCCCCATCGCAAGACCCATCACCTAACCTGGTGTGACCCTCACCTGACGTGACCTCACCGTCATAAGACCTACTGACCACACAAAGCCCTTAGAAGCAGAAGAACACTGAGAGTGACATCCCCTAAATTCCACTGAGCTGTGTGATTCAATGTTATTTGAACGTTCAAATGACTCGGGGAGGGGGACACAGATCAATGATTTAATTGAATTCAACCCAATTTGGACACTAAAATGCATATGCTGATGGAAAGGCATCAACTGAATGGGTTTAAATTCCACAGCAGGAAAAATAACTACCTGGTGTAAGACCAATAATACGTTTCATATCGTAAGCCTCCAAATAGACGTAAAATTATGACATAAACCTTAAATTAGGCTTACTATCCAACCCCACCCAATCTGTCAAGGGCTGATGTTGGTTTAGGATTACTTTATTCTGTTGTTTATCAATTCTAAATTGGTTCTGGCTGCCAAGAACTCAGATACGAAACTGAAGATTATGAAGATCTTCTGCAACCAAACGTGCGTTCACCAACGGAGGTATGGGCTTTGTAGTTCCTTCCCAAAGACGAAATGAAGGGAGAATCCAAGCGTATTCATACAATATGCTTAGCTCACAGAGATAGATGCGTGGCCAATGCCATTGTACAACTGACGAAACGTAGTTAGGATTCACCTTGGATCATTTGTTTCTCTGGCTTGTCACATTCGGGTTATTTATTGTTCATTATGTTGGACAAATTCAAAACATGGTTTAATTCAATGACTAAAGGAAGAGAGGTTGTCAAAACCAGCCAGTCTATTAGCCAGCTGTAAAGTTTGAGACGACACAGCAGCTCTCCCTGTGACATCACATCTGTGATATCTATTCACACATGCTGGTTTTCAGCAGGGAACTGAATGTGTGTTTCATCTTTCTGATTCAAAGGAAACTCCGGTGGTCCCAGATCTATGTAGCAGCATTGCAGCTTCTGGAGATACTACAATTTCACACCAGGAAGCAACTAGTATTCATCCTAAGACACGGTGAGGTAAGTAGACTTTCAGCCATCTGGCACATTAAGCATGACAGACTTACAAGAAGCTTACAAACTCTTGTATTACGTACACACATGCAACATAATTCAAGCTATATTAAGACTTGCTCAAAAGAGGGAGACGAAATTTCAAAATCCTTGTTTTTCTTTCACTCTCCGTCCCAAAGGAATATTAAGTATGCTTCTTCTTCTTTCCCCCCCCCCCAAAAAAAAATATTTGATTGATTAAAACTTAGTAAAGCAATTCCATTGCCACGGGTGTTTAATTCTCTAAATTGCAATCAGGTACAAAGTATACATCATATTACCTAAATAGAAATACAAGATTAATTCTTCTGGGAGTCGATTAGATCCAGCGTGCAGCACGGCATATCTCTCAACCAAGATGATGAAATGAGACAGAGATGAACAAAGGCCCTTCGAATCTAAATGTTAAAAAAGTGGCTTCAAATCATCGTAAAGGTAAAGGTTCCCCTCACACATATCTGCTAGTCGTTCCCGGCTCTAGGGGGCGGTGCTCATCTCCTTTTCAAAACCGAAGAGCCAGCACTGTCTGAAGACGTCTCTGTGGTCATGTGGCCGGCATGACTCAACACCAAAGGCGCATGGAACGCTGTTACCTTCCCACCAAAGGTGGTCCCTATTTTTCTACTTGCATTTTTTACGTGCTTTCAAACTGCTAGGTTGGTAGAACTGGGATAAGTCACGGGAGCTCACCTTGTACGGGGCACTAGGAAAATGGTAGGCCCATTTTCTGCCCCACCCCACCTCCCACCTCTGTGCGTGTCCTGCACTTACCTGCATCCAAAACAGGCTGCGTGGGGACTCCTAGGAGGGGCAGGGCAGGGTGGGGTGGGAGGATCCAGCCAGGAGTGGGATTTGTGGGTTCTCCGAACTGCACAGAATCTTAGCTAGAGGTTTTCCCCGAACCCCTACGAACCCCCAGCAGCCCATCCCTGCCACCGTCTAACCAGCTTCAGGGTTGACGCACCATTCCTTATACCTTAGGACTTGAAGCTGGTTTATGAAGGATACGAAAGTCCAGGTCGCTGCAGATAGAATTAAGACCTACTGTACTGGGCTGCTATTTTCCATCTTCGTAGCATCTGCTCTTTTGCTTGTCTTCTGTTCTTTTGGCCAATGTAATAGCTTCTCTTATCATCAAAGCGTTTCCTTTTATTTGTTAGACTACTCTCTACATAAAAAGATGCGTTTCATAAACATTCAGTGATTTTTGGCAGATGTCCACCTCAAAAATCCTCTGCAGAAATGGTATGGCTTTTATCAAGAGGGTTAAAAAAAATTGTTGCTGGTGATCAGTAGGATAAACCCAGTGTATATATTTCCATCTAAGAAAGAGCGGATAGAGTCCCAAATTTTGCAGCCTCTGAACAAGATAAACGGGATATTTGCACGTAAGATTAAATTTGAGCATTATTATAAACATCTTAGCTCTGTTAGCAGTTAAGAGAGATCCATAGATATTTTATTAGCCAGATTAAATCATCCATGGATAAGATGGCTTATTTCCCACCGACAATAAACCAGTCCTTTTTAACCCAATACAGTATGTATTCATGTATATTTGTGGGGTCCTTGGTGCGCTCTGAGCTTGGTGGTTTCCTTGCAGATGTTTCATGACCCAACTGGGCAACTCATCAGTGCTAGAAGGAAGGGAGGTTGTCAAGGAGGAGGAGGAGGAGGAGGAGGAGGAGGAGGAGGAAGAAGAGGAAGAAGAGGAAGAGGACAACGACTGTGGAGTCCTTAGTGCTTTCTGATCTTGGTGGCTTTCTGGCAGATGTTTCATGATCCAACTAGGTAACATCTTCAGTGCTAGAAGGAAGACGGAGGAGGAGGAGGAGGAGGAGGAGGAGGAGGAGGAGGAGGAGGAGGAGGAAGAGGACAACGACTGTGAAGTCCTTAGTACTTTCTGATCTTGGTGGCTTTCTGGCAGATGTTTCATGATCCAACTAGGTAACATCTTCAGTGCTAGAAGGAAGACGGAGGAGGAAGAGGAGGAGGAGGAGGAGGAGGAGGAGGAGGAGGAGGAGGAGGACGACGACGACTGTGGAGTCCTTGGTGCTTTTTGAGCTAAGTGGTTTTCTTGCAGACATTTCATGACCCAACTAGATAACATCTTCAGTGCTAGCCAGGTAATGAAACATCTGGAAGAAAGCAACCAAGTTCAAAGAGCACCAAGGACTCCACAGTCCTTCAACCTTGAGCTACAAATATTCTTTTCTGTTGGTATCCTATACATTTGCAGGAAACCTAATCCTCTCCCTCACCCAATGATCCTTACACTCTTATTTTCTGGTAGTTTTGCAAAGGTTCACAGCCTCTGTTTCAGATTAATAGAATGCCTCCGACAGCAGGGCTTCAGGCGAATTGAAACAGACACCTCTGGAAACCATCATGGCTTACAGGGAAGTTTGATTATGTTAGTCTCCCCTCCGCCCCCGTCGTTGTCTATTAGTGTCATATTAGCCTAATTCGAGACTAACATGATTCTGAAATGTTAGCATATTACAGATTACTTAACATGCCACGCTTGTACCTGAGCATGTTATTTGGCAGTGCATATTTGTGCACGAAGCTGGCAGTCGAGAAAGAGATGGTGCCATCAAGATTCGTAAGGAGCATTAACCTCCCCTGAAATCCTGCTTTCTAGCGAATCTAAATCGCGCGGCACAGCTGTTTCCCCCCCCTCCCTGTTCTACTTACCTTCAAACGGCTCCTTTTTCCGCATGAATCGTGTGTTTGTCATGCACTGCGCATGAGCGTGTGGCACGCATTTGGCATGCACCGCTCAGGCGTTGGCAGTGAACCGGTGGCCACCGGTGGATGATTTCACCACTGGATTCATTGATAACAATTATAAGAGCCTCCCAAAAGAGATCAGCCTGGGCTCCTTCTCTGCTTTCCAGTTGGCCATTGAGAAGGTCCAGATCCAGCAGAACTTGTCCACTTATTATACTTCTAGAACGAGATGGCCAAGTGGATGAGATTGCTATTGAATTGGGGGGGGGGGCAGTTTGTACACTTTTGTATTCATAAGGACCAACAGATAATGGTTGCTACCATTTTGCACCTGCTGGCTTGTTATCCACCTTGAGTGACGGATTGATTTTCTGTTAGCTAAGAGACTTGAAGAAATATTATTTGAGTCAGCAGGCAGTGGCTGGTGGTGTTATCTTTGTCTCACACTGCTTTGATTGAATCATAGGTTGTGAACTGTTATTGTGATCAGACTGACAGCCCGTTCTGGTAAATCCAATTTTTAACCATCACTTTCTCACTATCGTTTGCAAGGTAGAACTTTTTTCTTTTTTCTCTTTCACTCGTTTTGTTTCTGATAGTTCTGTAATACTGTCATGACCCACAATCAACATGGAAATAAAACTGAACGGGGCGGCAGCCATTTTGTGAGAAAAGCATGACGTACTCTTAAAATTTCAAACATGGTCAAGTGAACTATTTATTTATTTATTTATTTATTTATTTATTTATTTATTTATTTATTTATTTATTTATTTATTCCCCACCTTGTTTATTTTTATAAACAACTCAAGTCAACAAATATAGCTAATATATCTTCCTCCTGCTATTTTCCCTACAACAACAATCCTCTGATTGGCCCAAAGTCAACCAGATAGTTTTCATGCCTAAGGCGGAACTAGAATTCACCATTGCCTGGTGATTGGCCCAAAGTGAACCAGCTGGCTTTCCTGCCTAAGGCGGGACTAGAACTCACTGGTTCCTGGTGATTGGCCCAAAGTCACCCAGCTGGCTTTCATGCCTAAGGCAGGACTACAACTCACCATCACCCAGCCAGCTTTCATGGCTAAGGTGGGGCTAAAACTTGTGGCATCCTGGTTAATCCCTAGTTCAAACGGTCTCTCTTCAAATAAATAGCTGTCTCTTCACACACGATAATAAATAAGTAAAATTGAGAACAGATAAACAAGAGAATTAAATGCAACTCATCTGATCATGATAATTCTGCATCTATCAAACATTGATCAATTTAAACCCTTAGAACCGTTCTTCAGAACTTTACAGCAATTACGCAGCCTCTGGCCTTTAGGAACAAGAATTAAACATTTATATCTGCTGCTAAATGACCTAAATAGCTTCTTCTTGGCAGAGATAGAAGTAAAAGTGCTAGCTAGTATTACATTCACATATGCTGCAGGATTGAAGAACAATGAGGACCCAATGAACAGAGCTTGATGGAATTATATAAATATTTAAAACTTTTAGGAGAAGGGTGGAACACAAAGAAGGCAACACAAATTTGATTAAGCTGCCATCTTCTGGTCAGGCCAGGCATTTTATAAGAAGGAGGAGGAGGAGGAGGAGGAGGAGGAGGAGGAGGAGGAGGAGGAGGAGGAGGAGGAGGAGGAGGAGGAGGAGGAGGAGAGAGAGAGAGAGGGAGGGAGGGAGGGAGGGAGGGAGGGAGGGAGGGAGGGAGGGAGGGAGAGAGAGAGAGAGAGAAGAAAGAAAGAAAGAAAGAAAGAAAGAAAGAAAGAAAGAAAGAAAGAAAGAAAGAAAGAAAGAAAGAAAGAAAGAAAGAGGGAGGGAGGAAGGGAGGGGGAGGGAGAGAGAGAGAGAGAGAGAGAGAGAGAGAAAGAAAGAAAGAAAGAAAGAAAGAAAGAAAGAAAGAAAGAAAGAAAGAAAGAAAGAAAGAGGGAGGGGGAGGGAGGGAGAGAGAGAGAGAGAGAGAGAGAAAGAAAGAAAGAAAGAAAGAAAGAAAGAAAGAAAGAAAGAAAGAAAGAAAGAAAGAAAGAAAGAAAAGGGAGGGACAAAGGAAGGAAGGAAGGAAGGAAGGAAGGAAGGAAGGAAGGAAGGAAGGAAGGAAGGAAGGAAAGAAGCCATATGCTCTTGCTCATTGTAGAAGACTCCACTAAAGTATTCGCATTTCACTTCCCTCTTCCAGCTTCATACTTTTTTTTAACACGGGTCATGGTGATCATCCTGGGCTGCAGAGCCGTTGGGAGGAGGAGATGCTTTCAATACTTTTTACAGCAAACTTTCTTTTCCTCTTTTTTTTTTTTTGCACAGAGAGCGCTTGGCTGTGTTGATAAAGTTTTTAAACCAAGGAGGATGCCGGTTGTGTCAATATCTCCCAAGATGCTTTAACACATATTCATCTTGTCATATTGCTGAATAAATAGATAGGGAAGTCAAACCAGCGCAGGAGAAGCACAAAGTAGCTCAGGTGATACACGGCATTTGTTGTACTTCAATTACCTTCTTTGTATAATGTCAGGAGGTAAAAGCTAACAAACCATAACTTTTCTTGACATTTCCTCCCTCCAGTGACCAGTGATGGATTTGCCTTGGAAAACATTCATCATTTTGCAGCAGGGTAAAAGTTTTTTTTTTTTAAAGAAAGAAAGAAGAAAAATGAAAAGAGAAGAAAGAAAGGAAGGAAGGAAGGAAGGAAGGAGGAAGGGAGGGAGAGAGAAAGAGGGAAAGAAGGGAAAAGGCAAAGAAAGAAAAAAGAAAGAAAGAAAAAGGGAGGGAGGGAGGGGGAAGGAAGGAAGGAGGGAGAGAAAGAATGAAAGAAAGAAAGAAAAAAGAAAGAAAGAGGGAGGGTGAGAGAGAGAAAAAAGGAAGGAAAGAAAGAGGGAGGGAGGAGGGAGGGAGGGAGAGAAGGAAGGAAGGAAGGAAGGAAGGAAGGAAGGAAGGAAGGAAGGAAGGAAAGAAGAAGAAAGAAAGAAAGAAAGAAAGAAAGAAAGAAAGAAAGAAAGAAAGAAAGAAAGAAAGATCTAAATGCAGAATTTTCAACTCCTCCCCAGTCCCTTCCAACTCTGTTATTCTGTGAGATTTTAAAAGCTACTTCACTCTTCAGAAATGCAGCAGTGAAGAAGCTGTAACTCGACAGGAGTTGTAGCCTTCATGCAGGTATCTTCCTAAGGAGAAAAAAAAAGAGTCACCGTGGAACATTCACGATCAAAGTTTTGGATATCGATGGTCTAAATATATAGCAGGAGAAAGTGGGAAGAAGGAACGCACTACGTACAATGCAAAAAAAAATATGTATATCGTAGATAGTCAGATCAGGCGGTATAACTCTGCAAGAAGAGTTTGGTCAAAAGATTTCATTCCCATGCAAATTTGACAAAATAGAACAGAAGATTGGAAATGAACCAGACGTCATGGAACATGATGACTGATAATACAAATATTTCCTCTCCATTACCAGGAGCAGCATAGATGTGTAGTTGTTAGTGGTTTTTTTTAAAAAAATAAATAGATGGACTAAGATTAAGTGCCTGAAAGATGTAGAACAGAAATGAGTAACGGGAGAGGAGAGAAAGTCTAAAATATTCCTGGTTTGACAATGCAGCTTAATTCTTTGTGCAAATAAAAACTTTGAAAAGACCCTTTTGATTGAAGGCCATGGCAGGGGGAAAAAAAAGATTAGAATTCCCATCCTTTTCCCAGCTTTCCCATCATGAATTTTCTCCTGTGTCTACCGGTCAGAATTTTTGAATAATACGTATGATATTGTAATAGGTGATAACTGTCATATATATATATATATGGATGATTAACTTCAACCTAAAATGATCCTAAAATCAGACCTGGCCTTTTGTCCCACATGTTAGAACTCCAAACTAACTAAATAAATTTCATTTGTGGACTTCGACCAATCACATATAGAATTGCAAAACACCGCAAAAGAGCATCAAATATTAAAGACAAAATAAAAACAAGAAGGATTACAGCAAATAAGTGGCAACAGAGAAATAGTGTTGGCTACTCTTACAATGGAAAGTAGCAGCTGCCATTCCAGATGGACAAGTTTTAATTTCTGGGCTCCGTTTCCTGCATTTTATATCATGCAGTACAATGCATGTCGTACCTGCCAGTGGTACAGTAGAACCGATAAACATGATATTTTAAACATTTAAATGGAAAAGTTCCTCCTGGATGTCTGACCGATTTTGGATCATAGTTAAATACCTTCAATTTAGGATTAATCTCGTGTTGTCGTGTTCCTAGCATCCTTCTCTGATACTGTTGTCCGCAATTTCTGTCTTTAAATATTGACAGCCTAAAGACGCTCCAGTCAAGAATGCTAAAAGTTTGGATCCCTTCATTAACCGCTGACAAGTCCTCATGGAAGACTATTTTAACTTTCTGCTGTTTCTTCAGTTTTGAAGAGTAACGGTACACCCAGCTGCTTTTCATTCGGTTCTAGAAAACATATCCAAAACACAGCTTTCTGTAAAATAGGACTAATTGGAATCCGGAATCCATTCTCGGCTCTAATTTTCACAGAAGACTAGTCCAGTTGCCTCTTGAAAAAGCACCTTGGGTTAAGTGAAATCGGGTCTCCCCGTTGACTTTGCTTGTCAGAAGGTCGCAAAAGATGATCACGTGACTCCTGGACACTGCAGCCATCATAAATGTGAGTCAGTCATTAAGCAAGTATTTCTAGCAGGAGTACCTGATTCTGTGACAGTTTTGTTCCCTAAGCTATCCAGCTGGAAAACACGCAAGATTCGTTTTTCTTGGCATGTATGTGTTATACATCCGAACTAGACTGTGTTGTTTCTCTGTGTCACAGAATATATGTGGGCACGTGGGTATATGCCAGGGGTGGATTTCAACCAGTGTTGCCACCGGTTCTCTTTGTGTACATGCTTTGCGCGCGATCGCATTAGGTCTGCCCAGCTAAAGTGCGGCAATCCACTCAGCCGTGCCTATCAGCTGAGCTAAAAAACAAGAAATAAAGGTAAGTTTAATGCGGGAGGCGGGCGGGAGGGCCCAGCTCCCAGTCAAAGAGAACCGGTTCGGTGATGTCACATCACCACCACCACTACCGGCTCGCCTGAACCGGCCCGAACCAGGAACAACCCACCACTGGTATATGCATAAGTTTGTATGTATGTATGCATGTATTTATTTATTTATTCAGTCATGTTTATATGTGTGTGTTGGAGGTGGTGTCTCTTTGAGAGCGGTATGCAACAAAATTTCATTTTAATGCATGCCGATTAGTGTGCATTTAATGAAGTTATTCCAAAAATTATTCCAAGCATCTGAATGTAAATCATGTGGCCATGGGGATGCTAGAATAGAATAGAATAGTATTTTTATTGGCCAAGTGTGATTGGACACACAAGGAATTTGTCTTTGGTGCATACGCTCTCAGTGTACATAAAAAGATAAGATACGTTCGTCAAGAATCATAAGGTACAACACTTAATGATAGTCATAGGGAAACAGTCAATATAAATAGTAAGGATACCAGCAACAAGGTTACAGTCATGCAGTCATAAGTGGGAGGAGATGGGTGATAGGAACGATGAGAAGATTAATAGTACTGCAGACTTAGTGAATAGTTTGACAGTGTTGAGGGAATTATTTGTTTAGCAGAGTGATGGCGTTTGGGAAAAAACTGTTCTTGTGTCTAGTTGTTCCTGTGTGCAGTGCTCTATAGTGTCGTTTTGAGGGTAGGAGTTGAAACAGTTTATGTCCAGGATGCAAGGGGTCTGTAAATATTTTCCCAGCCCTCTTTTTGACTCGTGCAGTATACAGGTCCTCAATGGAAGGCAGGTTGGTAGCCATTGTTTTTTCTGCAGTTCTAATTATCCTCTGAAGTCTGCGTCTGTCTTGTTGGGTTGCAGAGCCAAACCAGACAGTTATGGAGGTGCAGATGACAGACTCAATAATTCCTCTGTAGAACTGGCTCAGCAGCTCCTTGGGCAGTTTGAACTTTCTGAATTGGTGCAGAAAGAACATTCTTCGTTGTGCTTTTTTGATGTGCTTTTTTTGACCGCTACAACAGTCGTAAGTCTGAAAAATGGTCCTAAGTCACTTTTTTTTCAGTGATGTAACTCTGAATGGTCACTAAATCTCCCTCCCTCCCTTACAACTAAATGTTGTAAGTCAAGGACTAGCTGTTCTCTGGATGATTGGTTTGGATTACAATTTCTAGAATCCTGAACCCTGTCTTGAAAGCTCGGGCATCCTGTTGTTCAGTGGTGGTACAGCTAGTTTGGACCTTCCCACCCACTCTGGCACTATCTCGTCCTATCTAGTCACGTTTTCTAAGCCACGTGCATGCGTGCAAGCTGCGCACGCACTCACATTTTCAGTACACGGGTGGTAAAATTATGTGAAACCCATCTCTGCTGTCATTCAAACTTTCTGGCCTGTTCTAAGTTGTCTACCCCTCCAGTCAGTTGATACCAGAAAGCTTAAGACCAGATCTTAACTCTTCCAGGTGGTTCAAATCTCTCTTGAAACTAATAAAGCTGATATCACTGTTTTATCTTGAGATCAATGTACACCTAAGTCAGTGGTAAAATCCAAGTTTTTTTACTACCGGTTCTGTGGGCCTGGCTTGGTGGGTGTGGTGTGGCTTGGTGGGCGTGGCAGGGGAAGAATACTACAAAATCTACATTCCCTCCCCACTCCAGGGGAAGGATATTACAAAATCTCCATTCCCACCCCACTCTGGGGCCAGCCAGAGATGGTATTTGCTGGTTCTCTGAACTGCTCAAAATTTCCACTACTGGTTCTCCAGAACCTGCTGGATTTCACCCCTGACCTAAGCCAAGGATATTTTATATACTGTATTTTTTAAAAAAAACTATTCTTATTAAATCTTCATGTAGATGCACACCCGTGCACTAAAGCATTTCTCTTTATTTAAAAGAAAACTCACCAACTTTGCATAATCCAAATTCTAGCCCCGACAACTACTTTACTGATTTCTGTTCATTTCACCGGTAAAAGAAAATTTGCAAGAAAGTTGCTGAGGGCTCCTATTATTATTTGAAGGTTGTGGGGGGGGGGCATCTTTCTCTCCAATTATTTCAACAAAGGCACCTTTCAAGCTATAGAAAACGATGCCATTTTCTTCTGCCAGCTTTGTGGGCGCACCCTCGCACGCAGGCACGGATACACAGTGATGCTAAACATTGTCCACAATTGTTATGGAAATCCATTTCTCTGTATGCTGTTGTCATGGCAGCTGAAGATCAAGAAAACGTATGTCCCAAACAGTCATTTGTACTGATTTGAAAAGATGTTTGGGGGAGAAAAAAAAAACAGTCAAATACAACCCCAGTCTCATTTCAAAACCCTGCCTGGTTTTCGACTTAACGTTGTGGTGGTTGTGTGTGGTTGCTTTTAAACAAGCTCCCTTTTTCAAAGTCATCGTTGTCTGATTTGATCTAGGTTTGCGTTACGATTCTCCGCTTTTTGATGTGACGTGATTTGTTTTAATGGCCAAAATATGCTGACAGGTTCAAGATGTGCAGGAAAGCAGTCACGGTGTGCTTGTGCGTAAATTTTCATGTTGATATAATTTAATTTTTGCAGCATTATATATATTATATTTATAGATATTAATTAAATTTGTATACCGCCCTACTCCCGAAGGACTCAGGGCGGTGAACAGCCATAAAATAAAACATATAGATACAAAATTTAAAATAGAGATCAAACAAATTAAATAAATTTGGCTGAACCATTTTAAAAGAGCCTTGGTAGTACAAGGGTTTAAGGCACCCTGTTATTAAGCTGGTTATTAAGACCAGCTGCCTGCAATTACTGCAGGGTTCGAATCTCGCCAAGGCTCAAGGTTGACTCAGCCTTCCATCCTTTCTAAGGTAGGTGAAATGAGGACCCAGTTTGTGGGGGCAATAAGCTGACTTTGTATAAATATACAAAAGGATGAAGGCTATTGCTTAACGCATTGTAAGCCGCCCTGAGTCTCCGGAGAAGGGCGGCATATAAATCAAATAAAAAAAAAACAAAAACCAATAATTTAAAACCAAATTTAAAATTCCCATTTAAAAGAGGAAAATTTAGGTCAGGCCAGCTTGATGAAATAAGAACGTCTTAAGCCACCTCAAAATGTTAAGTTCACAGGAACAGATTAAAGGACCGAAAATTAGTTCAGGGTCTGATACACCAAACACATGGGAATATAAAGCTGTGAAGTCCTCCAACGGTTTTCCTTATTTCTTCCCAAGAAAGACATTGTGATACATGGAGATCAGCACCATTTTCTCTGCCTGAAGCTATCATGGGAATAAATGAACGGAAATTCCTTAAAATGGGAGAGACCTTTTCTCGTGACTTACACTAAGTTGATGGGATTTTAGTTTTGTTAAGGTTTTCTTTTTCTTTTTAAAATGGGTACTCATTTGTTTAGCCAATATGTATGCTACTTTTCGAAAGCTAGCTGTTTAAAAGACACAGCGAAACAAAATAATTAAATTGCACAGTGTTTTTGAAGAGAGGTGGCTATGGGATTCCGTTTTCGACTTAGAGGAGAGAAGAGCTGTAGCGGTTGGCTCATTCATTCTTTAGATGAATTGGTGATGAAAAGCATTTTGATTGCTAATAAATCCATCAGCTGACTCTTTCTCTCCCTCCCTCCCTCCCCTCTCTTTTTAAACCAGTCTAAAAAGAATGCCTATACAGAATTTCTTGCAAAAGTCACACTGTTTTTATTGCTTAGTAGGCTGGCTCAGGTTACCTAAAAGCCAGAGAATCTCTCTTTCTGAATGGCTGCTTCTCCCTCATTCCTGGCAAATGCCTTTTTTAAAAAACTTATTTGTTAATAATTATTCACAGAACGATTTATACATAATATTAACAACAGAATAACAAACTAACCAAGGGACCTTGGAGATCTTCTAGCCCAATCCAAGCTCAAGCAGGAAAGTCTATGCCATGTCAGACAACAATGGCTGTAAAATCTTTTCTTAAGGAACGATTCATGTCCAATTTCTTCTTAATGAATGATTAATCTGATTATTCATTAAGAACATGTCATTGTGGTGAGTTTTTTAAAAAAAAAATACCATAAAGTATTCATTCAATATGAATTTCTTTTTTTAAAAAAAAAATCTAATTTGAAGCTCCATCTTAAAAGAGGCATGTGTCAGGTTTCGATGCTATCTCAAAATAAAGGAATTTCCAAACTGCTGATCTTTAAGGAAATTTTCTCTTTATTGAGCATAGTGATCCGACCCTGGCTCTTGCGTGGTCAGTACTGACCTTTGCCCCACAATCCCTCCCTTTCCGATCCCCAATTCTCTGCATCTCATTGGCTATCTTCCAAGCCACTTTCCTCATCCCTCCTCCGTCAGATCACAGGAATGTTCCCCTCCTCCCATCTCCGAGGAGACAGAATCTTCAAAGGGATTAAGTAGGCAAAAGTTCAAGCTTCTCCTCTCCTAATATATGTCAGTGCTGGGATGCTGACAGTATGCTCTTTATTGAAAATGGGAGGGAGAAGAAGTGGTATTCAGCAGGTTCTGACCAGTTCTGGACAACCGGTAGTGGAAATTTTGAGCAGTTCGGAGAACTGGAAAATACTACCTCTGGTTGGCCCCGCCCCCATCTATTCTCTGCCTCCCGAGTCCTAGCTGATCGGGAGGAAATAGGGATTTTACAGTATCTTTCCCCTGCCATGCCCACCAAGCCATGCCACGCCCACCAAGCAACACCCACAGAACTGGTAGTAAAAATTTTGAATCCCACCAGGGGTGGGTTCTACTTACCTTTACTGCCAGTTCGCATCTCACCCGCACTCGCTCTTCTGCACATGAGCAGAAGCTTCTGCGCATGCACAGATCACCTATGATGACATTCGGGTCAGTGGGCGGAGCCTCCCGCTGGTTTTATTACCAGTTCTTGCAAACCGGTCCAAACCAGGGGCAACCCACCACTGAATCCCACCACTGGGAGGGAGCATGCTTTTTCTGAAACAATTATCGGTGCTTCTAAAAACAGAGCATACTTCTTGTTTCCAATTGAGATTTTTTTTTTCTCCTCCTTAATCCATTGATCAGCTAAAACTCGTGTATTTAATATGCAAACAGGTACCTTCGTCCGTTTACCAGCTGAAAACCTGTATCTTTAATGTATAAATATGGAGCCCAGCTTCTGATATTCCATTATGAAATCTGGAACTCCTGAATACACAGATGAATCACGAATAGAGACTCAGGGAGCAAGCAACTTGCAAGTCCAGCTTGCAAATTTGAGCCAACACCTGCTTCCCTCTTGTGTTAAGAACGGGTTCGATTCCAGGTTTTGCTTTGTTTTCTGGAAACAATTGTCGGCCCGTCTTATCTATTGGTCAAATTGGAGGGGGGGGAAAACCCCCCCCCCCAGCTTTCTGATTTGGATTCACAGCCATATTTGTATTATCAATAAGAATCTCATTAAATGATGCATCGCTTTGTTTTCGAGGAGAATGAAATGATAAATTGGTCAGGGAGGTGACTTAAGGAAGGAATGCCAAAGAGGTGGCTGGCATAAGCTGTATCTCGGCCAGAATGAGAGAAGCCCAGCATTAACCAGGAAAAAAAAAAGAAAAGAAAGAAAGACAGAACTCATTCCAGCTATAAAATCGAACCCAATAGAGAGATTGATGGTTATTCATATGGATATCACAAGTACATTCAGATGGTTTCATCTCTGTCTCCTGGAAAATGTGGCGCTACCAGGAGGGGGAAAAAAAATGCCTTCAACTTGTTTGAGAATAATGCATCCCGAAGTGCTGAATTAAAACAAGGAGGTCATTATAGGCTCCAACTGTAATGATAAGTTAATAGCATTCTAATGAGGGGATCATAAATGAACATTAAAATCAGTTTGGCGTTTGCTAATTCAGGCCCTAACAGCTTCCAAAGGATATGTCAATGGATTCCACTTGGCCCACTATTGAGATGAAATTGTTTTGGCATTGTGATCCTGGATCCTTAAATGCAGGATAATTGGATCGTATTATCTTGTCCGTAATTCCATGCTGAATTTTCTCTCTCTCTCTTTCCTCCTGCTGTATTTCTATAGAGATGACAACTTCAAGTGGTTCCATTGAGACCCTAAACCTAGAAAAGAAGGGCAGGGAACTACGCCTTGAAAAGACAACTAAAATTCACGGAGAAGGCAGTTATGTTGGGTTCAAGAGCTACACTCGTCTTTCCTTGCTCTGCTTCTGACTCAGTTTGATGGAACAGAATTTATTGGGGGCATTTGTACGTAAAAGGAGAGAGAATTTTCAAGAGCAAAGTATCTATGGAGATTCTCAGTCATCCCAGGTCATGGTTGTCCCAAAGGTGCTTTTTCAGGAGGCAATTGGACTTTCTGGTTTTTCTTTGAAGACATTTCACTTCTCATCTAAGAAGCTTCTTTAGCTCTGCCTTTGAAGACTTTTGCTTCTCATACAAGAAGCTGAAGAAGCTTCTTGGATGAGAAGTGAAACGTCTTCGAAGAAAAACCAGGAGGTCCAATTGCCTCCTGAAAAAGCACCTTTGGGACAGGAGCAAAGTTGTTTTAGTTATTTAATTACAAGGTGGCCAAGGTTGTGGGTATGTGTATGAGTGTAGTGCACTATAATCTGTCTAGTATTTAATTGACTGGTCAAATTTATATAGCCACTCTATTTCATGGCAAGTGACTCTATTTGGCGTAGAGCAGTGGTGAAATCCAAATTTTTTTATTACTGGTTCTGTGGGCGTGGCTTGGTGGGCGTGGCAGAGGAAGGATACTGCAAAATCTCCATTCCCACCACACTCTGGGGCCAGCCAGAGGTGGTATTTGCCAGTTCTCCGAACTGCTCAAAATTTCCGGTTCTCCAGAACCTGTCAGAACCTGCTGGATTTCACCCCTGGCGTAGAGTGCTCAAATGGTAGGGTTGAATTTCGAGAAGAAATTAGGAGCAGAATTAAGTCCAAACGTTACTTTTTGCTATTTTGCATTATCTCAAAATAACAGGGCTGATAAGAAGGAGAATTTCATAGCTTCATCTGTCTAAGGGTAGATGCTTGAACTTCCAACTGAACATAATGGCACCTTTTCTTAGTAAGTTTGCAATTCTCCACTTAGTCACCTGTGAGTAAGTCCCAAAGATAAAGTTTACTTCTGAAATGATATGTACTGAATTGAAACAATTGCATTATTACAAAACCTATGGAAGGCTCGATTAAATTTTTAATCTAAAAGGTTTTGACCCTTTCAGACACATTTAAATAATTTTTGGGGGTGGGCCCAATTACCAAGCCTTGGAGTAGAATGGAATGGTGGAGGGGAGACCATTTATTAAATTATTCAATAAGATACATACGGATTTATTCCCAGTGTTGTCATGCATCCAGCTTTCTGTGATTCCAATCAATCCATGCATTACTCTTCATTTCATCAAATTAAAAAAAAATCAAAACAGAGATTCACAGCCATTGTGTTTAAATAAACTAGACAGATGTTGACACTGATCTTTTTAACAGCAGGGGATACTAATTCATCTAATCGATATTATAACAGGTACAGAGAGGCTGTTTCAGAAATTTACTTGAATCAATTTCAAATTGATTTAAATTTAAAGAAATTTAGTTCTGAGAACAACCTTTGCCTAGTTACTATACATTAACACTTTCTAACCCTTTGACATTTTTTACCCTAGAGCCATGATGGCGGACCTATGGCACACGTGCCACAGGTGGCACATGGAGCCATATCAGCGGGCGTGAGAGCCGTTGCTGTAGTTCAGCTCCAGTGCGCATGTGTGCGCTGGCCAGCTCATTTTTGGCTGGCCCTGCCCACACCGTCCCTCCCCTCCCAGGAATCTCCACGCAGCCCGTTTTGGATGCCAGGTAAGTACAGGGCTCGCGCAGAGGTCCTGGGAGGGCGTTTTCGGCCTCCAGAGGGCCTCCTGGGGGATGGAGGAGGCTGTTTTTGCCCTCCCCAGGCTCCAGGAAAGCTTCTGGAGCCTGGAGAGGATGAAAAACGGGCCTACTGAGCCCACCAGAAGTCGGGTAATGGGCAGTTTCCAGCCTCCAGAGGCTTCAGGAAGGCCTGCTAGGCCCAAAACAGGGTGCAGTGGGGTCATGCATGCATGCATGGGGCGCGGGGGGGGCATTAAATTATGGGTGTGGACATGTACGCGCGTGACCCCTCTGAACTCCCCCTGCTTTTGGCACACAACGGCAAAAAGATTAGCCATCACTGCCTTAGCGAGTTTGCCTAGCTCCAAATGATCACTAGATGGCAGCAAAGAGTTAGAATGTTGTCTAATCTGTGCTGCCATCTAGTGGATTTTTTGCATTCTAGGCATAGTATAATTCAAAATAACTAATCTTTACATCTTTTTCCCTTTTGTTTCATTTCTTGGGTGTTGTGAAGTGGGCAATTTTGAAGTGCTTCTCTATGGGCCCCTTTAAGGCTGCTTCAAAGCTTAAGGAAGTGTACATTTCCTGCCTCAGAATGATCGCTTTTACAGCCCACTGCCAAAGTTTGTGTAGAGTTGGGTGGCCTTTAAATTTCTAAATAATATATAAATGCCAGGATTAAAACAAATCATGGCTTTGTTTGATGTGATGTGGGAAACTAGCCATAGTTTCCATTTTCTCTCGACCTCTGAAATGCTTATAACGCATGATAATATTTTGGACGCTGGGGTGTAATGTATTGCATGTCATACATTATACATAAATTATTAAGGAATCCAATAACTCTCTTTGTGTTTTTTTAGGTTACTTTTTGGGGAAAATGCCTCATTGCGGCCGCAGTAGGAGAATTTTTCCCCAGTCCAACCTGAAGATGGAAAAAATTATAGCCCGCCTGCAGAAAATACATCTTGTTCCTTGGACTGCTGCTATGTCCCTAATTGTTTAATATATTTGTCAACAAAACGCGGCACTTCACACCTAGAAGATACCATCTGAAATCTGTTAACCATAAAGCAACGATTAGATCTGACCCTTATGCAGGTTCCTTAAATCAAATAAAATCTCTTCAGCAGAACAAACACTCAAGCAGATGTCACCCATATGCATATTTGAGATAAACATGGTTATTGCTTTGAGGTGCCATATTACGCACATTCTCAAGCTGTAACATTCCTTTTGTTCCTTATCTGCTAAAATGAATTATTAGCTTTGTTTCCACGCACTTGGAAGGGGAGCCACCTGTTTCATCAGAATAATTCATCTAAGAAGTGAATAATTCATCTGTGAAGCTTCTTTCCCTTTTCAAAACGCAATAATTCTCCATTCAATGAATTCTAAGGGATTTTTTTCCCCCTTCCTTTTTCTCTGCCACTTTCCCTGATCATACTTAATTTTCTGTTCTGGATGTAGACCAGAAGGTATGATGGAATTTTGTAGAAGAATGTTACGGAGTTATCAGAATGGGGTTTCTCTAAATTCTTCAAACAGAGGCAATAACAGCATCATTCGTCCCAAAGGTGTTTTTTTTTTCCCCCAAAAGGCAAAACTCGACTTTCTTTTGGTTTCTTCCTTTGAAAATGTTTCACTTCTCATCCGAGGAGCTTCTCGGTTCTGTTCAGAACTTCTTCAAAATTGAAGAAACTTCTTGGATGAGGTGAAACATTTCCCCCCAAAAAAAACCCCCAAAACCCAAGAATGTCCAGTTTTGTCTTTTGGAAAAAAGCATTTTTGGGAAATCCATGACCTGGATAATTTAGACTTTCTGTAGGCAATAGCTTCACTCTATCCCAAAAGGAGTGAATATCATCTCCTTTTTATGACCCCATAATCCCTTGGAGTCTGGGAAACTGAATGGAGCTGAGTGTAGTTTTGTTCAGCAGATACAGTATATTCTCATTGTGGCCAGAGAGAGAAATATCTGCCTGTACCTAGGATCGAACTCACAGCCTCCTGATTGTGAGGCAACAGCCCCACCTCTAAGCCACCACACCACTCCACAAAAGAGTGAATAACCCACCCTGAATATATCCCACATTGAAGACTGGGTCCAGTTTGGGGATGAGCCTGGAAGATTTGGAGAAACTGAGATGGGGGAAGAAAAGGGCACCAGGATGGTCGGGGATCAGAAACACAAACATGCTAAGAGATTTGTGTAAGTTGGATCTTGAGAAAATGACAACTGAGGGCATCGTCATATTTTTAAAATAATTGAAGGGATAATACTGTAGGAGAAGTTCATGACCTCCATCTTAGAAGGCAGGGCATCGAACAATGGAACTAAGTGAAGGAAGGCCAGTTCCAGCTGAATGTTAGAAACAACGTCTGATAGTAAGAGCATTTCAACAACGGAATTAACGTCTGAAAAAGATGGCGGGTAGTTTCAAGCAGAAGCTTGAACAGGGTTGTTTTAATTTGGATTTTCACATGGAGCAGATGGTTACATTCAGAGGCCTAAAGGCCTCTTCCAACTTTAGAATGAATGTTAAGAAAAAAATAAGGAAGACATAAATATGCAATTTAGTGTTCCTCGGTGTAGTTATTCAGCCTAGAGATGATGACAGACAACCCTTCTACTAAATCCCTCCTCCTACTTTCCCACACATGAGAAGGTGGCAGCATGGAAGCTTCCGGCCTAATATGACTTCCAAAGCTGACAATTAGAACATTGGTGGCGCAGTGGTTAGAATGCAGTACTGCAGGCAGGCTAACTCACTGCCCACTGCCAGCAGTTCAATCCTGACCAGCTCAAAGTTGGCTCAGCCTTCCATCCACCCAAGGTCTGTAAGATAAGGACCCAGATTGTTGGGGGCAATGTGGTGACCTCTAAACTGCTTAGAGAGGGCTGTAGAAATACCGTGGAGTGGTATATTAGTCTAAATCTAAGTCCAAGTGCTATATAACCCTTCTGTGCATACATCATGGAGAAAATCTATCTATAAGGTCACCAATTGCCAAAAATAACTTGATGACACATTTAATCAATGTGCGTGTGTGCTAAATACAGCTACAGTCATTGAAATGTTGATTTAGAATGTTTGCTTCTGCAACCGTCGTTAACTTGAAACAGTTGCTAAACAAGCAACCTTAAGTGAAAGACTACCTCTGATAGCAAAGTCTATTTTAAGCTTCTTCCCTTCTGGCCAAAATACACTTCTACTCTTACAGGTTAGAGATTTGGCGAAAGAAAGCTATATTTTTTAAAAAATGCTCATGAATAAGTCATCACGATTTTTCCCCTTTCCTCGGCAGCATAAATCTATTTCATACAAGAAAATGTTTAGCTCCTTAATGATGCAGTCGAGCCATACCATATTATTGCACATTAGAAATAATTTGTTTTCCAACTGCAATAAAGGAAAGTAATGCATTGAAATTAAAATTGATCTACGCTTTTTTAATTTACTCCATGTGGCCAGTGGTGGGAAGGCAAACCTAGCTTTTTGTTACAGGCTGAAAGGGGAAAAAAACCTTATCATTTTAAAAACAGGGGAAATGGTTTATAATTGACTAAAATGCAAAGAACTAAATTACCAAGTTATTTGTATAAATTGGATGCTTTTAAATTGAGCCACTCGTGAACCTCTTATTATAAATTTACTCAAATCCAACGGTTAAGGTCATTTTTTAATCAAGAAACTATTACCAAATGCATAGATGAATACCTCATAAAAGATCCACCAATTAGTTATACATTGGAGAGTAATGTTTTATTACTTTTATTTTATTCACACACACAACTATTATAATTAATGTAATATTTTAAGGAAAGGCCGTTAAAAACATCTATTTGCTAACGTATAAAGTTAAGACGGGGAAATAAAATATTTTGTGTTGTTCAGTGCCATGGAATTTGGACCTGAAGAAGAAAAATATCTTCTAGACTCATCACTCTCCTCTTTCTTTCTTTCTTTCTTTCTTTCTTTCTTTCTTTCTTTCTTTCTTTCTTTCTTTCTCTTTCTCTCTCTCTCTCACACACACTCTCTCACACACACTTTCTCACACACACTTTCTCTCACACTCTCTCTCTCTCTCACACACACACACACATTCTCTCTCTCTCTCTCTCTCTCTCTCTCTCTCTCTCTCTCTCTCTCACTCACACACACACACACACACACACACACACATACACACACACACATTTGGATTTCTGGGTGAGAAGCCTGAGTTTGTTGAGAAAACAGACTGGGATATTGAAACTTACCTTACAGAATCAATTTGGAAAAGTGATGGATCTAACTCTGAAAGCCCTTTGGAGAGCTTCTAAAGGAGCGCTTTACAATTCTTGGAAGTCTTGCTTGTGGATCCTTGATTCCTTTTACATCACTGCCATCTAGTGCCCCTATCCAAAATGATCCTGAACTTTTGAACAGAAGATTTGTTGCTTGGCTTCAGAATACAGAAGAACAGAGTGGGAAGGGACCTTGGAAGTCTTCTAGTCCATCCCCCTGCTTAACCGGGAAGCCCTGTAACATTCTGGACAAATGGCTGTCCAGTCTCTTCTAAAAAAAACTCTCCAATGATGGAGCACCCACAACTTCTAGAGGCAAGCTGTTCCACAGATTAACTGTTCTCACTGTCAGGAACTTTCTCCTTAGTTCTAGTTGGATCTCTCTTTAGTCATCTTCCACCCGTTACTCAAGTCTTCCCTTGCTTGTGTCTTTCTGGAAACATTGGGTTGGTCATCTTAAACCAAATGACTTTTTTGGAAGAAGAATCAGTTACCCAGAGAGGCAGCGGACTCTCTTTCATTAGATGCGGTTAAGCGGAGGTTATACAACTATTTGTCTGGTACGTTTTATTTATTTATTGTTTATTTATTTATTGGTTCGATTTATATGCTGCCCTTCTCCGGAGACTCAGGGCGGCTTACAATGTGTTAAGCAATAGCCTTCATACTTTTGTATATACCTGCTTAGTAGGGCTTTCGGCCCCACCCTAAGCGGTGTTCTTTTTTATACAAAGTCAGCTTATTGCCCCCACAATCCGGGTCCTCATTTTACCTACCTCAGAAGGATGGAAGGCTGAGTCAACCTTGAGCCTTGAGATTTGAACTCGCAGTAATTGCAGGCAGCTGGCAGCTAAGTGCCACTTTAACAGCACTTTAGTCCGCTACTCCACCAAGGCTCCTTATTTTAATCTGGATTTCCACACAGAGCAGGGAGTTGGACTTGAGGAAGTCAATGATTCTTTTCAAATTCTATGGGTTCTATGACCCCATAGGATTCTCCAATTTCTTTCACCTAAAATGGTTAAATATGACATCTGATGTCCTAGAAATATGTCTCTGTGTGGTTAATGAGCAAATACATCTCTTCAGCACTTTGGTGCACGGTAAAGATTGTGCCATTGGTAAATTCAACTCTCGGAATCGACAATGTTTATGCTTAGAGTTAATAGCTCCTTCTTGGTCATGCACAAGTTACTGTTCAATGCTAACGACTTCAATGCTCAACGAGTTACTCACAGGACAGTGGCTGAATGCCAACTAAAGCTGACTTGTTGAAGCTTGTTGAAACTTGTCCAGTTGACCCAAAGAATGCCCCTATGTAAATTTCCAGGAGGTTTCATTTGTCTCTGTTACTTTAACTGACATCTCTCCAACTTTCTATCAATTACATTACTCCAAATGTGGGGCCAATTTACTCATCAGAAGAATTCAGACTTGTTTATATATCAAACAAAGATTGGAGAAGTTCTATTTACTATCTTGAAATGTGCCCTGGATTTTTAAAAAAGAGCTGACCCAGAGGTCAGGGGTAGAAGGTTATACCTCTGGTTACAAGGTTTGATGCTCCCCCCAAAAAATAAGGATTATAGAGCAGATGCGGGAAGGACCACTCTTGTCAAGAAACCATAAAATTGACCATCACTCTTCCACTTGAGTAGGAAGGTTGGAGAAGGCTTTTTGCTAGGAATCATTAGAACGTTCTGAGATTGGAGCAACCCCACCAAACAATCATCTCTTTCCAGGAAAAAAATATATATATTTCATAGAACCAGATAGTTCCAGATAGAACATCTTTATCTAAAACCAGCTTCTTTGTGAAACATTTTCTGCTTCTAATGAGATTATGGATTTTTCCCTGAAGAGTTCAGGATGTACTGATGCAACAGAAGATAGATTGTCCCACCATTGGGTGGATCAGTAACTGCAAATGGTCACGGGCTGTTCCCTTGCTTGATAGGTCTCTTGGTTGAGTCCCTTGTATGGGATTATGAAAGGAAAGTAACATTGTTTGTCTACTTTAGAGAATTCAAAGAAAAAAAAAACACTTCATTGTGGAAACTTAGCAGAAAGCTTCATGGGGAAACTGTTTTTTATATGCTGCTAAACCATATTGAATTCTTATTTACTAAGTAAACCAAGGATGGGCAAATTGTCCAAGAGATATATCCCAAATTTTTGCAAAGCTGGTTACTGAATTTGAGGGGCAGTTTTAGGATGCTCCTTTGCTTTTGATTGTGATATCTTTGAGGAGCTGCATAACAGATTTTTATAGTTTTATCTCCTCAAGGTGTTATCTGTTTTCAGCAATCGTGGTCAGTGAACCCTAAAGAAAATGCAAATGACTCTACAGCAACTGGTTTCTCACCTTTGCAGGAAGTCACCTTTGGTCTGCCTTTGCTAAGATGCTGAATCATAAACCAAGGTTGACCACACACCATGGCTGAGTCTCCATTATATACCAAGTCATAATAGGCTTCATACCGTATTAGTTCAATGTGATGTTTGAACCCAGACATGGTCTCTTTGTTGACTGGATCTGGATCTGCCTAATTCTGTATTGCCTGTTGGGAGATCCCTATTGGCTGACCGACTTTTACCCTTCTTTAGTGACCAACGTAGAGTCAAATTGCTTATAACTAGAATTGATTATCAGAGAACTGTAATCATTTTTCTGCCAGGCCTATAATTTCTTTTACATTCTTCTGGATGTAGGCATGATGAATATTTGCAAGTTGCTGTCCTCTTGCCCAAGGTCAAAGGCCATCAAATATATGAAGCTTACTCCAGAGAAGGAAGCGATAGACTAAGCTTTGTGTATTTCATGACCTGTGCTCCTTGGCCAACCAGTACATACATTATACCTATTGCATATTGCACAGAGAAAGAGATTAAACGACTTCAGAGGACTTAATAGAATAACAGAGATGGAAGGGACCTTGGAGGTCTTCTAGTCCAACTGCCTCCTCAAGCAGGAAACCCTGCAGCATTTCAGACAAATGCTTGTCCAATCTCTTCTTAAAAACCTCCAGTGTTGGAGCATCCACAACTTCAAATAATTCCAAATAAATAATTCCCTCAACACTGTCAAACTATTTACTAAATCTGCACTAGTATTAATCTTCTCATTGTTCCCACCACCCATCTCCTTCCACTTATGACTGTATGACTGTAATTTTGTTGCTTGTATCCTTAGAATTTATATTGATATTGTTTCCTGATTGCTTATTTGTACCCGACTATCATTAAGTGTTGTACCTTATGATTCTTGACGAATGTATCTTTTCTTTTATGTACACTGAGAGCTTATGCAACAAGACAAATTCGTTGTGTGTCCAATCACACTTGGCCAATAAAGAATTCTATTCTATTCTATTCTATTCTATTCTATTCTATTCTATTCTATTCTATTCTATTCTATTCTATTCTATTCTATTCTATTCTATTCTATTCTGGAGGCAAGACGTTCCACTGATAATTGTTCTAACTGTCAGGAAATTTCTCGGTTGGTTCTCACCTTGATTAGTTTCCATCCATTGTTTCTTGTCCTCCGTTCAGGTGCTTTGGAGAATGGATTGACCCTATTGACTTGAAATCACGGTCCGTGAGTTGATCACGAGGCTGTAAGTCACTTTCTATAGCCCAGTTATACTGTGTATGCACTGAAGAAGCTGCCCAGCAATAAATGCTAGACCTTTCCTCTAAATGCCAAAGTACCACCAAGCACATCCTCCCTGGAAAGTTAAAAGGGCTACACAATAGCTATGGAGTCCCTTCAGACTGAGTCATGCCTCATTCAAGAGTCACGATGGGTGTGTGTACTGATGCTTTGAGTTACGGATAACTCAAGTGTTCTCAATACCTTTGTTATACATTCTAGATCTATATTTCTCAACCTTGATAACTTTAAGATGTGTGGACTTCAACCAGCAAGGTTGGCTTGGGAATTCTGGGAGTTGAAGTCCACCCATCTTAAAATTGCCAAGATTGAAAAAGATTATGCTCTAGACTTGCCAAATCATATCTAGTTCTTCCTGAACTGGGGAAAAAATCCTGATTATTGATATTTGCAAGTGTTTTTAATTAACGATGGTTGATGTGCATAAATTTAAAAAAGGCAAAAAGAATAGCTATTGAACATGATTTAGTTCCACAGTTGGAGCAATTAAGTGCAATGCAAGGATAGAGATTTATCCAAACTATTTAAGCACAATATTAAAGATTTAACAACATTCCCATTCATGTATACATTTCATTAAAGACATAATTGAATCATAACATTGTACCACTTAGAAAAACAGAAAATAAAATCTAAATTGTTTTTTTTCCCCAAATAAGATATTGTTTCTTTGAACAAATATGATTCCAATTTTACAACTGGCACATGGAACTCAAGAAAGAATATCATGGTATTTTCCATCCGAGATCAAAGATAGTAATTTATATTTCATACACATCCTTTCAAGTCAGTTATCAGACCTGGTCAGAAGATTGCATTAGCTGAGCTATTTGCACTAATATAACCAACAGTCCCTTAATTTCTCTCAAAGTTCCTTAATTAGCTTCCCCGAAAACAACTATTCTATTTTAAATTATGTCTTTAAGTAAAAACCTTAACTGGAACAATTGTGGGATACATGAAACCATCTTGACATAGGAGTCTAGTTGTTTTCAGAAATCCCTTGGAAAATATTGTATCTTCTGCTCAAGGAGGAAGATCAACATTTGTTTGCAATTTCTTCATATCTTCTCTCCGTTCAGGAACTTCAGGCACGTTTTTAAATTTCATTTTTTTAAGGTAAATCTTAATTCATTTTTATAGTAGCCAAATGTCCTTTGACTACTTTTACTCTGAGTCAAAGTAACAGGCAAAAGACATGGAAGTATAAAGTGAATTTCACCCAGAAAGATCCCTCAAAAATTCCTTATGAATTGAGTCTTTGTTGACACAAGTTGGCAAGAATAGAAAGTCTTTTTGGCATCTCGTGTGCAAATTAACAAATGTATCTGCTTCATCATCTTGTTTTGGAGCAGAGGGCTTCCATGCTTCAGCTTTTATCGGTGACATTGTTAGTGGAGGAACATTGGCTGGAATCTGACTTTACTTCTGAATCCACAGCTTGGTTGTTCTCTTCAACATTAGGCGGCTCTCCGGGTTTATCAGCTGTATCCACAACTTCGATGCTCTTGCCGTGTGTGCAACCCATCCTAGGGTCTCAATCAGGTAGAGCCAAGTTTCCTTCTTCAGATCAGCGAAGTCCAGAAATGGCAGAATCTGAAAGCTGAAGGCATCTGTAGAGCTTCTTGTCCAGAGCTAAATAGCCTTTCCAGCTGGGAACCGCCGAGCTGAAGGATGTTTGGGTTTCTTTGACAACCTTTAGATGCTGCCAGTCAATCCCTCTTCAGAGAGGCTACAGCCTCTCCTACAAAGCAAAGAGGCATTCGTGCTGACAACACAGGTTCTGGCCCACTGATTCACAAAGAAGAATGATGTTGACTGTTAATTTTCCAATGCACTTTGAGGTTTGGCCTGGGTGGATCCAGGGAAGGAGTCCTTATTGCCATGGCAAAACCTTGACCAGCCTTGTCAATATTTGCCACGATTTCTTTCCATGCAATCCTGGGTTCAAACTTTTCTGTTATAAAAGCATATTTATCATAGCCAGGAAGGGCTTGTCTGTTTAGCCGAATTAAGTCCTTGCAGGTGGTAAGGGGGAAAAAAAGGCCACTGTTGCACTGATTGCCCAACTTGGGAGTTATAATATATATAAACCTTTCTTTCCTTTTTATCCTAAGGTAGGTTATGCAAATCAGTGAGGAGCATCCAATTCTTGAGGCCAATTCACTTAGGATTCTGAATGTCATTATTTGTGTTATTGAATGGGCACAATTGCTTTATCCTACAAGTATGTGTTTCCAGACCACTGAATTATATCCTAAAATGAATTCAAATTATATAAAACAGATGATTTTAACCCTTTGTTTCATGGACCTGTCTGGTGACTATTTATATTCTTGATATCACTAGACTTTAGTGACTAAAGCTATGGAACAAGATGTTATTTCCATATTCTTCTTGTCTGGAGTTTCTTAGAGGAAGCTGTTTTACTCCATTCTCAAACAAACATGCACAACTATCTGAAATCCAACCCAATTAAAACTAAACAAGAAATAAAGAGTTCTATAAAAGGTCAAGGCTGGGTCTGTTGAGGAAAGGAGGTGACAGACTGGGTGGGTGGATGGATGGATGGATGGATGGATGGATGGATGGACAGACGGATAGATAGATGATTGGTGGATGGGTGGGTGATAGAAGGAGGAGGAGGAAGGAGAGAGAGAGAGAGAGAGAGAGAGAGAGAGAGAGAGAGGGAGAGAGAGAGAGAGATATGGTAATAATAATAATAATAATAATAATTTTATTTCTATACCGCCCTTCTCCCGGAGGACTCAGGGCGGTGTACAGCCTATTTAAAAACACAAACAAAACAATGATATAAAATTTAAAATAATTAAATAAATGGCTCAAATTTAAAACCCCAATAAATTTAAATACCCCAATTTAAAACTATTGTATTGATAGTCCGGCCTGGCGGAACAACAGGGTCTTCAATGCGCAGCGAAACACCCGGAGGTCAGATATCTTACGAATTTCCGGGGGCAGTTCATTCCACAGGGCTGGGGCTCCCACAGAGAAGGCCCTCCCCCTGGGCGTCGCCAGCCGACATAACTTGGCTGACGGCACCCTGAGGAGACCCTCTCTGTGGGAACGAACTGGTCGGTGGGAGGCTATTGGTGGCAGAAGACGGTCTCGGAGGTACCCGGGTCCTATGCCATGGAGCGCTTTAAAGGTGGTAACCAACACCTTGAATCGCACCCGGAAGACCACCGGGAGCCAGTGCAGCTCGCGCAGGAGGGGTGTCACATGGGCATAACGGGTTGCGCCCATAACCACCCGCGCGGCCGCATTCTGGACCAGCTGGAGCTTCCGAGTGCTCTTCAAGGGGAGCCCCATGTAGAGAGCATTACAATAGTCCAACCGGGAAGTAACAAGGGCATGAGTGACCGTGCGCAGGGCGTCCCGATCCAGAAAGGGCTGCAACTGGCGAATCAGGCGAACCTGATAAAAGGCCCCCCTGGCCACGGCCGTCATATGCTCTTCTAAAGACAGCCGTGCATCCAGGAGGACACCCAGATTGCGAGCCCTCTCCGTGGGGGGCAAAGATTCACCCCCAATAGTCAGCGATGGCACCTGCTGACTATATCGGGGCGCCGGGAGCCACAGCCACTCGGTCTTGGAGGGGTTGAGTCTGAGCCTGTTCCTCCCCATCCAGGCCCGCACGGCCTCCAGGCAGCGGGACATCACATCAAGGGCATCGTTGGGGTGGTCTGGGGTGGAGATGTACAGCTGGGTATCGTCAGCGTACAGATGACACTTCACTCCAAAACCACGGATGATCTCACCCAGCGGCTTCACATAAATGTTGAACAGGAGGGGCGAGAGGACCGACCCTTGCGGCACTCCCCATGCGAGACGCCTCGAGGTCGACCTCTGCCCCCCTGCCAACACGAACTGCGAGCGGTCGGAGAGGAAGGAGGAGAACCACCGCAAAACGGTGCCCCCTATTCCTAACCCCCTCAACCGCTGCAGCATGATACCATGGTCGATGGTATCAAAAGCCGCTGAGAGATCTAATAGGACTAGGACAGAGGAACAACCCCTGTCCCGAGCCCTCCAGAGATCATCCACCAACGCGACCAATGCCGTTTCTGTGCTGTACCCCTGCCTGAAGCCCGACTGGTACGGGTCTAGATAGATAGCTTCATCCAGGTGCCGGGGAAGTTGTCGTGCCACCACGCTCTCAACAACCTTCGCCACAAAACGAAGGTTGGAGACTGGACGATAGTTGGCTAATTCAGCCGGGTCCAGGGAAGGCTTCTTGAGGAGGGGCCTCACTACCGCCTCTTTCAAGGCAGCAGGAAAGGCACCCTCACCCAAAGAAGCACCTATAATGGTAATGGATGAGGATGCGAAAGGGGAGGATAAGGGGAAGGGAGTTATTCCTATAAACCATGGGTGTCAAACTCAATTTCATTGAGGGCCGCATCAGGGTTGTGTTTGACTTCAGGAGGCCAGGGTGGTTGTGGCTAGCTCAACACCTCTCATGTCACTCCCCAGCTCCGTTTTTGGCTGCGATCGCCTCCCACAACCCTCTGCCAGCAAAAACGGAGCTCAGGAGGTACCTCAGGCCAGTCCTTTGCCATTTCCAGGGCAGTCCTGCGGGCCAGATCTAAGCACCTCACAAGCTGGATCCAGCCCCTGGGCCTTGACACCCCTGCTATAAACATTATTCTAGGTTCTTTAGAGCATGCCTGACTTACATTTTAAACACTAATAAAACTTAGTGGAGGAAGACCCCTGGTTACCATCTCCACGCCCTAAGCCAGGTTTTCTCAACCTTGATTAACCTTCAGATGAGTGGACATCAACTCCCAGATTTCCCCAGCCAGCATCTCCACCGATCCTAAAGTTCCCAAGGTTGAGAAAAGCTGTTCTAACCCATTCTTAGCAACGAGCTTCATTATCTTTCCCAACACGTTGTCCATCCAATCAGTCCATGTGTCTTTCTGTTGACTTCTGCCACCTGGTCTTCACCTAACATTGGTGAGAATCACGTCTTTAGGGATTCCCCAGGCAATCCCCCACCTCTCTAGAAGGCAGCAGGTTAAGAGTCACGCGTCTGCCAACTTCTTCCTTCTCTCCTCCCCATTCTACGGCTACTTTCGCAGAATATTATTTATGGTTATCCCTAGGAAACAGGCCTTGGGATGGCAATGCGTTTGCAAACCTTTCTCATAGCAACAGCCGGCTCCAGTCGGTTCGGGCCAGCCTCCGTTTCCTTAGCAACACAACTCACTTTTTCCCTCCCTCTTCTGTTCTGCATTTCCAAGTCTCAGAGGAAAGACCTATAATATCCTGGAAAATAAAATGCATTTGCAATGGTCAGCTTTAGAAGTTGGGCAGGGAGGCAGGAAAAGAAAGGGAGAGAGAGAGGGAGGGAGGGAGAGAGAGAGGGGGGGGAAGGGGAGAGAGAGAGGGAGAGAGAGGGGGAGAGGGAGAGAGGGAGGGAGGGAGGGTGAGAGAGAGGAGTGAACAACAATTTCTTTGCTGCTATTTGCATGCTGCTGTAGGAAGTTAGCACCCACCCCTCTCCTAGGAAAATGAAATATTCTAGGAAATATTAAAAAGGCAGAATAGTCAGAGTCAGTTGCCAAGCGTATGAATTAGTGGTGGGTTGCTCCTGGTTCGGACCGGTTCTATAGAACCAGTAGTAAAACCGGCGGGAGGCTCCGCCCACCGACCCCGATGTCATCAGAACGCTTCTGCACATGTGCAGAAGAGCGCACATGCGCGCGCACACAGCCCCATTGCAAACCGGTAGTAAAGGTAGGTAGACCCCACCCCTGGTCTGAATGTTGATTGCGTGACCACGGGAATGTTGCATGGGTCATGTGAACAATAATCATCAGTCACTTTTTCAGTGCCGTTGTTACTCTAATGGTCACTAAATGGACTGTTGTAAGTCGAGGACTACTGGTGTACCAAATTGGAGGCCTGCATAAGGCTTCAACCAATGATGGGTTAGAACAGTGTTTCTCAACCTTGGCAACTTGAAGATGAGTGGACTTCAATTCCCAGAATTCCCCAGCTAGCTATGCTGGCTGGGGAATTCTGGGAGTTGAAGTCCACTCATCTTCAAGTTGCCAAGGTTGAGAAACAGTGGGTTAGAAGAATGTGTGAATCCAAATCAACCGAATTGGGAGTATGAAATTAAAAGGCCAGTTGCTTACACCGTTTCCTTTACCAGAAACTGTCAGGTGACCCAAGGGCTGCTGTTGTGAATACACCTGTTGCCAGGTAGATTGAACAGGAAGGAGAAAAGCAGAGCCTCGGTGTTTCAGGTTTCTCCTAATGCAAACTGGGTTGAAACCTATCAAGCAATGTTCTATCTACTCATGTGAGTAGATTCAGGCATACCGCTGCCATGCAAACTTTCTTTTGACGCTGGCTGTGGATAATGGGCCAAGCAGTCCAGAGCCTTTAGAAGAGATCAGGTTGGGAGGAAGCTGCTCTTTTTAATACAGCATTTTAAGAGGAGCTGGGTCTCGCCTCACAATCAGGAGGCTGTGAGTTCGATCCTAGGTAGGGGTAGTTATTTCTCTTTCTGGACACGATGATGATTTTAAGAGGAGCTGGTATATCTGAAAATCCATATAATATTTAAAATAGATACATCTTATAAATGTACACCTTTCTGTGTATATGTGGTTCTCTCTTTTTATCTCGCTGCATCTGTTAAATAAGAAAAATAAATTCCCAAATAAATACTACATTCTAAAGAATAATTTGCTTTCATGCAGACATGATTTTGCGTCCCCTTTGATTCCATTCATTTAAAACAACTCTGGCTAGTTTTACTCATCTCTCGTTCGATGCCTTTTGCTCATTATATTTTTAAAAAGTTCCTTAACATCCTATTCCACTTAGCGGGCTCCGCATCACTTTAATCCGTCTTTCCTTCTGCTTTATTTTCCGATGCTTCACTCAGCAACGTCTCAGCATATCTTTTAGGATTCCTTTAACTTCTCATTGCCTGCCTCCCTTCGCACAATGTTGTTTTCCATAGGAACTCAAGATTATAATATAATCTATGATTTGAGTTTCCACCAGGAAAAAGTACTTTAGGGAAGCAATGTAAGATCACCCTCTGGCGGTGAATATTGAAATAGCTGATGCACACCAAGGCAATGAATTTCATTTCTGCTGCTGAAACAGTGTGAGAAACGACAGCATTTTTATTATTATTATTATTATTATTGTACATTTGTATTTTTCTATTTTTAAAAATCGTCAGAAAGGTCTGTTCTTCTGATGCCATTGTGGAAGGACCATTCTGGTTCCACCAGGGCATGTTTTAACTATGGTTGTTTGCAATGGTGGGATTCAAATAATTTTAACAACCGCAGCCAGCAATTTAACTACCGGTTTGCCTGAAAACACCCGAACCGGCTGAATCCCACCACTGATTGATTGGCTAACATCAGCAGCATATAGATTCCATCTGTGACATAGAATGAACTTCAATCCTTACACTGTGGTCATTTTTCAACATTGGAAAATGCTGGTGAATAGTTCTGCCATAGTTTGAACCCCATTTTTTCCCCATTTTACAGACAGCAGGCTCGGTTTACGTGAACGGTTGCTTTAGCCCAAAGAAAACACCCTAATTTTTCAAAGAGACATGAAGTGGAGTTTAGAAACATTCTGAAAGCACCATCTTGCATCGTGTAGAAATTGTGTTTGCAAAAGGCAGCTCCGCCGTTTGACCCTGACGTGTGGAGACGGAGAATTATGCAAACATATGTTCATTGCAGAGAGGAACCACATCAGCAAGTTTCTAACAATAAGCAGCTCTCCGACCATCAAATGCACAATTGCCACCTTAATCAATCACATTTCATCAGCACAACAAGGCGATCCCAGGTTGGACTTTAGCTTAGCGTGGTATGTTTTTATGCAAAAACTATAGTTTACAGCAGCATGCCGTGAACTCAGTCAATTAGAGCGTATTCACCAACCTCCATTCGCTTAGAGCCATGGACAAACCGGCTTTGTGGGCAGGGAGATATCAGCCGATGTGGGGGAGGGGCAGCAGGGGGTGGGGCCATGCAAACAGCAAAATGTGCTGTTGCACCACAAGAGGGCGCCAGGATCTCAGGACCGAGCAGTTTTGCAGCCAATTGGATTTAATTTCTCTTTGTTTATTTTTAAATGCAACTTTATTAAATTTCAAGAAAAATTAAAATACAAAATAACTACAAAATAGGGGAAGAGGAAATCTCAAAGGGGAAAAGGTTAAAAGGTGAAGCAAAAAAAGAGAGGGAGGGAGGGAAGAAAAAGCTGGGAATTCTGGGAGTTGAAGTCCGCGCTTCTTAAAATTGCCTAGGTTGGGAAGCACTGCCTTAGGGTAAGCCACGAATAGATATTGGTTGAGTTAAGTACGTTGTCTGAATCCAGCCACTATTGTTTGCAAGCCATTGTGGTTAACCATGGCTGAGCACAATATACCTACTGTAGCTATGGTTGATACAGGGAATTTAACCCAAAGGGGCTTCTCCAAAAGGCAAGTGGACTTTCCTGGTTTTTTTCTTTGAAAATGTTTTGCTTCTCATCCAAGAAGCTTCTTCAGCACTTTAGCTTTTTGAATGAAAAATTAAATGTTTCCTTTTTTTAAAAGGTTCACAAATTTAAACAATTTTTAGTCATTTCAACACAATTTATATATTCCCTTTTTCTCATAGTGTTTATTCTCTCTATTTTTTTTTTTTTTGTAAATCAATATTACCCATTCATCCTAACTCTAATCTTAACCAAATTCCATTTTCCCCTTCATCTCTGTATTAAACCCCTTAAATTTAAAATCTCATTTAACATAATTCCTAATATTACAATCATTCATTCTATATCAAAATAATAAACCAAAATTAAATGTTTTCAAAGGAAAAAAAAACCCAAGGAAGTCCAAGTTGCCTTTTGGAACAGCATTCTTTGGGAAAACCATGACCTGGATGATTGAGAATCTCCACAATCACAATTTAAGTTCTTGTGATGTACGTTTGGAGAGGAGGGCAGGTGAAACAGTCACAAGGTTTTGCAAAGAAATCATTTCCAAGAAAAATCCGCAATTTTTGCTGTTGAAAGTGGGTCTCTTGTTTCAAGAGAAATAAAGAACATTTACCTGGATGCCCTCATCGTTCAACCGACTGGCGTATGCTGTTTCCCGTAAGCCAGGCATTAAGGCCGTAATGTTTGAAAATTATCTAATTTGGGCCCAGACAATTGAATTTACCCCATAATCTGTTCCTCTGTATTTATGTCTAAGGAAACAACGGCAACAAAAAATAAACAAAATAACATTAGAAATCCCAAACTGGATCTATGCTACATTATTTCCATTGCTGCCAAATGAAAAAAACAAAACAAAAAAAGACAGAATGAGATTCAGGATTGAGTTTTTACTTATTGTTATAAAAACAGGTGGTTGTCGCTGTTATTAAAATATATTAAACGGACGGACGGATGGACAGACAGATATGGATGATATATATCAGCGGTCACCAACTGGTGGTCCGTGAGAAAATTTTGGTGGTCCGCAGAAAAATTATTTGCATTTTTTACATTGCACTAAATCAGAGGTTTTCAATCTACGGCCCCTGGGACAGATACATGCAATGAATGTTTGTGTTGCTGCAGAGAGTCTCCCCATTCGGGGTCTTTTTCTGCGGGTCGGAGGGGGACAGAAATTCCGATTTGGGGTCTGCTTCAGCCTCCTGGTGTGGGGCTTTGGGCGAAGGCTGGAGGGAAGCGCCACGGGTGGCGAAGAGGTGGAGGGCCTCGTTCCAGTGGGACTGCATCATGGCCTGGAACTGGCTGACCATCTCAGTCCTCTGAGCCTCCAAGCACCAGTACCTGGTCTTGCACCCCCGCAGGTCTTCCCTCTGCTTGGAAAGCCCATGCTCGTAGTCCTCAGTGAGGTGCTTCTGCTGAGCCTCCTTCTCGGCCAGATCCAATTTGAACTGAGCTGTTTTGCCAACTCTTTCTCGTGGTGGCTGCTTAGCTCCAACAACTGCTTCCTGTTGGGCCCTAAGGAGCCCAGGCGGGGAGGCGAGGAGTGGCTGGCAGGGGTGGGGTGAGTAGAGGCTGGCGAGGTGCCCTTTGACATGAGTGACATCGAGTTGGTCATGCCCATTCAGTCACATGACCACCTAGCCACGCCCACACAGCTGGTCATTAGGCAGATCATATTAGTGGTTCGCAGGATTTAAAATTATGAATTTAGTGGTCCCTGAGGTCCAAAAGGTTGGTGATCCCATATCTATATCTATATCTATATCTATATCTATATCTATATCTATATCTATATCTATATCTATACATATATCTATATCTATACATATATCTATATCTATATCTATATCTATATCTATATCTATATCTATATCTATATCTATATCTATATCTATATCTATATCTATATCTATATCTATATGATCCGATAGATAGATAGATAGATAGATAGATAGATAGATAGATAGATAGATAGATAGATAGATAGATACCTGGCTGGAGGAAGGCGGAGTGGTGCTACCCCAGTTGCCAGACCGCACCGTTGATTGGACTATGTGGCTGTTTTCAGAAAGTAGAAAATCTTCTACTTTTAATTAGGTGAAAACTGTGGGAGTCTTCAGAGTCGGTTTTCACCAGGCATGTGTCAATATGAGATTTCCAGTAAAAGTATTCTTTGAGGAATCTAATTGCCTTGGAGTCAGTGGTGGGAGGCAACCAGTTCGTTAAGCGCGCGCTTCATGCAGCGTTTAAATTACAGCAATTTGAAGCTCAGTGTCAGGTATGCTTCCTTCAATATCCAGGAAAGGAAAACCCAAACTCAATCATTTTAAAGAGATTAGTACTTTTACTGAATATGAAAAGATCGCAACCCAGGTAAAGCTGGAAGTGAGCAAAACGCGCGAAATAGCATCTAGTAAGCTTCCCCCCCCCCCCCGTGTCCATTGATCATAATCCAATCCAAAGGTCTCCCAAAGGTCAGGTGGCATCATGTCTGGCAACGTCATTCATCAGGAATGTAGGGCAGTTGGTCAGCCGGCCCCTTTTGAGATTCACTTTCGTTTCTTGGGAAGACCCCTCCTACAATGGAAAAATACCTCCTGCAATCTTCCCCCCCTTCGCCCCCTTAACTAGTCCCTCCCCCCCCCCCGTTTCTTATGGCAGCTGAAGCAGGCAAAGCTGAGGCTGACACTCAGCTGATTACCTTCTAAGGCAGCCCCGGTAAGTATAACAGCGGAGGCGTGTGAATCAGCTGAGCCAGAAAGAAGGAAATAAAGGACAGGTTAGGGCGGGGCCATCTGATCGTTGGCGCTACCGGTTCACCCAAACTGGTCTGAACTAGCTGAATAACACCTCTGCTCGGAGTATTGCTTGCCATGGATTTATTACTTGGAACCCTGACAGCTTGGGAAGCTGGGTGAAGCCAGCTGATGATGGGCTGCTTGGTAAACCTAGGTTAAGCCAAACTCGGCTTCATGGGTCGTGTGAATGGAGCCCTCAGGCCCTGGCAACTCTTTTGAGAATTCCTTTTTCAAGGCATAGAAAAAAACATCTGTTTCTACCCGTTTCATTACTACAGCCCGGGTTTTACCGTCTCTGTCTTAATATACGGCGCTCATGCCTGCTGCCGTCACAGGGGACAGCAAGCAAGGAATACACTTCAGTGTTTCAAACAGTTTTTATTTTAAGCCTCCCTTCCTACGCAGGTTTGCTTGGTGATGATGACTCTACAGCATGCTGTAGCTCCCTCTTCCCTTCCTCGAAACTCTCTGTGTTTAATCTTCTAAAAATACAAAATCAGGGAGCCGATGCGAAATATTTAAGGAGGTTTCCATCCAATGGGGTACGGGTTGGCCTCGTTTAGCGACCGTTTGAGGTTACGACAGCACTGAAAAAAGTGAATTTTGAGTGGTCCTCGTGCTTACAACCGTCACGGTCATAGGGTCAAAATAGGGACACTGGCATGTATATTATGTATGTGTTTGATTTCTGTAGCTGCCCTTCTCAGCAAATGGCTCTGGGTGGCCCGCCCTTCGAAAAATAAATTGCAACTAAAATCTTAAATCCGAGTAAGGGTATGGCTAGCTGATGAAAGCTAAAAAGCTTGAAATAGATCTATACTAGTCTCCCTTTATTTATCAGCAAATATAAATTTGGTATAAAATGGTTTGTCGTGAATGCGACTGCTTGAGGGCTCCTGGATTGGAGCTGAAAGGCGAAAGGGAGCAGAATGCCCCCTTCCACATGTTGGGGTAGACCAGGTGTCTCGATAGAAAAACACTTTATATATATATAATACATACATCATACATACACACACACACACACACACACATATAGGTCTAATTTTTCGAGTTTCACCTGTATATGTGTGTTTGTGTGTGTGTTTATGTATGTATGATGTATGTACTACATATATATATATATATAGTGAGTTGTAAGCCATAATCATCAAAATTATGACAAAGGCTTGAACTATCTCGCTTTGCATGTAATGAGTCTATCTCATATATTAGTTTCACCTTTTAAGTTGCATTACTGAAATAAATGAACTTTTGCACGATATTCTAATTTTTCGAGTTTCACCTGTATATATATATATATATATAATAAAAGAAGAAAAAGCAGTCAACAAGTTAATCTAACCGCCCACATCACTTCTGACAGGAGCCAGGTCCTTTAAAAATTGTCCCAAAGGCATCTGTTTATTCTGCAAGAGGGGATCACAGATCCACGTGCTGAAACAGTGCAGAATAAAACAAGGTTAGTAATAAATTTCACACCGTCCTAGACCTAACAGCCTTTTGTCATTTATTGGCAGAGCAGGTTGTGAATTGCGTTAGGAATACAGTAGTGCAAAGATCACACTTCTATATGCATAGCTACCTGGTGGTAAATTCCATTAATCTCAGAGAGACTTATTTTTTTAGTAAACAGAAACTTGGGTTGTATGTCTGCAATCTTTGGCAAAAAAAGAAAACTCTGGATGCTTGATAGAAAAAGAGAGTTGGAAGGGACCTTGGAGGTCTTCTAGTCCAACCCCCTGCTTAAGCAGGAGATCCTATACCATTTCAGACAAATGGTTGTCCAATCTCTTTTTTAAAATCCCCCAGTGTTAGAGCACCCACCCAATTCATTCCACTGATTAATTGTTCTCACTGTTAATTGTTCAGCCTCGCTCAGCTCCACTGAAGCAAAAACATCAGTTGGACAAAACTTAAGAATTTCGGCAGAGAGAGAGAGAGAAAAAAACCATTGGTGCTTCTGAGTCCTAAATTAATTTCTGTGAAAACAAAGCTTAATTTAATTAGTGTTTATTTTCACGTAATTGGGATGTTAGAATGGAAAAGCGAATGTCTTAATTAGCACGTCTACTTGGAAGTTGAGTTCCCAGGTAAATATGTATTATGCTGTAGGCCTGGTTATTGTCTGAATTAATTGCCTATAATTTCGTTCAGGTGTGTAAAACCCGCAGTGCTGAGTTTCAGAAGATTCACAGGTTACATAGGGAGAGGTAGTCCTGATTTGCTTCCTGGCATTTACACAGCTATCCTAAAACAATCATCTTACAAAAAGAATTGAATAATAACAACAACTACTACTTTATTGTCATTGTACGTGTATACACAGTACACCCATACAACGAAATTCACTTAACACCCAAAGACCAGGTCCAACACACATATCAATCCCCAAACACCCCACCCACCCACCACAAATTCCCCACCCCTAAACCACCCAAACATCCACACAACAGACCAAGTAATGCTGTCCAACAGCTCACTGATGGTGGCCCTTTAGTTCATTGTTGAGTGCAATTATAGCTCTGGGATAAAAACTATTCAGAAAATGTGTGGTCTG
Organism: Pituophis catenifer annectens; assembly: GCF_029215685.1. Classification (NCBI taxonomy): domain Eukaryota; kingdom Metazoa; phylum Chordata; class Lepidosauria; order Squamata; family Colubridae; genus Pituophis; species Pituophis catenifer. Next base: position 21,231,814 of record NW_027256893.1, read on the forward strand.
AGTTTTAATTGTTCTGTATCTTCTGCCAGAAGGCAACAACCCAAAAAGATTGTAAGCAGGATAGGAAGAGTCTCTGAGAATGTTGTGCAACTTCCTCCAACAGCGAGATTCAAACAGGTTGTCCAGGGCTGGTAGCTGGAGCCCGATGATATTCTGGGCAGTTTTTATAGAATGTAGATCCGGGCAAATTGCACCAAAAATAATTCAAGGTCAGCTCTCTTAGATCAGGTAGAAAGCGTGAATCTCTTCTATGAATGTGACAGACAAATGATCTTCCCCAAAAATCCTTGCACTTCTGACACCCTCTCCTTCAACTACAATGTCCAGGGTCCCCCCCCCTTCCCCTCCAGAAATACAGCATTTGATACAGGGAACTGAACAGGTCTACTAGTTTGGCCTTCTGCTGAAAGCTCCATTTATTTCCAAGCTGTATTTTGTTTTTGTTTTTGTTTTTTCTCTCTCCAGAGCTGACCTTTTCATCTGGCTAGCCAGGATGCATCTGTATTTGTTTTCGGATCCCTAATGCAAAACGTAAGATAAAGGAAGCAATACAAAGATAAAAATCATTAAACTCTCGGGTAAAGCTTTTTGTTTATTTTTCAAAATATGAGGAATTACATTGTGGGAAATTATATTCATTATAATAAATTAAACTAGGCAATAACATACGTTTTGGAGAAAAATTTTGGAGGAGCCAATTTCCAAGTAAGTATGCAACTCTCACCTCACACCCGTATTCATACAATACAGGTAGTCCTCAACTTATGACCATTTATTTAATGATCCTTTGAAATTGTGACACTGATGAAAGATTTCTACTGGTCCTCACATTTATCTATGGGCGTGGCTTGGTGGGCGTGGTGTGGCTTGGTGGGCGTGGCACAGGAAGGATACTGCAAAATCCCCATTCCCTCCCCACTCTGGGGCCAGCCAGAGGTGATATTTGCCGGTTCTCCAAACTACTCAAAATTTCCGCTGCCGGTTCTCCAGAACCTGCTGAATTACCTATAAACACTTAAAGCAATGCCACCGCTCCCTTCTGGTCCATTGAGATTGTTGTCAGCCATTCAGTCATGTCCAACCCTTGGCCACTCTATGGATCACCACTCTCCATGCCCCTCGGTCTCCCAGCGGCTGCTTCAGATTTGCCATGGTCATCCCGATGTCACCCTTTATAGCGTCCAGCCTACGGGCACTAGGGCAGCCCCTTCTGGTCCATTACTTACCTCTGGAATGAACTACCCCCAGGGATACGACTAATCCCGGACCTCCGGACCTTCCGCCGGGCCCTGAAGACTTTTTTATTTCAGCAAGCCGGGCTGGGTTAAAATTTTTAATTGGGTGAATTTTATGGGTAAGGGGTTTTAAATTGGAGAAGCCAAAGATAATTTAATTTTGTTTTAATGCATTTTAATATTTGTATTGTGTGTTTTTAATTCTGGCTGTTCACCGCCCCGAGTCCTTCGGGAGAGGGGGCAGTATAAAAATTGAATGAATGAATGAATGAATGAATGAATGAATGAATGAATGAATAAATAAATAAATAAATAAATAAATAATAACTTGTTGATTATTCGGCCTTGACAACTGGAATTGTATCTGGTAAATCTTTCGATTTGCAGGCTGTGCAAAGCCCAGCCATCGTAGTATCCATCATTTGTCCATCATGGCTTATAACCTAAGCAAGTTGGAACAAAAAGTCGAATATACCCAAATGAAGAATTAAAGCAGGAATATAACTTCAAGATCATAAAAACAGGAGGGGCTGCCAAAAGTGCAAAAAAAAAAAAAAAAAAAAAAAGCCCCCAAAAGTGGAAAAATCCGGACGGCGGCAGCAAAGCAGGCATCCCACCTCCCTTCGCTCTGCCTCTTCTACCTGGCATGCCCCCACCACCCTGGACTTCAACTCCCAGACTCCATAGCGCGCCTCGCTGCGAATCCTGGGAGTTGAAGTCCAACTCCCTCCTCAAGCCTCCTCGCTCAGCCACTCAGTAGTTTCCCGCCTCCTCCTCTTCCCCCTCCCCTAGTCGGCGCGGACCTCCTCTTTCCGACCAATCCTCGAGCGGCTAACAAATATGCAAATACGACACCCTTACCCGTCCTCACAAGAAAGCCGGGCAGAAAGCCTCGAGACGGGTCCCCGCCCCTTTCGCCTGCCGAAGGGGAAAAAAAAAAGCATGTGTGCCTTGCGCGGATTGGCCGGCGCGGCCGTTGAAGCCTCCTCCTCCTCCTCTCCTCCCCACCCGCGCGGCCCGCGTGCTGGGGAGCTGGCCGCGCAGGCGCAGTCGGAGGGGGGCGTCAGGGAAAAGGAGGGGAGGGGAGGGGAAGAAGGCCCTGCTGGCAGCCGCCAGAGCAGGCCGCGGCAGGACGGGTGGGCGGGGCCGGGCCGGGGCCACGCCGCGCCCACCCCGGAGGCTCCGCCCCCTTCCCCTCAGCCGCCGCCACCACCGCCACCGCCGCGCCACCTCCTGCCTCGGGCAGGGCCTCCGCCAGCCGCCGCGCTGCCCTCGCCCGCCGGTAAGCCAGGGGAGAGCCGGGTGGGCGGGAGAGCGAGGGAAGGGAGGTCAAAAACGGGCGGCCGGGCTTCCCTCAGGCGAAAGGGGAGTGGCCGCCGCTGCCGCCGCCGCGCGCTTCTCCCTCACGAGCTGTCAAGGCGCCCTGAGGCGGGGGGGAGGGGGTCTTTCCGCCCAACGCCCCCCCCCTCCTCCCTCCCCACATCCTCTCTTCGCCCTCAGGAGGACGAGCAGCACCAGCCGCCGCCGCCGGGGTCACGCCTCCGCCGCCCCCTCCTCAGCCGGGATGCCCTGCCCGGGCTTCCCCTTTCGGGGGAAAAAAGAGGGCAGGTGGGTGGGCCTCCGTTACCTCAGGGAAGCCTTCCTCTTCTTCTTCTTCCTCCTCCTCCTCTCCCGTCTGAGGGAGGTGGTCGCCCTCCGCCGCTGCCCTCCCCTCCCCCACACCGCGCCCACGTGGGAGAGCGGCAGGGCGGCCGCCCGCGCGACTGACACGCGCGCACGCGCACGCGCGCTTCCCTGGCTAGGGTGTGTGTGGGGGGGGCGGCTCCTCTCTCTCTCTCTCTCTCTCTTTCTACCCCCCCCCCCTTTCCCACCTCCCCCCCCATCCGAGGTCTTGGAAGAGGCTCTGACTTCTTGTCCAGGTGGCCGACACAAGCGATGCCAGCCGGCAGAAAGGGGGAGGGGGCGGAAAGAAGGGTGGGTGGGTGGGTGGGTAGAAGGATAGGGTTGTTGCTGGCTTTTTCTTTTTCTTTTCTTCCCCCTCCCCCCCAGAGTTTGGGTCTCCTTTTCTATTCCAACCCCCACCATCACGTTCCCCAACTTTCTCAGATCTGGGGGTTTCCCTAAAAGGAAGGGTGTTCCGGGCTGGTCCTTGGCTAGGTTGCTGGCCATCAAAAGGGGAGAGGGGAAAGGGGGGCTTGGGGAGGGGGATGCCACCAAACAGGGTCAAAGGAGATCCATGTTGGGCGTTGGGGTGGGTGGGTGGGGATGGTGGAAGTTGGCTTCCTTGTCTCTCTCAACCCACGATTAGTTCTTCTTGCTCCCCGAGGGTGAGTTCTCTCTCTCTCTCTCTCTGCAGCCCCATAGCTGGAGAGTTGGAAGGGTTTTTCCTCCAAAACGTAGGCGGGAGCCCTAGCTGTAACTAACCCACGGCTGCAAAAAAAAAAAAATTAAATTAAATTAAAAATAGGTGTGTTTGGGGCTCCTGGGCGTAGGGCCGAAGGCGAAAAGCAAATGGTTCCAAGGGAAAGAAGCATGTTGGGGTCCCGTGGGAAGAATCTGTACGAGGCAGGTATGCTGCACAGTGGCTTCGTGCCCTACTTGTTGCTGCTTGGTGATCGTGACTTCTTCACCGTAGATCCAGGGTCATGTGCCCAGAAGAGGACTTGATCCAGCAGATGCTTGATTTTGGAATGAGCATCACTTCTGTATTCCTCGTATCATGACTTGTAGCCATGCAGCCAAATACTCTAGAGTCTTGAAATGATGTTTGGGAGTTGGGGGGGGGCACTTCAGCGAATGCAGAATATCGCATCCTGCTCTACGATGAAGATTTGTGCTGGTCTAAGGAAGGAGAGAAGTTACAGTCAAAGGCATGGTTGTGCCAAGCAGGAATGTAGAGCTTCATTTAAAGCAGTGCCACTTCTGAAGAGGCACTGTAAGGTCCACCAGTTCTTTTCCACCCAGGCCAATAGGATCAGGAGAAACGGCTGATTCCCCCCAATATGTGCTCAATATTTTAAGGTGGAAGTGGAGAAGGTCTCTACATGAAATAGCAGAGATAGTGGCACTGCAATGGATGGAGTTACCCTGATGGCTGAAAGGAGAAAATATTCTGTTGCCGGCTCGCTAAGAAGTTTATGAAAAGTCTTAGTGCTGGGTTGAATGCCAAATAAGAGTTGAAATGATCACAAACCATATTTGAACTAAACTCAGATCAAATCGGAAGTAATTCCTCAGCAGAATGGAAGGCAGCAGATGTGTGTGGTCTGCAGTCTTTGAAACTCAGAATATGATCTTGGGGGGGGATGACTTTGTTCTGTAAATGGTAGAATATTTGATGCTATAATAGTTTGCTCAAATTTATTATTTATTTTAAAATCAAATTGTCCTACTGCATTTTTCTTCTTCCTCTGTTGCACTGACATCCTGTCTTTCCTCAGATGGGTCATGGTGTCTTATATGTAGATCTTCCTTAATTTTATCCCTGCAGAAGCAACCCTATGAGGGATGTTGGATGAGAGATTATGACTGGCCCCAAATCACCAATGAATCAAGGAGGACTTGATCCTGGGGTTCCCCAGTCTAAGTTCAGCACCTTTATCACTATAGTAGGATAGCTTTTTTCTTTATTGGGACTTGTTCCCCATTTCTCTATCGTTTTTTAGGACAGATAGAAAAAGCCAGCAGTTAATGGAATCCAGATGTGAGTGCAACAAATTGATTCAGTGAATTATCTAAACAGAGGACAAAGGCAAATGTTGAGGGGGAAAAAAAGTCATCGCATACATAAGGCTTGCAAGTTGGTGCTGTATCTTGCTTTTCAGAAATCAAGGGAAAATTAAGGTTTTTTTCATAATAAGTGTTTAATATAGTTAAGCAAAAATAAGAGACTGAGGAGGTTTATTTTTTGTTCAGTTTGTTAGAGAAATATCGAAGAAATGAACAGTTGAATATAGTTTCATAAAGGTTGGGTGGTACACAGAAAAAAATGAGAGGCTATGTTTCAGCTTGCAGAAGATGTATCAAAGTGAACCAGTTGGAATAATGTAGGACTTCATGCTGTCATCCCTCAATGTGTAATTTTTTTTAGCATAGTGGTAATGATAACGGTGGCTGATAATGTATTAAAAATATAAAATCTGAAAGTTGTTCAAGAACATATGGAAATAGGTTTCATATGATTCATATTTTCAATGTATATTCACTGAAAGTGACAATATACTTCATGTATATCCCCATTTTACAGTTGTTTGTGTATCACCTGTGTACTGTTCAGGTCTTAAGTAAATTAATCTACAGTTGTTTTGAAGTATTGCTTTTACAGAACTCTGTTAATTTTATGTTTTCTAAGACGTCTGCTCATTTTGTGGCCTTAATATTTTGTCTGATGCAACCTTTTATGCTTCATAATTTTAGCTTATATGGAAGAGTTGGAGACTTTGGCTACATATCCGCTTACTTTAAGTGGGAGATGATTCCTTTAAATATGATTATTTCAAGTACGAACAATAATCTCTTCTAATTACTGTACCTTTTAAAGCTATCTAGTGATGGCTGTGGCCACACCATCAGTAGACCAGAGACTGCAGAGCCAAAGGAATGGCTGTAAACCAAAGGTTGCTCTGGAAGGCTGCAGCACTATTACACTACAGGAAGAGAAAACCTATCTAGTCTTGTGCATCACTAAATAAGGGGGGGAAGGGGGGGAGGCTGCTGGTTTATGTGTGTACATATCAGTTTCATATTAAATTACTTCTTCCTTGCAAATTGTCATATACAGTTAAAAGGCTGGTCCTTTTCTAAATCACAGTGTTCTGTAAGTTGTAAAAGTTAAAAGATCTCAGGGAAATAGAGCAGAAGTGATTTTTTTTTCATACTTTATTTGCATAAGTTTCTGTAAAGAAAACTTCTCAAAGAATTGCTTTATTTCTGTCTCTGGTTGCTTCTTGACTGGTTAGAGTCAATCACTCAAATTAGCAGTCAGATAAAATGTCTGTTACATTTCAACAGATTATTCAGTCTATCAAGGCCTGCTAACTTTGTAAGTAAAATACATAGTTTAACATCTCTTCTGGTTTTTCATTTTATCAACACATAGTAATCCAGTGTAGGCAGAACCATTGTTTTAAAGTCAAAAGTTGCATAGATTTGGTTTAGTTCCTATTAATATAGGACTGTGGCTATTTCATTAATAGATGCAAATTAGTTTGCAGTAGGTAAAAAAGGTCAAAGCCCTCTTAAAATTCATTACCGCTTGCCATCATAGCCTTAGTGAATTCTCATTTTGATTGATCACTGTGTTGTGACGTAGTTAGCATATTTACCATGTCATTAAATGATATAATACAAACATTCAAGCTCAAAATTTATCCATTTTGAGTTTGAAGTAATCTGTTCCAAGTTCAAAAAGTTTGAAACAGCTGTTCCATTCTTGCCAAGTGTTCCTACTCTGTCCCATCCCTACTGGACATGTTTCAAACTTGAAATGGTTGCGTTTCCATTTCAAAACTCTTGTTTTATAATTCTTTTGGAATGATTGAAACACTTCCAATTAGATCAGGAAAACCTGTTTTGAAGTTCAGATATGTTGCATGTCCTTACTAAGTTTGCCTATTAGACTAACTTATTTTCTGCACTTCCAGCATCTGGGTATATTATAAAATATAATACTTGTACTATAAGCAGTGTGACTGCCCTATTGAGTTTGTGATGTTTTATAACAAGTAATATGTATCTTCTTATCAATATTTCTTCATCATGGTTGCTTTCACTGTAATCTAACCACATTCTTCTAAGCATTGCTGATTCTTCTCTTACTTTCAGTATGAATGTAATATACTAGATACTACATTCTATTTCATTTCAGAAATATTTCCTTACCTAAACAATATTTCCTTACCTAAACAAACAGAACAGAATTACCTGGACAGGCAAAAAAACAGTGGGAGTAATCCACTGCCAGCTTCACCATTAATTTTCTAATGGGAAACTGGTAGAGAGAGTTTGAAATGATAATCTCCTGACCATGGATGAGCACACAGTGGCACTAAATAGGTCCCAATTTTGTCAAAATTTAATCCCATGGGAATAATGGAGCCTGGATTCTGGGCGCATTCTTTCAGCTGGCCCATTTGAGGCAGGTTGATTGAAAAATTGTTGACCAATAAATGGCCTGTTTTGCCCACATGAAGTTGCAAAACAGACAAACAGGAGAATTTTTGAGTAGTATATACCGGTAGATCTTGGTAACCATTTGTATTCTTATCCTCTATGAGTTAGTCCTAATTTCTCTTCAGTCCTGTCTAATAGATTGTCATTTTTATATCTTGAATGAATAATTTTTATCTTGTAAGCATGTTGAATGACGACTTAGTTGTCGTTTTCTGTCTCAAATCTCCCATTATAATGTGTTTCATAATAGAGTCTATAGTGTCTACTGTAGTGAAAAATGTTATGATCTTAACTTCTTTTGAGTTTTAATAGTAAATGATATATCTATGATATGCTTTTCGCATGCCTTGTAATGTCTTACAGGTGTGACTATTTATTTACTACAGCACTACTATCGGTAGTAGAAACTTTATTGATTTAGTCATTTGACCATATCAAGAGTATAAAACTATTGCAAGCTAATGCAAACATAACAATAGAACATTTACTTACAGTATTCACATACTGCAGATTCCATAAGGACTCCTTGGTTTATCAGTGTCGTTTAACTCACGTAAAGCTGGCTCTGTGGCAGTTCTGCCTTACTAACGCTTTGTTGTTTTCCTCACTTTCTCAGTTCTGCTGTCCCAGTAATATTGCTAGAAGAAAGGTTTTTTTCAATCAACACCGGTGTGTCAGTGCAACCTGCAAAAGGGAATCAGTTTGTGCACCAAATGGTAAGAGGTTTTGGTTTTTTTTCTGTTCTGCTCCAGAACCTACAGTATATGTGAAATGTCTGTTCTCCATGGATAATTGACCTAAATCCTACTGAGAGGACTTAGAACATTGAGATACTTTGGCTATGTCAATAACTGTCATATGTACAGATTATGTTTGACACAAAATGAAATAGGTTTGCTCTTTGTCTTCAAGCAATTAGCCAAATACTGCCTCCTCGGAGGGATAGAGTTTATCAGTAAGATGTTTATCAATGTTCACCTTTGACAAAGAAAGCACTTGAGATATCTCAAACCATGATACACAAATTCTATTTATGATCCCCTCCAGCTGCAAAACCTAGTTTTGATAGAGGCCTTATTCTGGGACAATTCTGAAAATTGTCTCTGAGGGCATCAGAAACAAATAAATCCCTGCTGTACCAAAACAGATTAATCTCCTAAGTATATTTATTAAGATCCAGATAATCTATTATCTAATTAATAGGTTATTTCATTACTTGTCAGAATATTAATAAGGTTTATTAAGGTTAAGATCAAAGCATGACATGTGCTATTGGCTCTCATAAAATGGGGACAGAGTGGGATTTTCCAAAGTTCCTTCTCCATAATTCTTGTATACCCCAAGAACCTGCTCTTGAGGGGCTAGGGATTTGGAACAGCAGAGGTGTGAAGCAAGGGAGTAAAAATCCACAGAATTTTGGGTGGGAGGTACCTTCATGAGCCCAAACACTTCCTGATTTAAGCTGTTGGGTGCCCAATTAAGTCATGAAAAGTTTTGCTGGAAAAGATTGATCTAGTGCAGTGTTTCCCAATCTCAGCCACTTTAAGATGTGTGGACTTCAACTCCCAGAATGCCCCAGCCATCCAAGCTGGCTGAGGCATTCTGGGAGTTGACAGCTCTTGCATCTTAAAGTGGCTGAGGTTGAGAAACACTGATTTAGTGGATGCTATTGCTTAGAGATTCCTTCCCATTTCGCCCAGTTTCAATACTGGTTTGTGGTGTAGTATTAGATCATAAGGAGTTTAGCATTAATCAATGGATGCTTTTGACCAGAATTTACAAACTACAGTAGCTCCATAGCCTGGCCTTAAAGCTAGAGTGAGAGTTTAATCAAACAACTCTAATTGGGAGCTCTAAATCTCCAAAACATTCTTGATCTTGATGTTTCTGTGTTAAAAGTTAAATTGTGTCTTAAATCGTTTATTGGGCCATGGTGTTAGATAGTTTTGCTGGAAGCAATATTTGCTTTGTTTAATTAAAATGTGCTTTAATTAAGAACTACTTAAAATTGGTAGTACTGGGACATGCGCGCTTAATGAGATTAAAGTAATAGCTTTTCCACCAGTGCTATATTATAAAACATGATACTAGAACTAATGTTTCAGAATTGTTTATATTTGCAGAACTGTGCGGTGCCTCAATGCCTTGCTGTCATGTCCAGAATTTGTATTTTCAGCCTGACAATTTTTATACCAGCAAATTTACAGGACTCTAAGAAGATACCATACTAGAACTGAATTGTTTAAAACTATTATTTATCTTTCAGATCTGTAATGCTACCCAATTACATCAGGGACCAAATATTTCCCAGGACTAAGTAAAACTTTTGTAACAAAATGTGCTATGTATTAATGGGTAAGGATTTTTTTTTCTTATTAGTATTAAATTCATGATTAAATTCTTCTTTTATTAAAAGTTTCTAAGAAGCTAAGCAATGTTATATTTTATGTAATTTTTACATTTATAAATACATATTTGGGGAAAGCTGCTGCAGTGACCAGAAGGGATAAAATCAAAAATGAGACCATCAGAGAGAAAAAATGGCAATAGAACCAATCTTAAGCTACATACAAAAACAGCAAATAGAGCGGTTTGCTCACCTGGATAGGATGTCGTGGGATTCCATACCATAGGAGGCATATATAAAAAGAGAAGGTCCAACAACACAAGGCAGACCCAGAAGAAGAGAGACAACACTGCAACAACGTCAAATAACAATGGTTGAGGCCACCAGAAGAGCAAGAACCAAAACATTGTATCTCCCTTGATACCCAAAGCGGAAAAAGAGAAAGTAAAGAAGAACATAAATATATATATTCACACATAAAAGTATATTTAGAAACACACCAGTAAGTAGATATCAGAAAGTGTTTACGATGGAATTTCAATTACAGTGTTAATATGTTTTACTATGAATGAATTCATATAACACACAAAGCCAAAACCAAATAATTATTATGGCTTAGTATTGTGTACGAATCTACTCTCCTTAAACTGAACATATATTTTCTAGTGAACGTATTTCAGTAAAATATAACATCACTGTGGAAAAGAAGGAACCGGGGCAAAATATTGAAATCAAGCATGATAAGGTAAAGCAATATGTTATTCAGTTGAATACCTTCCTTCAACCACACTGACATTTATTTTCCACATCCCTAAGGAATATATTTTATCCCATCTGCAGCTACGTTTTTTGAGAATTTGGAGGAATTTAACTGAGCTTGTCTACTTTGATACCAATAAAAAGACATAAGCCTTAAAGTCCACAATTGCTTTGCCAAACCAAAAAAAAAATGTTTTGTGGAACCAGACATTTTGGATTATGTTTACTTGTATAAAACCTGTATGCTGTCCAACTCTCAACAATTTTGGGCAGCTCCAACATAGTACAAAAAGCTATTAGTATGCATTGTTTGGGAAATGTATCAAAAACCTGACTAAAACAAATTTAAGTAATGGGTTTAAAATATGTTTATTATACAAGGTCCTTTTTGTATTTAAATGTCACCTAATAGATATAATAATTAAAAATGTAATACATAGTAATTGAAAGATATTCCAAACCGTTTAACTGCTTTTTCCCCCTTTCTTACTTAGGATATTTAAAACACTTCAAGATCTTATTTCTACAAAAATGCTGGTGGATGTCAACATGGCTTAGATGAAGTGCTTCCCACTGAAAAAATATTTTGTGTGCTGCCGTGAGACTCGCTAACTCCATTTGTGGTAGTGGCAAAGTAGCACAATTGTATCAAGATGACTGACCCTATGATGGATTTTTTTGATGATGCCAATCTTTTTAGCGATACCTTGGAAGGCTTATCGGACGATGCCTTTGTACAAACAGGGCCTGTTTCTCTGGTTGATGAGTTGAACTTGGGTGCAGAGTTTGAGCCGTTGCAGATCGATTCTTTAAACCATGTGCAGGAGATACCAACTCCACAAAAGATGAACGATTACGAACATCTCAACCAGTACGACTCTCTGAAACTTCAAGTCAGTCAGTCCTTCAGCAGCCCGGTCGAAAGCGTTTTATCCCCTCATTCCGACTTCAGTTGCTCTCCTGTCCATCCGCAAACTCAAACGAATGGGTTGTTTCCTGACGATGTAGCAGACGGGAGCCCGATGTGGGGCCACCAAACCTCGAGCAGCGTTTCTAACCAGAACGGATCTCCGTTCCATCAAGGACCCACGCCGTCTATGCAGCAAAACAAAAGCTTTGTAGCACACCACAGTTTTGCCTTATTTCAGGCCAGCGAACAGCATCATCCGTGTGCCTCGTTGCAGTTGCCGCCAAGCGTGAACGCAGGAGAGAACACTCGGAATCAGCCTGATGGTTTCATGGAGGTGAATGCGTCTATTTCCCATAGAACTAACGTTCCCCATCCCTCCCAAGCTGTTGACGTTTCCAAATCACAACCGTCTATCTCTATGCCATCTTTTTCCCAGAGTAGGAATAACTCGCCCCACTTTTGTGGCAATCAAGAAGGAAGCTATGACGGGCCTTCTCCTGCCATCACGTCGTGCTCTATTAACACCCAGTTTTCTCCTCCTTTTCCCTACAATAGCAACCAGATCTCTCCTTCCAGTCTTCTTCAATCTTCCACAACTCTTTCTGTCAGCCAGCAAGCTCATCCTCTGCCTGACTTTTCGGGAAGTGATGCCTTCACAACTCGAAGAGGGACCAAACAAGAAGATTCAGACAGCCTCCTCAATTCAAGTACATCACTGACTTCAAATAATTTCCACGTGTTGCATTCAGCACAACCTCAGGGCACCTTCAGTAGTTCAAAGCTTTCCGCGGTGAACATGAATTTTTCTACCCCTCCTGGATCGGGTCCTCAGCTAAGCCACTTCAGTGACCCCATAGAGGGCAATGGTTTTTCGTCTTTGGATGAGAATTTGCTCCGTCAGGTGGAGTCTCAAAGTGCATCGTTTACAGAACTCGACCCAGAAGCCCTTCTCCAGGAAGATCTCCTTCCCCAGTTTGATGAAACTGCCTTTGTTCAGGAGGCCCCAAGTAATGATTTAGAGCATCAGCTGGAACAGCGCCTTGTCCCACAAACCAACCTTCTTCAGACTCAGTCTCAAAACTGCAACCATCCTTGGTATCCTCCTGGTTCTCATCTACATCAGCCAGAGCAGAAGAACGTCAGTGCTCAAGACCAGGTAAGTAACAGCACTGTTGCAGAGTGTCTATGGAGATTCTCAGTCATTCAGGTCATGGTTGTCCCAAAGGTGCTTTTTCCAAAGGCAACTGGACTTCCTTTGTTGGCCTTGAAGACGTTTCACTTCTAATCCAAGAAGCTTTTTCAGTTCCGATTGAAAGATCCCAGGATCACTGAAGTGGCTGAGCTGAAAGACAGAACTGAAGAAGAATCTTGGATAATGTCTTCAACGACAACAAAGAAAGTCCAGTTGCCTTCGGAAAAAGCACCTTTGAGATTGTTGTAGGGCAGTATTGTGCCGTGACATAAAGTTTATTCTTTACTGTGCTATCTGCCAACACTAACTGGCAAGATGAGAACTAATTAGTAACTGTCATGAAAGATATTTATGCCTGCGTAAATCTAGAGATTTGTTAAACAAGGTTTTAATTATCTGTGGTGTAATAAATACTAAACAGCATAAGAAATTTAAATGAATGTCCATTTCAGAAACTGCAGTTTTCTGCCATATTTCGCAAAAGACACCTAACACACATTTTTAAATTTGATCTATGTGACTTGACAGATTGTAATTACTATTTGTACTTTCAGTTTTGCCAACTGTTGAGCTTTGTGATGTAAACTGAAAGAAATAAAACAACAAATTGATATTATAATCAAATACATTAAAAGTTTTTAGATGCCTCCCAAGCAAATCTCTTTTAAAAATATTTTTGTTCAGGTATATGCTTTTTTTAAAATCTTGCGCATACAGCTTTTTAACCATAATATCAGCTAACACATAAACAGGTTGTACATATGGATGAATTGACTGAAATGCTGCCTTTCCAGTATTCCAGTTGACCTTGGAATTTTTAGCCTACTTTGTTGATTTTCAGTCAGTTACTAGTACAATTTAATAAAATAAATAAATAAATACTCCCTTTAGTATCAATAGTTCATTTTTAGACAGGATATAATTCTGGGTAGTATAGTATTATGCAGATGAAATATTGTTTACACATTTTTACTTTGAAATGCCACAGGATATCTTGAGGACATGACTCTGAAGTCTTGTCCTAGACTAATGGCAATGCTTTGTCACTAAAAATCAGGGGTATGGTTTTTCTAGAAGTCTTAAATTATATAGCTTCTCTCTTCCTTGGATGGCCTCTACAATTACAATTTTCTAATTATTTAATAACTGTTGACCAGGCATTAGAATCTGTATTGATTTCTTCTGAATATCAGATACGCAAAGCTAATGATTTAGTCAGTGTTATTGTCTTAATGCATGCAATTTTTAAAGACTTTAATAAAATATTAAGCAAACAATTCCTCTAGATAAAATCATATATGAATTTAGTAGAAATACAGTGGGGCAAAAAAGTATTTAGTCAGCCACCAATTGTGCAAGTTCTCCCACTTAAAAAGATGAGAGAGGCCTGTAATTGACATCATAGGTAGACCTCAACTATGAGAGACAAAATGAGAAAACAAATCCAGACAATCACATTGTCTGATTTGGAAAGAATTTATTTGCAAATTATGGTGGAAAATAAGTATTTGGTCACCTACAAACAAGCAAGATTTCTGGCTTTCACAGACCTGTAACTTCTTCTTTAAGAGGCTCCTCTGTCCTCCACTCATTACCTGTATTAATGGCACCCGTTTGAACTTGTTATCAGTATAGAAGACACCTGTCCACAACCTCAAACAGTCACACTCCAAACTCCACTATGGTGAAGACCAAAGGGCTGTCGAAGGACACCAGAAACAAAATTGTAGACCTGCACCAGGCTGAGAAGACTGAATCTGCAATAGGCAAGCAGCTTGGTGTGAAGAAATCAACTGTGGGAGCAATAATTAGAAAATGGAAGACATACAAGACCACTGATAATCTCCCTCGATCTGGGGCTCCACACAAGATTTCACCCCGTGGGGTCAAAATGATCACAAGAATGGTGAGTAAAAATCCCAGAACCACATGGGGGGACCTAGTGAATGACCTTCAGAGAGCTGGAACCAACGTACCAAAGGCTACCATCAGTAACACACTACGCCGCCAGGGACTCAGATCCTGCAGTGCCAGACGTGTCCCCCTGCTTAAGCTAGTACATGTCCGGGCCCGTCTGAAGTTTGCTAGAGAGCATTTGGATGATCCAGAAGAGGATTGGGAGAATGTCATATGGTCAGATGAAACCAAAGTAGAACTGTTTGGTAGAAACACAACTCCTCGTGTTTGGAGGAGAGAGAATGCTGCGTTGCATCCAAAGAACACCACACCTACTGTGAAGCATGGGGGGTGACAACATCATGCTTTGGGGCTGTTTCTCTGCAAAGGGACCAGGACGACTGATCCGTGTACAGGAAAGAATGAATGGGGCCATGTATCGTGAGATTTTGGGTGCAAACCTCCTTCCATCAGCAAGGGCATTGAAGATGAAACGTGGCTGGGTCTTTCAGCATGACAATGATCCCATCACACCACCCAGGCAACGAAGGAGTGGCTTCGTAAGAAGCATTTCAAGGTCCTGGAGTGGCCTAGCCAGTCTCCAGATCTCAACCCCATAGAAAACCTATGGAGTTGAAAGTCTGTGTTGCCCAGCGACAGCCCCAAAACATCACTGCTCTAGAGGAGATCTGCATGGAGGAATGGGCCAACATACCAGCAACAGTGTGTGCCAACCTTGTGAAGGCTTACAGAAAACGTTTGACCTCTGTCGTTGCCAACAAAGTATATATAACAAAGTATTGAGATGAACTTTTGATATTGACCAAATACTTATTTTCCACCATAATTTGCAAATAAATTCTTTCCAAATCAGACAATGTGATTGTCTGGATTTGATTTCTCATTTTGTGTCTCATAGTTGAGGTCTACTTATGATGTCAATTACAGGCCTCTCTCATCTTTTTAAGTGGGAGAACTTGCACAATTGGTGGCTGACTAAGTACTTTTTTGCCCCACTGTACTTAAATAATTTTTTTAATGCAAAAGAAGGATGCATAAGATGGCCTACAAATCACTAAGAATATATAGGATCCAGACTAGGTCAAACTTAGAGTAGGACTATTGAAATTAATGGGACTTAAGTTGTACAATGTGTGTTATTTTTTTTAGTACCAACTTGTTATTGTGAAGACATGGAGAGAAAGATCTAAGCTATCTAGGGGAGAGAGAAATAAATGTTCATAATTTGCATAATATTACTTCGCTCAAGAGTGAACAGATACCAGTTACCAAAGTCTCTTGATCCGTACAAGTTAGCCATTGCAGTATAAATGTATTGCAAAAAAAAACGTTGACATTGATTTTTATGAATATATTACTTTTGGAATCCTCAAGGCAGTGGTTCTCTCTGTCGCCAGTTATGCATTAGGAGAAAGTTTCCTTGTCCTGAACTGGCAGCCAGAATTGAAATATGAGCCTAGCTATTACTTGTCCTGCGCTGCAGAAGCTGCTTTGCACTGCCAGGAAACTCAGTAACTGAAAGCAGAGTCATTAACAGTAGTTTTCATGCTCTTGGCGTCCTCTGGTCCTCCTTAAAGCAAAGTATAAACAGGAAGTGGATTCCAGGAAGCAGTGGGAAAAGGGAGCGTAATAAGTTGGAATTCGTGGTTCACGGCAGTATATCTAAAAAGTAATGCTGTGGGATCAAAGTCGGACTAAGCACAAGTCAAAGTTGCCTCTGAATTGAGATTTAACATGATTCTGTCGATGAATGATTTTCTGAAACAGAGGTACAGTGATCTAAAAAGCACCTTTTATACAGTGATTATAAAAACATACATAAGATATGTGAACTCCAGATGTCCCATCCAACATGATAATTGTTGTGAATTCTGTTAGTTGAAGTCCACGTTCCTAAAAAATGCCCAGGAAATGATGAGAACAATCTCTAACAAACCTTGGACTCTTTCTTTCTCACCATTTCTTTCCTTTTCTTTCTCTAATGTGAAATATTACTAATTTTTATTAATTGTAGTTTTAACTACAACAGAACTTTGAACTGTATTGAATCTTAAATTATTATTGTATTGAAACAAGCCAACTGTAGAAACCATAGTATGAAATTGGCAAGTCTGAAACCATCCTTAAAATTGAATATAGTTTCCCACGTATAGAAGGAAGAACTTGTGCTCAATGAGCACTACGATATTTATTGTAGTATATTT
The DNA here is from genome assembly GCF_029215685.1 of Pituophis catenifer annectens. Classification (NCBI taxonomy): domain Eukaryota; kingdom Metazoa; phylum Chordata; class Lepidosauria; order Squamata; family Colubridae; genus Pituophis; species Pituophis catenifer. The sequence continues at coordinate 21,248,549 of NW_027256893.1, forward strand.
CCATAATAACATTGTTTTATCATGAGCCCCACGAATTCAGTCATTTGTCCCTTACTTAATGAAGTAGTGTGCTGTCTGTTGATATCTTTGTTTATTAAAGCTCCCGCTAAATGAAATTTGACTGAGGTATATAAAGTCTATAAATTGCACTATGCTTTAATCAGCACATGACATTTCGTTTAAAATTAGTTCATGAGAATCAATAGGTCAGGATAGGTAACCCTCTTGAGGCTGGATGCCAATTATGGGTTCAGCTAAAGTAAGCATCAGATATGATCATCTAATTATTTTTGATTCCCCCTTTTCTCTGAATTTGTCTTGTCTTTTTTATCCCTTGAACCTGTTTTCTACTACAATCCTGAAACAATTACTTGAAATCAAAAACTGTTAAATTCGTTAAACTTTTGCTTGAAAATATACTTAAGAATTCTCTGAATCTGAATGCATTTCATTATTCCCTAGAAGCATTTAATAAAACAATGAATAGAAGTGTCCTATTTTACAAAAGAATGGATTTGTTAAGATTGTTGTACATTTTTAAGTCAACATCCACAACTGGGAATTTGAAGGTTTTTTTTTAATGTATTTCTATGTAATTTGGTCGATTCATCAGCCTTATTCTTTGTCACTGCAGCCATTTAAGGAAAATATGTTAACTTCAATAGTTCCACTGGTTTCATAAATAGTGTGTGTAACTCTATAAATACTGTTTACAGCATCCTTCTGCACTGGGCTTTGTGATCTTCTCTTTCTGTAGTATGATCTTGCAATTTATTTTCCACTCTTTTCATCTTTGAGATTTCATATTTAAATGTGGCTTTGCTATCATAAGTATTATGATGATGGAGAGCTGAAAGAAATATTTCTTCAGAGTAGACAATACCATGCTTTGTGGAAGATTTCCAGGACTATAAGATTGCCTTCATATTATTACTTTGGGCTAAACAAGAAACAACTTTGATGTTAATCAGAACTGTTATGTGATCCTTGTCCTTGTCCACAGTATTCCAATGGTGTAAAACCGACTGATTTAGTGTTATCTAAATTGGAATCTCTGGCTTGTGCTCATTCCAGTAAATTGGAATCCGAACCTGTGGTTCGTTCATTGGTTTTGATTTTTAGGTAGCTGATGTAACAAATTATGCTAACTAAACCTGCCCTGGAGTTTTCTTGGTTTGTTTGTAGAGGAAGGAGGTTCATTTATTCACTCTAAGCCAAGATTCTTAAATTCTAGGTTAGAGTTATGTATAAATAAAACCAAGACTCTAGCAGCAAATCACTTTTAGATGCTAATGATGTCTTAATTCAATTCCATGTTAGTAAGACATAATCAATATTGATCAACCAAAAAATGATTTTTAAAACCTTTTGCTTTTAATATTTAAATAAATCCATGGCTTCAGTCTCTTTTGCCACAATGATAATTATAAATATTTTATTTCCTTCCTTGACAAAAATGTGAGGAGGATATTTTAAGGAAATATTCTTGACTACCTAATTTGTCCCCAAATATCATAGAATGAAAAGGACAAGGTGTAAGAAACTGAGTTTAAACACCAGTTCAAAATAATACTGTAATAAACTCTTTCTGAAAGCATCAAGTTAAAATCTGATACTAAAATATTGTGCAGTAATAGTTACAAAAATAACTCATAACGTAAAAATAACGCAAAACAATGACAGGATTCCACTGAAACAGTTACTTGTCAGGTTTTAAACACTCCTTATATACGTCACCCATAAAAGTAGATATTATTTCAGCTCTTGCAGAAGGTGGAAGAATGAAGAGTTAACTCTTCTGCCACATGTAGGGAAGAACAGTCCACGGAGGGTTAAATTGCAGAGTCTAATGGAATAATAACTGGTAGCACCATCTGCTGGCCTACTTCCGCAGAAGGAGTCAGTATTTTTTAACGACATCTCTAATATTCACGCCGCCGATGCATTTTGATGCTTTGTGCATTCGTTTCTTTTGGTGTTTTGTGGGAAGCTGGCTCTCTGCTCAAGAGCTATTTTTGAGAGCCTGTCGGCCCGAGATGGCCGAGGGTGTACTTGTCTAGCAGAGGAAGGAGACTTAAATGCCAGTCCAGGAAAAAAAAAATGTTGATAAATCACAATGTGTGTTTGCGGAAGGCTGTGTCTGCCTTGGCTCTTGGCTGGCTTAAATAGGCCATTCAGCAATCTTCTTTCAATGCCGTTCCCCTGAACGCAACCTACCTCCTCGGGTGGTGGAAAACCCGAGGGCAACCTTTGTCTCATGCCAAAAATGTCTTCAGTGAAGAGGCCAAGAGGAAGGGTAAGTGAAAGCTTGAATGAGTGGGAGGAGGAGGGGTTCTTTGGGCTAAAAGGCTAATGGGATTGAATAACCTTCCTTATTACTGGCTGCTGCTGCTACGGGAGTCGTGCCTGTATCGCCATCTTGAGCTTGTTGCTGTTTTCTCGAATCTGGGTGATTTTTGTTGTAGCTCGCTGGCCTTGAGATGGCATTTTATTGAGCTATCATAAGCTTTTTCCCTGGTGCCGCAGCGCTGTGGGTTAGGGCTTGGATGAGGCTCTTATAGGAAAAAAAAATGTATCCAGTGAAGCGAACTGGAATTGTCCTGAAAATGCACTTGGAAATTCCTGACTTTCCCCTTTGCTGTAGTGAGAGGCACATTTATGGGTGAGAACATAACATAATTATTATCTCTTTATCTGTCTCTCTTTCTCTTCCTCTTTTTTTCTCTCTCTCCTCCCCCTCCCCCCCTGTTTGGATAGGAAATTCTTTCCATTCCTTGCATTGTGCTTTTTTAAAAAACTGTCTTCCATGCAGTCTTAGAAAAGCTACTATAATTGTTTATGCTGCAATCAGGCATTTCAATCTGGGTACGTTTAGAAACAACGGTCAAACAAAAGGGACTGTTGAACTGCTTCCTGTGAATCAGCTATACATGAAATTTTAAACAAAGGGTATTTTCATAACTTATTGATTGGGATCATCTAAGTGTAAAAGGCATAGCGTTGCAGTAAAAGTCTATTCGACCCAAATGCCTTGTGTCTGAATGTAAAACAATGCTTTACGTACAGATTATGTTATGACGTTAACTTGTGTGTTATGTAAGTGTGTGATTTTTTTTTCTTGATGCTTCATTGGTACATCATTTGACATCTTTAACTTCACTCAGTGCCTAGAGCAGTAGATGATGTACTAGTGCTCCTTTCCCTGGAGTTCTTTATACTACCGTATCCTGCTTGTTTCAAAGAAGAAAAAGTGCTGTTAAGAAATGTTGTTACTCCATTTAAAAATGCAAGGGAGAAGACAATGAGAATAACTAAGAAGCAGTTGTACAAAAAATACATTAAAAATAACCTTTGTATTTTTGTACGCACAGCGATGAAAACATGAGTTGGGCCTGCAAGAGGTAAATTTGTGACTCAGGTGAAATAGAGCAGAAAAGAAGGAAGCAAAAATTAAAATAGAGAATAAAGATAAATGCAGTTGCAGCAGGAATGCTACACTGGCCCACCCACAATTGTGACTGAAGACTGGAAACTAGACCCTTGTCTAGAAGGCTGCTGATCTTCTGTTGTGCTCTGAATCTGTGCACGCTCACTAATCCCCTAGACTCTGAAGGTTTCAAGCCCTGCACATTTTATGCAACAGAATTTTCAGATTCCAAAGTCAAAAATTGTAAAACCCAAAATATGTTTGGGCTTCATTGTTTTGATTTAACGATATGAAACTCTGCTACCTTTTATATTTAAGTATGACTACCTTTTGCAATGGAGAAAAATACTTAAAAAAACATTGTCTGCCTTTAACATGTCGATGCTTGTTTTTGTTTTTACTGCACAAAATAAATCAGGCCTCATATGAAGTCATTTTCTTGCAACTGAAGTTAGATAATCCTTTCCCCCCCCCCCCCCCACTAAATGTTGCAGAGAATTCATGTCAGGAATATGATTTCTACCAATCCCGCTTTTATGATTTTTTTATCATAATTAAATGATCGTTTAAAAATGATTTTTAGCAAATCTGTGATACGATTCAAACGCTTTTTATTGAATCTGCATATAAGTATCGGATGTAGTTCTAGATGTCTAACATCTAGAAACAGCTCTGGCCTCCTGATCCTATGTGGAGGAAATAAGATGGGAACAAAATATCCTTTCACTGCTGGAAGAGGTTTTTCCTCTTAATGCAGTGAGTGAGAGACAAAGTTTTAAAAAGAGCCGCCAGAAAAGAGATGAGATATTCCTAACCACCCTTCCCTTCTTGGCTGATTCAGGTATGGAAAGCTTTGGAGGTGTCAAACAATCCACTGCTTTTCCTCACCTCCATCCACTGCAAATGACTTTGTTGAACTGCGCTTCTAAACTTGGAAGTAAGCAAGTCCCTTAGAACACATTTATTCTGCGTAAATGTGACTAGAATTTTTAATTCAGTGCTGGAATCACTCGCAGGTAGTCCTTGACTTAACAACAGTTCATTTAGTGACTGTTCAAAATTACAGTGCCACTGGAAAAAAGTGACTCACAACCGTTTTTCACGCTTACGACCTTGGTAGCACTCCCATGCTCCTGGGATCAAAATTCAGACGCTTGGCAACTGACTCGTACTTACGACTGTTGCTGTGTCCCAAGGTCACACGATCCCCTTTTGCAACCTTTTGACAGGCAGAATCCATCGGGGATGCCAGATTCACTTAACAACCGTGGTACTAACTAAAACAATTGCAGTGATTCACTTAACAACTGTGGCAAGAAAGGTCATAAAATAGGGCAAAACTCGCTTAACAACAGAAGAAATGTTGGGCTCAATTGTTGCCAACCTGTATTTGGGAGCAATTTCTGTTGACCATTACTTTGAGTTCCACGTAGATAGCTTGCCCTGAGATTTTGACTACATCCGTAGTTTTATCTAAGATGAGTAACCTATATATTTTTTCCCCTTGCAGCCCCCCTCTGCCAAGAAAGCAGATGGTCCCGGGGTATACACTAAACTGCAGAATACCCAGGTGAAATCAATGCTCGAGAAGAAACAGAAGAAAAAAGTGGAATCCGAAAGCAAGCAGGAGAAAGCCAATCGCATCATATCCGAGGCGATAGCCAAAGCAAAAGAGAGAGGGGAGAGAAACATCCCGAGAGTCATGAGTCCAGAAAATTTCCCAAGTGTTTCGGCAGAGGGGAGAGAAGACAAAAAGGGGCGAAAAGCTAAATCCAAACCAAAAGACAAAGAAAGCAGGAAGCCTAAAACTGGCTCTTCCAAAACTAAAGAGAGGGCAAAAATTGGGTAAGTTGGCTCAATGCCCTACCCGTCTATTTTTGTTTTCAGTAGGACTTTAATTCAGGTGGTGATGATGATGATGATGTGGATGATACAACCAAAACAATGTTCAAGATTTGAAATAGCGATGAAAAATTATATCAACGGTTTAAAAAGTAAATACATTCTACAAATGTTATGTTGACTAAGCCTGTAGCCCAGTTTTGAACTATTCAGCGCCTGGTAATTGCAGGAGGATATAAATCTAGTAATAAATAAAAGTTTATTTCCAAAAACAATCAGGTTACAGAGGCAAATTGAGCTGAGAAAGAATGATTGATGCAAAATCACCCAGTGAGCTCCATGGCTAAAAAGTGGACGTGAACCAATCTTAGTCCATTTTTGCAAGGTAGCCCAAGTGACTATGCTTTGAGTAGGCACCTCCATGGTTGTTTGAGGCCCACAGACATGGATTTGATCTGTGTAATCTTAGGTGGATTTCAGAATTATGAGTCATGAAGTTGGCAGGATGAATCATGTGCGATATGGAAGCTTGCCAGCATGGTCTGACTGCGGCAGCTGTAGTTTGATGATTAAGGGACACTTGTTTTATTAAAAAAGAAAGGGAAGGATAAAAGATGTGGCTTAAAGCATGTTTTCAGGTATGGATTTGTCTGCTGATTGTTTACTTTGTCTGTAAATATATTTCGTGAACTACTCGAAGGGCACGTCCATGCAGCCTGCTTACAAGTAGCACAAAACCCAGTTCACAGTTGCCTCCATCTCATGCCCGCTGCTGAAGTTGATTCTCTAATGGAGGAGTGGGGAACTATTGCCCTTTTACGATTTGTGAACTTCAACTCCCAGAATTCCTCAGCCAGCACGCTCAGGAAGCAGAAGTTCACAGACCATAAAAGCGCCATATTCCCCATTCCCTGCAATAATGGAAGTAGCGTTTTTCTCCAGGAAAACAGAAGATTATTTCTACAATCTGTTTAAATTCTATTTAGTGTTTTGTTTTTTGACACTATGGCATTCAAAATCTTTATGGGTCTCACTTGGTTTAAAAACATCACCTTGATTTCCGAAGTTATGAATACTAATTATTCATATATTTTAAATTAGCAGTACATAACCTTATAACCTTACATAAATGTCACATGCATGTTATTTAATTCAACATCCAATTATCGTATAACGAGAGCATTCTCTATTGCAAATTAAAAGTTGGAGAGATACATGATTCTTGGTCCATATGGTTTGATGACTATATGGATGCTCCCTCCCACAGGAGATGTACATTTGAGACTCTCTTTAAGGAACTCAAAAGTGTAGTTCAGGCTTAAGATCTTTTGTATTAAGATTCTGCCCTGAAATCTTTCATGCTCGTAAAGTTAGAAAGTTGAATTGGGTTGTGTCTTTTGCTTCTTTGCTTGCTTGTTTGGTTTTAGGTGCTCTGTGTCTAGAAATAATTGAATGTTAAAAGAGGCAAAATTCATAAGCTTGATGAATTGTTGCTTAACTCTAATATTACCTGGCACTTCATTAACTCAGGTATATAAGTTTATCATTTAAAACATTAAAAGAAAGAAACATTTCTTTCTTTTAATGTAGTGCAGCTAAAATTGAGCCAGTTACATATCATGATTTTTTAAAATTATCTTCCAGTGCAGTGTTTCTCAACCTTGGCGGCTGGACGATGTGTGGACTTCAACTCTCAGAAGTCCACACATCGTCCAGCGGCCAAGGCTGAGAAACACTGTTCCAGTGGCTAGCCATATTTACATGTGATAGATAGGCAGGCAGGCAGGCAGGCAGGCAGACACATAGTGTAAAAATAGATTATATATGATATTCATTTGCTGCAGCTACAATATATATATATATATATACAGTATATAATTCATATACAGTATATAAGGCCGAATTATGCGGGCAGCAGGGCGAAAGGTCTCTTCTAAAGCAGTTTTCAGTTCTGCATGATGTGTAATTATCCAATCTACAATATGTAAAGTATGCATCTAAGGACATCTCTTTATCTAAATTGGGGTTGGATTGTAATCACGTTGTGAATATTTTAAAAATGCAGTGAAAAGCAGCACTTGTCAGATTTTAAATATGGAAAATTATATGTCTCTGCAGCCCTCTGATTAAAAGCAAGAAGGGATGAGATTAATATTGCTCTCTTTTCTGTAACCTTTTGAGTATAAACGCAGAAATATAATTAATGCTGTTGCATTAGAATATAATTTCCCCCTACATTTATGAAGTCATCAGTTGTTAGTAATGAAATCATTTCTATGTTACTTGGTTATCTGAAACCCAAACTGTCAACCTGAAATGTTATGCTCTGCTTACTCTAGATTTTGAGTAAATAATAATCATATACAATGTACATCCATTACATTTATTTTCATTTCAGTGACTTTTATATGTAAAATATTCAGTGCTTCTAGGAGCAGACAATGATTTCCTCCTTCAATTTTTTTCTCCACAAAATAATGCTCCTACCCTGTTTCCCCTAAAATAAGACATCCCCTGATAATAAGCACAATCGGGTTTTTGAGCGCATGTGCTAAAATAAGTCCCCCCCCCACCAAATAATCCCTCCCTGAAAATATTGAAGCGCTTGCGCAGCTGGTCCCTGCCATTTCCTCTGGTTAGGGTTAAGGAGACAGAGCTGGAAATCAGGTAAGACGGCAAGAGGAGCCCCGTCTTGCTCCACGTACCCCAAAATAATAAGACATCCCCGAAAATAAGGCCAAGCACTTATTTCCGGGTTCAAAATAATATAAGACAGGGTCATATTTTCGGGGAAACACGGTACTAGCAGGGATTAAAGTCACCAAGCAGTCTTAATTTTAATAATAGTCGGAAAAACATTTTTAATAATAATAAGAAAACTTTGTATGCAACTTGATGTTTCATATTCCCATCCTAGTTTGAGTTTTGTGCACTGGTAACCATGTCTTTTGTCTCAAAACAGCAAGCTTATTATTACACTGGGTAAAAAACAGAAGAGAAAAATTGATTCCTCAGATGAAATGTCAGATGCTAAACAGACAACTCAGCAATCTTTCAAAGACGAAAGTTCACAGGTATTTTTTAAAAAAGCAGTCTTCTTTTTGTAATAGGTATTAACTCAGGGTCAGCCTGTCTTACCCCCAGCCCCCCCCCCCCCCAAAAAAAAGAGAGAAAGAAAATGATTGCAAATGATGGGTTAAGGTTATGTCCTTCTTCCTATTATAGAAGAGAAGATCGAATCGACAAATTAAAAGGAAGAAATATGCCGAAGAAGGTGAAGGAAAGCAATCTGAAGAAGAAACCAAAGTTTCTGTAAAAATAAAAAAAAATTCTACTCCTTTGCCTGCTGAGCAACCTTTACAATTATTTGTAGTAAGTAAAATCTTAACTGGGCAATTCAATTCTTGCAGTTCTCCTTATATATAAGTTTGAGGGACAGGTTTGGGGGTTTCTCTACCTAGGCAACAATGATTACAGATACATTTTGTCAAAAATCATTTGTAGTGTGATACTGTAGTCATCACCTCTTGTGTTGCACTAGGGAGCCCCAGTATGATTTCAGGAACAACACTGAGAAGCAGCCAGTTATATTGAGTTATCTATAATCCCACTTTGGTGAGTACTAGGTGTATGAGAACAATACATGGTACATTGTGCGCTGGGTGTTCTCTAAATCCTTTTACTCAAAGGACCTTTTGTGGGCTGCATGCACAATGCATACACTTAGCTGTTCCACTGCTGTAGGAGTTGTCAGAATATCCTTGTATTGTCAAAACAAAATATATGAATATCTGCCTAGTTCACTGAAAGGAAGAGTACAAATATAACTTTGTGTCAAGGATTTTATTTGCCACACTTATTGAATCATCAGGTGGAAACTGTGAGTCAATCCTAAAACACACTCACAACATTTTAGTTGCTAAGTAATTCCTTCTCCTCTGGCATCCCCGATGGGGATAATTCTTGTATGATTAAAACGTCGTTCATATTTTCATCTAAACAGGAGAATCCAAGTGAAGAAGATGCAGCAATTGTAGATAAAATTTTATCTTCCAGAATTATCAAAAAAGAAGTGAGTAAAATTATGGAGGTATTCATGAATTTTTAAATTCAGAATTAAAATAAAATGTGTAAATGCATATTAAACAGGATCTATGATGTACATTTTCAGATTCCTGGGACTGCGTCAGTAGAAGCAGAAGAATTTTTTGTTAAATACAAAAACTAGTAAGTATTGCCGTTAAATTGCTATTTTGGTTGACTACTTCATCACATCTAATTAAAATCATAAGTCCGTATGAAGGAGTTCTACATTTTGGAGTGTTTATCCAAATTAATAGCATACCTTTGTACTTGTAATTTTTGTAATTTTGTAATTTTTTTAAAAAAAGTCAGGCAACTATAGAACAGAATTGTCCTTGGTTCTGAAATTCTTTTGACCATGTACAACTGTCTCAATATCACACTAGCAATTAGCAAGTAGAAGGAGAATGTTTCATCCCTGCTTATGAGTCAAATCCATAGCTTGGACTTTCCTATCCTGTGCATGTTGTGGTAGAAATCTAATTCTAAAATAAGGGTGCACTATTTTATGTATGCCCTTTGACTTCACTCCAGAGTTCAAGAACAAGGAAATAAATGCTCTAAATAAAATCTCTAGAACGTAATTCTAGCACAAAGCCGAACTTCACTTTTCGTTGCACAAGTTGTCTTAATGTCGTAAAAGCTTGCATAAAAGCCTGTGCTTGCAATAATACGGTTCCACGCCCTTTTGTAATGCTAGCTCCTACCTCCACTGTGAATGGGCTACAGAGCAGCAGCTTTTAAAGGACAAAAGAATCCAGCAGAAAATCAAACGTTTCAAGCTGAGGCAAGCACAGAGAGCCCATTTTTTTGCAGATGTGAGTATCTATAAAATTCCACCCAGAAATCTTGCTAAACCAATTAATGTATTGATTGCTGGGGCTTTATACAATTTGCTCTTTGTCGTGTTATAGCAATGGCCCCCAACCTTTTGGGCACCAGAGACCGGTTCCGTGGAAAGAGGTTTTTCTGTGGACCAGAGGGAATATGGTTTTGTGTGCTGCCTGCATCCCGCGGATGGGGTTCTGCTTGTTTACCTGGACTGGTTTCTGACATGCCACAACCTCCACGGACCGGGAGTTGGGGACCCCCTGTGTTATAGTTTGGGTGTTGTTTTAGCAAAGAACATATTTGCACTGTTCATTTTTAGTAGTCAAATGTTATAAATGGATTTTTCTTTTTAAAAAGGGAAGAGAACAATTTTTTAAAGGCATGCTATTAATAATTTCGGTACAGCCAGTAATATGAATCCATCACAGTGCATAGCAGTCTGTATTTCAAGCTCGCCACTGTTATCTTGTTCAGGTAAATAAAGTATACATATTTATAACTCTATTTTAATTTTTAGATGGAGGAAGAACTTTTTAATCCTGATTATATTGAAGTAGACCGGGTTTTAGAAGTCTCCTTTTGTGAAGATAAAGACACTGGAGAGGTATAATTTGAAAAAAAAAAACCCACACCACTCCTATATAAATCAAGGGCTGGGAAACTAATGCATGTATACACTGATATGTACTATATATATATATATATATGTATATGTATATGTATATGTATATGTATATGTATATGTATATGTATATGTATATGTATATTCAGAACATCCAAGAACTGAGCAGTAAGAAAGAAAAATGATGGGGAAAGGAAGCTCAATGCATCTAATGAAGACTTATACTCAGTAATTATACATGAGAGCCCTGATGGTTGAGTGGATAACCCAAGTAATTTTCCCCCCCACTGCAGCATGTTACTTACTATTTAGTAAAGTGGTGTTCCTTGCCATACGAAGACAGCACTTGGGAATTGAAAGAAGATGTAGACCAAGGAAAAATAGAAGAATTTGAACAGCTGCAAGCTTTAAGGCTTGATTCAAGACGATTGGTAAGAGAACTAGAGATAACTAACTATTCTACTGAGAACTATTAGTAGAAATAGTATCATGAGGTCTGTTTGAATTGCAAAAAGCAATCCCGGCTCCTTCAGAGAAGTAAAATATAGAAATCTCTTGTCAGGTCTCTTGACGTTGAGGATAAGACAAGGGATGGGTTGGGTTGGGTTGGGTTGGGTTGGGTTGGGTTGGGTTGGGTTGGATTGGATTAGATTAGATGGAATTGTTAGAGCCTAAAGCCTGATGGTCGGTCATCTCTCTCTCTCTCTCTCTCTCTCCCTCCCTCTCTCTCTCTCTCTCTCTCTCTCTCTCCCTCCCTCCCTCCCTCCCTCCCCCCCCCCTCTCTCTCTCTCTCTCTCTCTGCATGATGAAAAAAAACAAAAACTCAGACTAATTTTTTATACGTTATTCGTATAAATGTCCCAGATTTACAGGGATATATTCTTCATAGTCCTTCCCCCCCCCATCCCATACATTCTTTGCTTTTTTTCTTCAAGTGGATAATTTCAAAGACGTTTCATTTTGTATTTTATTTCCAAGGATCGCCCTCCTCCTAATTCATGGAAGAAAATAGAACAGTCCAGGGAATATAAAAATGGCAACCAACTCAGGGAATACCAATTAGAAGGTCTCAACTGGCTTCTTTTCAATTGGTATAATAGGTATGTTCTCTAAACCAGTCAAAGTAATGTTGATTTTATAGCTGCTTCTAAAGTAAGTTGAAGTATTCCTGGTTTGAAATACTGTCGTATGCACCAAAAATAATAAAAATGAGATATGATTAAAATTGGTACACACAGGATAAGATTGAGCGGCATAGGCATAGGAAGCAATCAAGGGAGACATATGAAATGTTCTTTTAGCCACATCTTACTAACTCTGAAGTCTTTCCAGCCATTTTTGCAGCACAAATTCATCCCTACTTTTTAATTACAGCTAATAGCTATGCTTCAAAATCTAGCATAGATATTTTATTCTAACAAATCCATTCTAGTCCAGTCTAATGAAGAAAAGGATTAAGGGCGACATGGCAGCAGTCTTCCAATATTTGAAGGCTGTCACAGGGGAAGAGGGGTCGACCTATTCTCCAAAGCAGCAGAGGGTCAGGGCAAGAAATAATGAATGGAAAATCATTAAAGAGAGCTCCAACCTAGAACTAATTAACCACTGGAATGCTTGCCTCAAGAACTTATGGGTGCTCCATCCCTGGTGGGTTTTAAGAAGAGATTGGACAGCCATTTATCTGGAATTGTATAGAGTTTCCTGCTTGACAGGGAGTTAGACCAGAAGACCTCCAAGCTCCCTTCCAACGCTGTTATTCTGTATTTCTGTATATGTTCCGCCCGATGGCCCTACCAACAAGTGTACTTGTGTTTTCAGACAAAACTGCATTTTAGCAGATGAAATGGGCCTTGGCAAAACCATCCAATCGATAACATTCCTCTATGAAATCCTTCGGAACGGTATAAGAGGACCCTTCTTGATCATTGCTCCGCTTTCAACCATCACCAATTGGGAGAGAGAGTTCCGCACCTGGGCCGATCTTAACGTTGTGGTCTATCACGGAAGCATGATTAGTAGGCAAATGATCCAGCGCTATGAGATGTATTTCAGGGATTCACAGGTAATTTTCGGCACTGAATTCTACACAGTAAAAATGGCGAGTGGATGTACCGTATTTTTGGACTATAAGACGCATCAGAGTATAAGATGCACCAAGATTTTGAAGAGGAAAACAAGAAGAAAAAAAAAAACAGGTTTTGGCCTCCGTGCGTCCGGTTTTTGCCCTTCCTGGCCCCGTTCCTGCGCACCCCGTTTTTGCAAAAATGGGCCTGTTTTTGGTGAAAACGGGACACGCTGGCGGGGTTTTGGGAGGCCAGAAATGGCTGTATTCGGTGTGTCTTATAGACACACCAACATTTCCACCCTCTTTTAATGGGGGAAAAGTGCATTTTATACTCCGAAAAGTACAGTATGTATTGCATAGTGCGGGGGTCTCCAAACCTGGCAAATTTTAAGACTTGTGGACTTCAATTCTCAGCATGGCTGGCTGATGAATTCTGGGAGTTGAAGCCCACAAGTCTTATAGCTGCCAAGTTTGGAGACACCCCATTCCCCTGGTATAGTGTATTTGTTTTAATGTGACATAGATGATTTTTATGCACTCGAGAAAGATATAAACGTGCTGAAAACCTGTAGAATTGTATTTAGACGTATCTGATTATGCTTCCCAAATATATCTTGAGAATTTAGATACACTTAAATAGAGATAATTTATATGATCTAATCTGGGTCAGTCACCAGGTCCAGAGGTTTAGTCTTCCAAGCTTTTAGATTCATGCTAGAGCCCATCCTCAGGGAATTACCAGAATGTGTGCTTTGAGCTAGTCTGTGCCTAATATTTATTTGGTGCCTGGTTGTGTGTGGCTTTTTGGTTTGTTGATTGGTGTGTTGATGGCCGCCTGTTAAGTCGCTGGCTGTTCTTTCCTTGTGCTGCCAAGTCCTGGCTCCTAAGTACCCGATAATATTTTCCTTTTGAATGTTTGGTTTCTTTCTCTTGTATATCAGGTTATATGTGCTGCAAAAGAGAGTGGTTTTGGCATGTAAATTTTGATACAGTTCTTCATCAGAGGGCAACCTAATTTAAAAAGCTCTCTTGCTCATCCAGCCATTAACTTCACTAGCAAGATGCAATGAAAACTGGGAAGTTTGCAATAAGGTTGCAAACTGTTTTGTTTTCATTTATATTCTCCCAGGGCCGCATCATTAGGGATACCTACAAGTTCCAGGCCATTATCACCACTTTCGAAATGATTCTTGGGGGCTGTCCCGAACTCAATGCAATTGAATGGCGTTGTGTTATCATTGATGAAGCACACCGATTGAAGAATAGAAACTGCAAACTTCTGGAGGGACTCAAACTCATGAATCTGGTGAGTATTCATTTTGTAATGTAATGAGATATGACTCATATCAAGAAAGATGAATACACACAGAAGGTAGAATGCTAAACTCCAGATCAAGGAATATATTGGATTCTTAGCTTGAGTTGGTTGTTTTATTGTTGCTCACTTCTTCTTTCCAAAACCATAATGTCCTTTGGGAGCTGGAATGCTCATGAGTTGGATTTACACACCCTCAAAAGATTTATTGTTATTTTGCAGTTTACAAATCAGAAAGGGATGTGTGTTTCTACCTGCTTAACTTTATTTTATAACTTTGTCTCTATATAACTTTAATAATACCTTGAATCTCTATGTTTGCAGTATAGCTTAGATTCTCTTGACCTTTAAACTCATTAAGTCATCCTTTTTTTCTTTTTTCATGCCATTTTGTTGCTCAAAACATATTTTGTGATCATTAGCGTAAAATGAAATTATTTAAAAGCAAAAAAAAATACTGAAATAACTATAAATTGGCATTTGTGTAAATTTATAAATTGGCATATGAGGCTAAAACATACAAAGAATGATTGCAAGAATTGGCTATGTCTAGTCTAGTGAAAACAAGAATTAGAGGTGACATGATAGCAGCGTTCTAATAGGTTGCCACAAAGAAGAGGAGGCAACCTATTCTCCACAGCAACTGAAGGCAGAAGAAGAAGCAATGGATGGAAACTAATCAAGGGAATTAGGAACTAACGAGAAATGTCCTGATAGTTAGAACAATTAATCAGTAGAACAGATTTCCTTCAGAAGTTGGGGTGCTCCATCACTGGAGTTTTTAAGAGGAGACTGGACTGCCATTTGCCTGAAATTGTATAGGGTCCTCTGCTTGAGCAAGGGGTTGGACTAAAAGACCTCCAAGGGCCCTTCCAACTCTGTTATTCTGTATTTTTCTCTTGTCATTCCAGTTAGATCAAAAGATGGTTTATAACTTCTTGTCAAATGTATTTTGCATACAACTTTAGGAGCATAAGGTGCTATTGACCGGCACACCCCTGCAAAACACTGTAGAAGAATTATTCAGCCTTCTTCACTTCCTTGAACCTCTGCGATTCCCAGCCGAATCTACATTCATGCAGGAATTCGGAGACCTTAAAACGGAGGAACAGGTATGAATCTTTTTATGTTAGGCTGTTAAGATTCACATTCATGCACATTCAGAAACTAGAATAGAATCAGTTACCCATTTCAATACAGGCCAGTAAATTCATTCATTCATTTCATGGTCTCCCCAGCACACTTTATAGAATGTCACAGTTATTCAGGAATGTAACTACTTTTAATTTCTTGTGGTTCTTGTTGTTTAATTTCAGTTGTGTAAATATAAAGAGAATTTGGCAGAAAAAATCATGGGTAGAAAATGTGAGTTTTTATATGTGCAGACTCCTAGTTTGTGGTTGCCTTGGGTTCCAAAAGCTACCTCATTTCCACCCATAGGTGGAACACATCTAGAAGAGTTGGTTTTCACTGTGGTTTCTTTAAATAGCAAGATTTTGCAACCTACAGTATCCAGATTTCCTTTCAGTTTCAGGAAGTGATTTGGCAAGAGTTTTGCAGGCTCTTGCAGTACAGGTAGTTCTCAACTTATAACTAAAATTGAGCCCAAAATTTCTGTTGCTAAGTGAGACAATTGTTAAGTGAGTTTTGTCCCATTTCTTAAGTGAATCACTGCAGTTGTTAAGTTAGTGACACGGTTGTTAAGTGAATCTGGCTTCCCCATTGACTTTGCCCATCAAGAGGTCTCAAAAGGAGATCACATGACACTGCAACTGTCATAAATATGAACCAGTTGCCAAACATCTGGATTTTGATCATGTGACCATGGGGATGCTGCAATGGTCGCAAGTGTGAAAAACGGTCATAAGTCACTTTTTTCAGAGCTGCTGTAACTTTGAATGGTCACTAAATGAACTGTTGTAAGTCAACGACTACCTGTATATGGAACTAATTGCCTGAATCTTTAGTTCTCTTTTTCTGTGCTGGGTTATCCATAGATAGCAGTCATGGGACTACCTTCAAAATTATATTTTCTGTATCTAATAAATCTTATTAAAAAAATTATAAATGGGGGACTGTTACCAAAAAGTGCCATCAAGCAGCCCTTTTAGCTTTGAACCTTAAATCAGCTTTGCGTAGTGACCGAACGGTTTGTAAATTCTAGTTCTTTGGCTTTTAGTTAGTTGTTTATGTTTTATGTAGGTGCAAAAGTTGCAGGCTATTCTGAAACCGATGATGCTAAGAAGACTGAAAGAAGATGTAGAGAAGAAATTGGCTCCCAAGCAAGAAACTATTATTGAAGTGGAGTTAACAAATATCCAGAAGAAATATTATCGAGCTATTTTAGAGAAAAACTTTGCATTTTTGTCCAAAGGGGCAGGGCAAGCTAATGTGCCCAACTTAGTTAATACCATGATGGAACTCAGGAAATGCTGCAATCACCCATATCTTATCAAAGGTAGGTATGTTTTTTTTTTTAAAAAAACCCCTGTTTTATTTATTTTAGGCCTTGTTCATAGTGAGGTCGTCACCGCTGACTTTAGAATTAGGATCAATTCCTTAAAGAAAGACTCCTTAAGAATCCATTTGTTTACAACCCACTTAAAAAATGTTGCTCTATATAACATTATATGTTTCTCAGTTGAGAACGTAACAGCGGTGATTCACCTGACAGTTTCCATGAGAAGCATTCATAAAGGTGTCAGAGGATGGTGAACAGCAGTAAATATTTCCTTATGCTAATTGTGGAGGATTTATTGCTCTGTTTCTGACATGTGCCTCTTACACAATCCAGACCAAAATTGTGCAATGTTTCTGTACTTGGAAACAAAAGAACAACACAAATTGGGTTTTCTGCTTTTCCTGAACACAGGAGCTGAGGAAAAAATCTTAGGAGAATTTAGGGAAACCTATAGTCCGAGTGCTCCTGACTTTCACCTGCAAGCAATGATCCAATCTGCTGGGAAACTAGTCCTCATTGACAAACTTCTTCCAAAAATGAAAGCAGGAGGCCACAAGGTGCTTATCTTCTCTCAGATGGTCCGTTGTCTTGATATCCTGGAAGATTACTTAATACATAAAAGGTGAGCTTTCCTTATTGCAAACACCCATGTCGATCTCACCGTATGTGCTTGATTAACCTGCTGAGCTGTGCATGAATATTCAGCTGTGGAATTGCCCTTAAGGCTAGTGTTTCTCAACTGTGGCAGCTTGAAGGCACGTGGATTTCAACACCCATAGCTTGAGTTAACAAGCCAACTGATTCTTAAATATTGTTGTGGTCTGCCAGCAGCCTGCGGAGCTAGCAGTGGAGTCGGACATTGAGAAGGTTGGGGAGGATCATGGGCCAGTGGGGCCAGGGCCATCTGGGAGTGATGCGCAGACTCCGTAGCCTCCAGAGTCGGACAGCAGAGAAGCAGAGGAACAGGAGGAGCCTGTTCCTAGTGCATGCATGCGCAGAGCTGCCAGAAGGCAAGAGCAGCTAAAGCAAAAAGGACAACTCAGGAGTAAGGCCAGGAGATGATGGCCCCTCCCATAAGGCTTAAAAGAGCAGCAAAGACTCTTGGGCTCTTTGTAGGAAAGCAACGTTGCTAAATCTGTTTTCCAGTTGGTGTCTCTTGTTTCTGAACTTCGTGGGGCTTTGCCAAGAAAGGCCTTTGGCATGGTGCTAAAGAAGATAAAGCTTTGTGATAAGCCCAAAGGACTTTTTCTGAAGGATTTGTTTTGGAATTAATTTGAACTAAACTGGGAATGAAGAAATTCTCAGCTGTTATAATAAAACAGGGTTTTTTTGGGGACCAATTGTGTCTTGTAATGACCAAGTGAGCCTGGGTCACAACAGATATCAAATCTTAGATACTTGATCCGCTGAAGTCTTAACTCATACCAACAGAGCTTTCTTTGAATTGCTTCCTTTTTTTTTTTTTTTTAACACTTCAAAGGTACCTGTATGAGCGAATCGATGGGAGAGTGAGAGGAAACCTGCGCCAGGCCGCCATTGATCGATTTAGCAAGCCGGATTCTGATCGGTTTGTTTTCCTTCTCTGCACCAGAGCTGGCGGATTAGGCATAAATTTAACAGCGGCTGATACTTGTATAATTTTCGATTCGGACTGGAATCCTCAGAACGATTTGCAGGTATATAACATGTCAACCCATCAATCTTAATTGTGCTGCAGGAAATTTAATCAGTTAATTATGACAGGGTCTTTTTGATGGATTTTGATGTCATGTCTCCTTAGGCTCAAGCTCGTTGTCATAGGATTGGCCAAAACAAGGCAGTGAAAGTCTACAGGCTGATAACAAGGAACTCCTACGAAAGGGAAATGTTTGACAGAGCAAGCCTAAAACTCGGCTTAGATAAAGCTGTCTTGCAGAGCATGAGTGGCCGAGAAAACAGCGTTGGCGGCGTATGTACCCTTTGTCTCATTACAAAAACTAGAAATGCACCATATTTTTTGCTCTCTTTATTCTCGTTACGATTCAATCATTTTGCAACAAACTTGAGTTAGATGGTTGACTATCTTGAACAGAGTAAACATTGTTTGTTGGGATGTTGCATTCCGTCCTTAGGCATCTGACTTAAAGGAGAGCCTACAAAATACAGCTTGGGAATCTTGGGTGGGTTTTTTTTTTTAAAAAAAAAACCTTAATATTTTATTATGACACAATATGACAAACACACAACTTACAACATATAAATATATCCTCTTTTTAACCAATGTTTCTTAGTGTTCTTCTTTCCGTTTTGTAATGAATGTTATGAATGGCTTGAGACTAGATTTAAAGAACAATAAACACAGGGGAGAATCTAAAAATGTAAAATATGTATATAACAAATATATAGAAATGTATAAAATTAAGGCTGTTAGTGTTTGAAAATACAATGTAACCAAAGAAAAAGGGAGAATGAAGAAAATGAAGCAGTAAGAGAGATCGGGGGGGAAAGGTACAAAACGGCATGGTTGGTTTTATTTGTAGTGGCACGGCTAAAAAACCCTATTTTGGTATTCCTCAACTTACAACCATTCATTTAGTGACCAATCGAAGTTACAACAGCACTGAAAAAAGTGACTTATGGCCATTTTCACACTTATGACCATGGCATCATCCCCCTGGTCAAGGGATCGAAATTCAAATGTTTGGCCACTGACTCATATTTATGACGATTTTAGCATCCCGGGGTCATGTGATCCCCTTTTGCAACTTTTGACAAGCGAAGTCAATGGGGAAGCCAGATTCACTTAACAACTCTGTTACTAACTTAACTGCAGTGATTCATTTAACAACCATGGCAAGAAAGGTTGTAAAAAGTGCAAAACTCACTTAATAACTTTCTCACTTAGCAACATAAATTTTGGGCTCAGTTGTGGTTGTAAGTCGAGGACTCCCTATATTAAAATAAACCAGAATAATGTAATGCTTTGGAATATTTCCAGTAAAGATAGAAAGAAATTGTTTTTATTAAATTCCATATATGATTAAATGAAAAATATTTTTGTTACGCAAGACCATGAGTAAACAAAATTATTTTTCTTCCTCTTTTAAATGTATCCAAATCCTATTTCTTCAGATTCAGCAGCTTTCCAAAAAGGAAATTGAAGACTTGCTTCGAAGAGGTGCGTATGGCGCCATTATGGACGAAGAGGATGAAGGCTCTAAGTTCTGCGAAGAAGATATTGATCAAATCTTGCAACGCCGCACAAAAACAATCACAATTGAATCTGAAGGGAGGGGCTCTACATTCGCTAAGGTAGTTACAAACTGTTCAGCAAGTATTAAATGTGCCTTTTTTACAGGGCACTAAGAAAATTCTGTGAGCTCAGAACTGCCCTGACGTTTTTAAAGATCTACAGAGTGTTTCGTTTTGAATTGTTTTGAGCACAGAATGGTTTGTTTTGAATATTTTGGTAGTATTTAAGCTCAAGAACACTCTGTTTGTTGGGCTTAAAATTTCCAAAATGTTTGGAACTGCCTGTTTTGTTTTTAAACCCCTAGAGCTGCACTCAGAATGGGAAAAGCTTTATGTTCAAAAAAAAAGAGTGAGGTGTTAACTCTAAATAATTCCGTGTGGCTAATTTGAATCCATTACAGAACACTTTGTATCAAGTGTAACTAACAATTGATAAAAGTATCTGATCCTGCAAATGGGATTCATTCCTAGCATTAAGATACAATCTTACCTAATTCGCCCTGTCTTAAAAAGAATTATTATATTATTATATGTTGTTTGTTATTTCAGGCTAGTTTTGTTGCATCTGGAAACAGAACAGATATTTCATTAGATGATCCCAACTTCTGGCAAAAATGGGCCAAAAAAGCTGAAATAGACATAGATGCCATCAGTGGTAGAGTAA
The DNA here is from genome assembly GCF_029215685.1 of Pituophis catenifer annectens. Classification (NCBI taxonomy): domain Eukaryota; kingdom Metazoa; phylum Chordata; class Lepidosauria; order Squamata; family Colubridae; genus Pituophis; species Pituophis catenifer. The sequence continues at coordinate 21,269,090 of NW_027256893.1, forward strand.
GTATATTTTCAATGAAATTTACTAGTATTTTTGCTGAGTGACCATAGCTAACTTTATGTATGAATGTATGTATGAATGTATGTATGTATGTATGTATGTATGTATGTATGTATGTATGTATAATAGCTTTGAGCATTTTTTTTTTTTTACAAATAATAGTATTCTGACTAGAATATGGTCTACTGCTTTAATTATATGCATGTTTTGTTTATAAAACCATCTGAAATGAAATGAACTTTATGGAACTTTTGAAGAGCCAGACAGATTTAAGGGAAAGGCATGGATTAAATATACTCTTATCCTGGTTTATATAGGCTCTTGTAATACTCTTTATATAACCATAAAGCTTTGGAAATTTGATCTTGAGGAACCAGTCTGCCTTAATCTGCAGAGATTTTTCAAATGCACATTTATTTATATTATGCAGAATAGCTTGGTTATTGACACCCCAAGAATTAGGAAGCAAACGAGGCCTTTTAATGCTACAAAAGATGAGCTTGCCGAGTTGTCTGATATTGAAAGTGAAGGAGAGGATAAACCAAAACTTAGAAGACCGTGTGATCGCTCCAGTGGATATGGGAGAACAGAGTGCTTTAGGGTTGAAAAAAACCTGTTAGTTTACGGGTAAGATTTTTTTTTCTTTTACTGTAGAATGGTATAAGAAAAACGCGCCTTTTTAAAAAGAATATTGTCTCAGTTTACCCTATTTTTTCTGATGTTTGTGGTTCCAATAATGTAATTTAACAAAATAATGTAGCGTTTTGTAAGAGTAGATTGTACAGATCACAAAACTTCATTATTCAGCAAATACTGAAATCAAGTTATATGGTCCTTGGTCATAGACCAAAAAAAAAAAAAAAATCCAGTTCATATTGCAAGGTAGAATGCAGAGAATTTAAATAGTTTACAATTTTTCAGGTAAGAGTTATTCAGATCTTTGCATCCTTAATGGTATCCTAATGAGTGATGGACAACATGAATTGCCAATCCTGTCATCTCTTGATAGAAATGATGGATTCAGAATATGCGTTTAATTAAGAACACTGGGCATTAATGCATAAAAAGTCATCTGAAATACGTCGCTTTTGTTTCAAATGTTCAAAATTAAAATGAAATAGGTGGGGTCGTTGGAGAGAAATTTTATCGCACGGGCGCTTCAAGAGACAGCTAAACGAACAAGACGTGGAGATAATTTGCCGAGCCCTGCTAGCATATTGCCTTGTCCATTATAGAGGAGATGAAAAGATTAAAAGTTTTATCTGGGATCTTATTACGCCGACTGAGAACGGGCAGACGCGAGAATTACAGAATCACTTAGGTAAGCCTCTTTTGAAGGATATTACTGCTAGCAAGTAAGCAAACAAAAAGTTCATTTTAAACCAAGAATTTATTACTCAAACGCGATTCTAATAAACTGTAATTAAAAATGTAAGTCCCTGCCTTCTATTCTTATTTGGCCTAGGTTTGTCAGCCCCTGTCCCCAGGGGCAGAAAAGGAAAAAAAGTTAAGACCCAAACAAGCACATTTGATATACATAAAGCCGAGTGGCTTCGCAAGTACAATCCGGAACATTTGTTGCAAGATGATGGATATAAAAAGCACATAAAACACCACTGTAATAAGTAAGTAGCACTGTAAGACTTGGATTATTATTAATATTATTATAAGTAATCGTGAATGTGATTTTAAAATATATCTTCTAGAAATACAAATAAATCCTTTTACTAAACCTAATGAGTTAATTAATGTTGGCATTTTTAATTAAATAGGTTAAGTGTTAATGATAACGATTTTGTTGAGTCAGTAGCTTCTCCATGTGTAAGTATATCTTGAAATGGCACTAAGTAAGAGAAGGAGAGAGAGAATTAGGATAGATAATTTGGGAGAAATATTCTACTCATTCAAGACCCGTTTTGAACTCCCAGTTTGGAGGCAGCTGATAAATTTTCATACTGCCATCTATTGTCTTTAAAGCATTAGCAGAGAGCATTATATAGGCAGAAGCGCTCGTATTTATATTTTTTCAAAAGTGGTCCATTCATTTTCTGGATTTAATGAACCACAATTGGTTTAACTTCTCCCTTCAGGCTTTTGGGTAATGTCTCAAAATATCTTGACTTTATGTGTCTATTCAACTGTTTAAGTTTAAATTAAATACGCAAAGAAAAAAACCTATTCAAATTATATTTTAAGGATTCTTTTTTTAAAAAAGGCAATCTAGAATCTTGCCAGGGAAAATTAACCAAAATTGTGTGGTGTTGGTGGATAAATGATCATAGGACATTGTTGGTCATATTTTCATATGTATTTTAAATTAAGAACTCTTTCAAATAAAAACGATCTGAATGTTTCAAACAGATTTATATTTATCTTTACGTGCATATATAGGGTTTTACTTCGAGTTAGAATGCTGTATTACTTGAAGCAAGAAGTCATTGGTAATGAATGCCAGAAAGTTTTTGAAGGAGTTGATGCCAGGTAAATGATACTAAATTTGTTTTATTCCTTGATCAAAATTAAGTATCGTTAGTAGCTTTTGAATTAAGGTGAGTTTTAACAGAACTTTTGATGCTTTTAATTTAAAATTTAGATATTTATATATGTTGTACACATTTCTGTGTTGCGTAAAAGTTTATATCTCACGATGGGAAGACTTAATACCTGCTTTCTGACTAAACCTTTCAGTGAAATTGATATTTGGGTCCCGGAACCAGACCACTCTGAAGTGCCAGCCGAATGGTGGGATACAGAAGCAGATAAATCTCTATTGATAGGTGTTTTTAAACATGGTAAGCCATAAGGACATTATCTGCTTGTTTGCTTTTTGGTGAACTTTGACTTGAAGGTTATATTCAGAATACATTTCTTTCCAGGCTATGAAAAATACAACACAATTAGAGCAGATGCCGCCCTTTGCTTCTTGGAAAGAGTGGGGAAACCGGATGATAAGGCGGTGGCTGCTGAGCAGAGAGCAAATGACTATATGGATGGGTATGGATTTTTAAACCACTTTTGAAATCCAGTTGCCATTTTTAGCGCCCATGCTAATACTATCCCATTTAGTACCCTGTTTCCCCCAAAATAAGACATCCCCTGATAATAAGCCCAATCGGGCTTTTGCGCTCATGGCAATAAGGCCAAGCGCTTATTTCAGGGTTCAAAAAAAATATAAGGTAGGGTCTTATTTTTGGGAAAACATGGTAATTAATCTGATTCATTGAGTATTGTCTCATCCGTTTATGATATACTTTGCAAAACAGAAGGTTTCAGGACCATAATCTGTTCCTCACAAGGTTATGATAATTTGAACAATTTAGGTGTGACTTCAGCAAGTGGCCTTTCTCAAAGAACCCAATTTCAAGAACAGAGTAATCAGATGATTAGAACCAAGTACTTGCTAGTACTTGCTTTTTCCTGAAAATAAACTCATTTTATCATTCTCATTTTTTTAGTAATTAAACGATAGTTACTCGTTTTCATATCATTTACACATCTGTGTTGAATGTGTTTCTTAGGGATGTAGAAGACCCAGAATACAAACCAGCCCCGGCCTTGTTTAAGGACGATATGGAGGTAACACATTTTCACTTCGTCATTCAATTTGTTTCTTTACAGTTTGGGCAAATGTGTTTGAATCTGGGTGGGGAGGAGCAAGTTAAGGCTTAATCCAAGCAAGACAGAATGGCTCTGGGTTCGCAAGCCATCCGACTCCAAGAAGACTCCAAATTTAATTCTGGGTGGGATTATGCCCTTCCAGTACTGAACTAGCTTATAACTCCTACTGGATTCACAATTCCTACTTGAGTGGCTATTACGGCTAGGAGGCCCTTTTCATTGCTTCATCTGATGTGACAGTTGTGACCTATCCTAGAGCGGGAGTCTTTGCTCACAGTCACTCAGGCTGTAATAGCCTCTCGGTTGGACTACTTCAGTGTGATCTCCTTGGTGCTGCCATTGAAGAGTATGCACAACTACAACTGGTCCAGAATACAGCAGTCCAAGTAGCTATGGACTCCTATCATTACTCCCATATAACACCAATGGTGTGGAAGCCCCACTGGTTGCCAGCCGTCTTTCATATGCAAATCAAGATGCTGGTTGCACATTTAAAGCTCTCTGAAGGCCTGAACATCTGTGGGAGTGCCTTCTCCCAATAACATCTGCCAGCCAAATAAATAAAGAGAACTGATTTTCCCCCTCCTCTAGAACAGTATTTTCCCCAACATTCTTGTCAGTTCTGCGCCTATAAACCCTGTAAATAAGTACACTAAATATATATTTATAGGGTTCTCAATCTTACCCTTTGAGGCTACATATTTGTATTGGTTAACTATATTTGGTCAACTGTATTATTTACAATTACATTCATTGTTGTATTATTTGGTTATATTTGGTGAGCTGTATTAATTACAATTGCATTCATTTCATGTGATGCAGTTCTTTTGTGTAGAGAGATCACGAGTTTATGTTTAAATGAGAGTTGTCAGTCATCCATAGTTAACTTTTAAGTTGCTGCTGCTTTTGATGTGTTGAGTCAACTTCAAAACGTGGCATATATTGCAACTGAATTGTGCTTCTGTTCATTTTGCATTCTGAATGTTATTTCTTAGGATGATGCCTCATCGCCAGGAGATCTTGTAATAGGAGATGGAGGTAAAATCTCATGGTTTTAACTTTCTACTTCAACAATTGCGCTTCTGAAATTCAACCTTCCACTTTGTTTGATACTTAATGTGGTAAACCAACACCAATTATTATAGTCATCTTTCTCAATTACAGATGGTCAGATCATTGAAGGAGACAAGCTTTACTGGCCAACTCAGTCTGCCTTAACAACACGGTTGCGTCGTCTCATAACAGCATATCAACGTACCAGCAAGAGCAGGCAAAGCCAGCCAATTCAAGCACCATTTTCTGTCCAGGCTTGTGTGATGCCATCTGCCTTTGAAGAAGCTGTTTTAAATCCAAAAGTGGCTGCCAAAATTGAAAGACAGCAAAGGTAGGCTATGATTATTGCAGATCTCAAAAAGTCCTCTGATGTCTCCAGGCTATTCTGGGAAAACGGTTCATTTGTGATCAATGTTCCCCTTCGCCCTTCCGTCTAGATGGACAAGAAGAGAAGAAGCTGATTTCTACAGAGTGGTGTCCACTTTTGGTGTAGTATTTGATCCGGACAGAGCCCAGTTTGACTGGACAAAATTTCGAGCGATGGCGAGGCTGCATAAAAAAACGGACGAAAGTTTAGAGAAATATCTCTATGCGTTCATGGCCATGTGCAGAAGAGTTTGTCGCTTACCTTCAAAAGATGGTGGGTTGCTTATAATACTTCCCCCCCCCCAAAAAAAAGAAAGGAAAACTATTTTAGAAGCAATAAAAACAAAACACATACTGAAAAAGTTGCCCTATGACAGAAATCCTACATCGTGAAATGCATGTTTGATATATCGTAATGTTTAGAAATTCTTCCCCCAAAACAGGTGATATCTACTAAATTTGTTTTACCTTAGAAAATAGCATTGCGTTCACTGAAAGAAAAAGAGATTGGGGGGATGGATGGATAAATAATACTTTCTTACAAAAATAAGTAAAACACATTTAATGTCCCAGATTCCAACTGAATTTAGAAGATCCTGCTACAAGTCTTAATTCTTTTTGTGTGTGTTTCCTGTGCAGACTTTGTGGATTCAAACCTTTTCATCCAGCCAATAACAGAAGAGCGTGCATCTCGAACCTTATATCGTATTGAGCTCCTCAGAAAGGTACGAGAGCAAGCTGTCCGTCATCCTCAGCTCTGTGAGCGATTAAAACTTTGTCAGCCAAATCCAGACTTGCCCGTTTGGTGGGAATGTGGGACCCATGATTGGGATTTATTGGTTGGTGCTGCGAAACACGGAGTTAGCAGGACAGATTACCACATCCTTCGCGACCCTGAACTGTCCTTTATGTCAGCTCAGAGGAGCTACAGTCACAGCAAAGCTGCACTTCCGAGGACTTCTACTCCGCTCTTGCAACAGTACCAGATGGCGCTGTCGGCCTCTCCTCTCATGCCTCAAGCCAGGCTGCCAGACGCCAAAGGGAACGTGCTTGAGGACGCAAAACCTAAGGACGAAAACCACAAAGAACCTCATTCTTCAGACGAAGAGTCCATGTCTACTGAAAACGTGCAGATGGGAGTGAAGGCAGAACCGTCAAGCCCGAAGAGTGGCTCATCACCCTCACATGCTGCAGACCCCAAGCCTGTTCCGAAGGGGGATCACGACAGGCGCATGGTGGCAGCAAGGACCGAACCCTTAACGCTAAACGCTGCTTCCAAAAAGCCGAGATCTGGGAAGAGAGGATCAGACTCTAGCTCTGATTCCGACTCCGATTCAGAGAGATCGTCCTGTTCTTCCAGATCATCTTCATCTTCATCGTCGTCTTCTTCCTCTTGCTCTCGTTCCAGATCAGGATCCAGCTCTTCGTCTTCTTCATCTTGTTCTTCAGCGTCGTCATCCTCTTCCTCCTCTTCTTCCTCTTCCTCCTCTTCCTCCTCTTCCTCTTCGTCGGAAGAGAGTGACAGTGATGAAGAGGAGGCCCAAAAGAGACGTAAGTGCCTTTTTAAAAAAGTGTTTTTTTAAAAAAAAACAAAACAAAACTCAGAAGCTGATTCAGAGAAAGACAAATTACTTTTCACGGATTTTCAGATAAATCGGTAGTGTGTTTTAGAAAAACAAAGAAATACTCTAATCAGACTTGCTGGGGGAAAATTAATCTTGCTTGAGAACAAAGAAAATATCTGATGAAGTCTATAGTCTGTAACCCTATTTCTAGAACAGAATGTGAGTTCTGTCTCTTATTATTATTGAACTCCTTATAGAGAACAATTTTCTGCACTACAGTCTGTACAGAACATTTTCAATATGTCAGTTGTTCGTTTGTTCATTCTCAAATTCATTCCATGATGATCTCTCTTTTGGTGTAAGTTGATCTTTTAATACACATGAAAATTTGTACATTTTCTATATATGGATATAGAAATGCATCTTTAAAAATTGCAACATGAGATCCAGAAAGCTGCACAATCAGAAGAATATCTGCATTGTAATCGTCATAGTGTGTGTGGAAGAGAAAATTAGTTCCAGATTAGTCCAAACAAAATCCTTTTGCTCACGGTGTATATACTCTCTTTGCAAAACAAACAGTCTTCTTATTGAGTCATCTTTGTTCCACTATAATGTTTTTTACTCTTTAAAAATAACTTTTATAGAGCAAAAAATGATTAGGTAATTATGTATTTACAAAGACAATATATTAGTAACTAGTTAATAATTTTTTATAGTTCCATCCAGTAAGAAAAAATTGAGTGTGGAGTTAAGATTTTTCCAATATAATCTTCAGCAATTTAGAATAGAATAGAATAGAATAGAATAGAATAGAATAGAATAGAATAGAATAGAATAGAATAGAATAGAATAGAACAGAACAGAACAGAACAGAACAGAACAGAACAGAACAGAACAACAGAACAGAATTTTTTATTAGCCAAGTGTGATTGGACACACAAGGAATTTGTCTTGGTGCATATGCTCTCAGTGTACATAAAAGAAAAGATACATTTGTCAAGAATCATAAGGTACAACACTTAATGATAGTCATATGGTACAAATAAGCAATCAGGAAACAATCAATATCAATATAAATCGTAAGGATACAACCAACAAAGTTACAGTCATACAGTCATAAGTGGAAGGAGATGGGTGGTGGGAACGATGAGAATATTAATAGTAGTGCAGATTTAGTAAATAATTTGACAGTGTTGAGGGAATTATTTGTTTAGCAGAGTGATGGCGTTTGGGAAAAAACTGTTCTTGTGTCTAGTTGTTTTGGTGTGCAGTGCTCTATAGCATAGTTTTGAGGGTAGGAGTTGAAACAATTTATGTCCAGAATGTGAGGGGTCTGTAAATTTATGCTGATAAGCCACATTCTACTTTCCTAGATGACTTGCAAAATAAATTGGTAGAATATTTTGTAGCTAGAAGGAAATATTCATCAATGCAATTTAAACTCCTTTAATTATTTAATGTTCCGGTGCCCATTTTTATGTGTTTGATGATCAGATTCTCCATTTTTTTTCCTTATAATTGTGATATTGTTTGTGTATAGTGGGGCAGGCATTTGTCCTTTGATTTTTTAAAAAAATGGTGCTACTGTTATTATTGTCCTGCATTTCAAGCCAATTCTTCCTAACTTAATTTCTCTCATCTGTAATGCAATATGAATTTACAAATAATCCTTGACTTATCCCCTCAATTGGCACCAGAACCTCAGCCATTGAGCAAGGTGGCCATTGACACCTCGCTTAACGTCGTGATCATTAAGCAATCTCACTGGTTGTTAAGCAGATGGAGTGTCAGATAAGGAGCATGATGGGTGCCTCTCCTGGAAGGCCTCTTCTTTCGGCCTGGACTCTGGTGCTACCGCTGAGAAATGCCATTCATTTTGATGCTGTTGTCATTTTGACTGGCCGTTGAAGTAATGGTGATAAGTCAAGGGCTACCTATGCCAAAGGTGCTTTTCCCACAGTTCTGAAGAAGCTTCTCGGATGAGAAGTGGAACATTTCCAAGGAAGTCCAGTTGCCTTTGGGGAAAAGCACCTTTGGGACAACCATGGTTGGATGGTTGAGGATCTCCATAGACATTGAGGACTATTGGTATCAGTGGTGAAATTCAAATTTTTTTACTACCAGTTCTGTGGGCATGGCTTGGTGGGCATGGTGTAGCTTGGTGGGCATGGCAGGGGAAGGATACTGCAAAATCCCCATTCCTACCCCACTCTGGGACCAGCCAGAGGTGGTATTTGCCGCTTCTCTGAACTACTCATAATTTCCGCTACCGGTTCTCCAGAACCTGTCAGAACCTGCTGGATTTCACCCCTGATTTGTATGTACTTAACAATTTAGTGGCAGGAAGTGCTAGGAAGTGTGTGGTGTAATTGTGCCCGTCATACCTCTGCATAGCAGAAGGGCATGTATTGTTACTGATTATCTAAAATTTCCTGCAGGGGAAGGAACGCCTCACTTGAAAGCATATGATGAAGAAAGTGTGGCTTCCATAAGCACCATGCAGGACGAAACCCAGGACAGTTTCCAAATGAATAACGGAACACCAAATTCTAATTGTATCTTACAAGGTGGATATATGTTAGCTGCTTCTTACTGGCCCAAGGTAAAGTTGAAACCAAATGCTTACTGTCACGAAATGGAAATTACCGTATTTTTCAGAGTATAAGATGCACCGGAGTATAAGATGCAGCTTAGTTTTTGGGGAGGAAAATAGTGTGTGTGTGTGGGGGGGGGGGGGAAATCTATCTACTAGGTATTCTTCTGGCTAGCATCCTTAGTTTGGTCGGCTTCAGCACATTAGTTTGCTGGTTTTTATCCCCTGCTTGGGGATAAAAAACAGCTTCTAAAGCACAACCGATCTTTGGAGAGAGAAACAATGAGAAAAGCAGGGAAACCACAGAGATGCTTCACTTGCTAGCGCCTGTTAGGGCTGAAAAAAAACTTCACAGCTGAGGGTCGGAGGGAGCAGGAAGATCGCTTCACTGAAAAAAAGCTTAGCATGGAGATCGCTTCACTCCCTAGCGTTGCTAGCGCCTCGTTAGGGCTGAAAAAAAGCTTCAAAAAAGCTACGTTCAGAGTATAAGATGCACCCAAATGTTCAGCCTCTTTTTAGGAAGGAAAAAAGTGCGTCTCATACTCCGAAAAATACGATAAAACATTTTCACTTCAGGTTAAAAATTATGTTGCTTTTTGTAGTTAAAAAAATAATAATAATGGAAGGGATCTTGGAGGTCTTCTAGTCCAAGCAAGCAAGCAAGCAAACCTGTCGCATTTCAGACAAATGGTTATTAGTGACATTTGTGTGTGCTTTTGTTCCTTTGACTGGGTACACTCTGTAATTTCTCCTAGGGTAGTTTTGTAGTAAAACAGGAAATAATTTCTCCTAAACTGTTCGGAGTCATCCTTTCTTGTTGACTGTTACACACTGATTGTTTGCAAGTCGCGTTAATCCTGAGGGAGAGGAATGTGACATTTCTAAGCAGCCTCCTGTTTGTTTTTAGGATCGGGTTATGATTAACCGCCTGGATAGTATTTGCCAAACAGTCCTGAAAGGCAAATGGCCTTTGGCAAGGAGAAATTACGAGACCAATCCCGTGGCTTCCTTCTACACCACCAAGCTCCTAGACAGCCCAGGTGTTGCTGCAGAGTACAGCGAGCCAGGCATCCCGACTCCCCCAAGTGCAGACGTTAAAGAAGAAAGCGACCAATCAGCACAGATGTCAAAGGTGAAGAAGCATGTGCAGGAAAAGGAGTTTACAGTGAAAATCAATGACGTATGTTTATTTTTATTGCCCTAGGACCTGATTGCGATTGCCGTGTGCAGCATGCTTTACCTACAAGTGGCTGCCTGCTCTCAATCTTACTTCCTCGGCCTAAATACTTGCGGGTATTTTGGAGCAGCAATTTTGGAGCATTTTTCCCCTCTTCCCCCCCCCCCCCTCTCTTTTGAGAATCTCATTTTCAAGACCTGGCAACAACATGGCATCATTTCTTGCTCTTTTGCAGTCTTTGCTGATGAATTGCTTCCTTGAATGGCCTTTCTCAATGCTTTTTTCTGGCGCTATAATTACTTTCCAAAGTATGGCATCTTTTATCTTAGAATTAGCTTTTTTTTTTTTTTTAAGGGAGGTTTCGATTATGGTAATTACAATTTCAAATCAGCAAACCATCAGAATAATGTCCATAGCTCCTTAGGTTTGCACACTGGAGTTAGCAGGTAACACACATGAATTAATTCAACCTCTTCCAGCTTGGTCTCTTGATATCTGTGGATTTCCACTTGGGTTGCATATTTATAAAAGTTATCTAATGCATTTGATATTGAAACTGGCTAAATGCAATTGTTAACACAGGCAGTCCTTGACTTATGACCACAACTGAGCTCAACATTTCTGTTCCTAAGTGAAAGTTGTTAAGTGAATCACAGCAGTTAAGTTAGCGACACGGTTGTTAAGTGAATTGGGCTTCCCTATTGACTTTGCTTGTCAGGAGGTCACAAAAGGGAATAACGTGACCCCCAATACACTGGAACTGTCATAAATACATGCCAGTTGCCAGGTGCCTGAATTTTGATCATGTGACGGGTTGCTGCAATGGTCATAAGTGTGAAAAGGATCATAAGTCACTGTTTTCAGTGCCGTTTTAACTTTGAATGGTCATTAAACGAATGGTTTTAAGCCAAGGACTACCTGTATTGTCATGTGGGGACGGTGAGGGGCTGGACATAAAATTCTGCATGTAAATCCTAAAAAGCGAAAAAAACCCTTCCTTCTTCCCAAAGAAATCGGCTAACTCTTAATATTTCCTTAACAGGAAGGTGGTTTGAAATTAATTTTTCAGAAGCAGGGCCTTTCTCAGAAAAGGCCATTTGAAAGCGAAGATGGCCTGTTAGGACAGCAACAGTACCTCGCCAGGCTACATGAACTCCAGAATGCTTCAGAGACCAGCCTTGCCAATTTTCCAAAGTCCTTGCCAGAGTCAGGTAAAATCCAAAGCTATCAGGAAAATTGTGAAATGGCGGTTGTAACTTTTTATTGCCATATTGTAGTTTCATAGGATATCAAATCGTGAAAGGATTTGAATCGTAAAACTCAGCTGAATCATAATCTCTGATAGCTTTAAACACTTCGTAGCGTTTTGAAAAGTCCCACAGATTCACTGGTTTTTCATAAGACAGTTTCAGGCAATATAGAGTACTGTGACTTCTTTCTCCCCACCCCACCCCCTCACACACACACACACACACACACAAACAGAATACCAAAGTGGGGTTGACTGGTGTGATGGAACTTCAGTGTTATTTCAAGTAGCCAGCCAACGGGTTTATTATCTCTGTGCCTATCAGTGCTACTTTGGTGTCAAGGCTAACCTTTCTTTGAACTTTCTCATCTTGTTTCATGTGGCCAGCCACCAACTTTTACTTTCTGCCTTGTACTTCCTTACGATTTTTAAAAATGGGTGACAGCAAGGTTATTTTTTCCTGCACTCTTTTTTTTTAATGTAACTACCAGTATACATTGCGCTATATGAGTCAGCATGCTTGTAAAATAACTGACATAGAAAAACAGGTAGAAACCGCACCATCAAGACAGCCAAAGTATTGTTGGTGTTGAAAAGATCCTTGGTGTGGCTAAACCTGTTGACATGTATCCCCCTCCCTCTCACACCCCAACCCCCCCCCCAAAAAAACCCTCAATAAGAGGCACTAAATCAATCTACCCCATAACAACTAGTTGAATATTATTTTTTTAGTGTTATGCCAAGCCAAACGTGGCACCCCAGAAAGTAATTGCAAAAATGAAATGTGATTCTACAAGTAATTTTTGAAAATGTTAATTTTAACTTCAGATTTACATTCTTGCTTCCTTAGTAACCCTGTAACAGTCAGATCATTCTGGAAAAAGGCTGGGCTGATAAAATGATTTGCAGAAAAATGCTTCCCCCTCACATTTCTATGTTTTAGACAGGCGTATTGTTGTCATAGATTCTGTCTGGAAGTTTGATCGGTTTTGTTTTTCTTTCAGCTGATAATTTTATGTTCCATTTCATTAGGAATCTATAAGCAGTCGAACGCTTGTGCAAATGGAGTAATTGCCAGTGATCAGCCTGCCGTGAAAAAGAGAAGAGGAAGAAGAAAAAATGTGGAAGGAGTTGATATCTTATTTTTAAATAGAAGCAAAACGCCTAACCACGTGAGTAAATCCGGGCTGGTATTTGACGCCAACTGAAATGTTAATTTTGAGGGCTTTTGGTATCCTAAGGTTTGGCATCCAGAAGAAATTTGGGAATACGCAGCATAACTAATATGTCATATTAATTTTGGCATTAGCCCTAGAAAAAACAACATGACTCATCCTTGAATTGGGGGTTTTCTGTTAGTGTGTGTGCAGGAGATTTTCACATTTGTATAACTAAAAACCGAATGTGTGACTACAAAATGCCTTTCCTGGTGTTTATAACCTATTTACTTTCTTCCAGGTTTGTCATGGCATTAGTACCCCTCAGGTTGGCCTAGGCATAATGCCCCCTCTTCCGTTTGCACCATCGCAAGGCCTATGTGATGCGGAAAGCCCTGTTCCAGTTATTAATTTAAAAGATGGCACAAGGCTTGCAGGCGACGATGCCCCTAAGAGAAAAGATTTGGAAAAATGGCTCAATGAACATCCTGACTATGTCGAAGATTTAGGAGCCTTTATCCCCGTGAGTAGTTTTATTGGTGTGATGGAAAGCAGTGACTTTTTTTTTTTTTTTACACGTCTAATGTGGTCTTTTAATTTCCCCTGCCTTCCGTGTGATTCACATCTTTCAATCTAGATTTTTAATTGTGAGCAAGTATAGACACAATTGGGTTTTGAGTAGTTTGGAACTATTTAGCTTACGAAATGCAATATCAAATGCATTATGCTGCATAAATACTCTGCATTTAGGTCCCGGTGGATTCAATGTGATTTAGTTCCATCTTACAGCCTGGAAATACTTGAAAACAAATTTGAGAGCTTTTAGTGACCCATTTTTATTTTTTTAAAAAATTCTTGAATAACAGAAAATGCAGCTTCACGAAGGAAGACCGAAACAAAAAAGGCACCGTTGCCGCAATCCTAATAAGCTGGACATTAATAGCCTTACTGGGGAAGAACGCGTTCAGCTGATAAACAGAAGAAATGCTAGAAAGGTAATTGCTTTGCTACAGTGATCATATCAGCACAAATGGTTGCTAGGCTCTTTCAATACAGGCAGTCCTCGACTTATGACCAAAATTGAATGAATTGTTAAGTTAGTTTTGCTCCATTTTACAACCTTTCTTACCACGGTTGTTAAGTGAATCACTGCAGTTGTTCAGCTAGTAACACGGTGGTTCAGTGAATCTGGCTTCCCCATTGACTTTGCTCGTCAGAAGGTCTCAAAAGGGGATCACATGGGACATTATGACTGTCATAACTACATGCCAGTTGCCAAGTGTCTGAATTTTGATCACGTGACCATGGGGATGCTGCAATGATCATAAGTGTGAAAAACAGACATAAGTCACTTTTTTCACTGCTGTTGTAACTTCGTGAACGCTCACTAAATGAATTGCTATAAGTCGAGGACTACCTGAATGCAATGCATGTAAAGTGAGAAATATTCTCCTCGTTTCTGTTACAGGTAGGTGGTGCTTTCGCTCCTCCGCTGAAAGACCTCTGCAGATTCCTGAAAGAAAATTCTGAATATGGTGTAGCTCCTGAATGGGCAGATGTTGTTAAGCAGTCGGTGAGTGTAATAATTAATAGTTATTCCAGCAGCTAAATTGGAAGATTAGATGAATTGTGTAAAATCCATTTTTTTAGGTAGTTGAGAAAAGCTTCCAAAAAATCTTGAGCCTTAGTTGCTCTGCTGACAAAAGCAACAAACAGCCATAAAAAATTCTTCTAGGTCCTAAATTGAATTCCTTGAAAATGACATTGACTTTCCTTGAAGATTACCGAGAAAATAGAATAGAACAGAACAGAAACAGAAACAGAATAGAATACAATAACAGAGTTGGAAGGGACCTTAGAGGTCTTCTAGTCCAACCCCCTGCTTAGGCAGGAAACTCTATACCACTTCAGACAAATGGTTATCCAACAACTTCTTAAAAACTTCCAGTGTTGGAGCATCCACAACCTCTGGAGGCAAGTTGTTCCACTGATGAATTGTTCTGTCAGGAAATTTCTCCTTAGTTCTAAGTTGCTTATATAGATAATAAATGTAACGTTGTATTAGCTTAGTGTTGCTTATTTTACTTATTGTGGTGTTGCATTTCATTGCACCGAATCGTGATGCAGAGCAGACGACGGTGCGGAATAAAATTATTCATTTTTTTTTTTTTTCATTTCCCACCAGGGATTTCTTCCAGAAAGCATGTTTGACCGCATTCTCACAGGACCCGTCGTTCGAGAAGAAGTCAGCAGGCGAGGAAGACGGCCTAAAAGTGAAATCGCCAAGGCAGCGGCTGCAGCTACGTCAGCAGCAAACGTTCCCGTCGCCCCTTTGCTGACCAACGGGCTACTCCCGGGGGTGGATCTCTCAACCCTGCAGGCCTTACAGCAAAACCTGCAAAACTTTCAGTCATTACAGGTGACCACGGGTTTAATGGGAATATCTGCCGGTCTGAACACGGCGGGCGATGCGAAAAACATGGCCGCCGTCTTTCCCATGTTACTTTCAGGAATGGCTGGTTTACCAAATTTGCTCGGCATGCGAGGACTCCTAACCAAGTCTACTGAACCTGCTTCCGAGGAGAGGAAAGGACAGGACCCCAGAGAGCTGGACGGAAAGAAAGAGAGGACAGAAAGCTCACATGCACATAATGGTGGAGAAAACTCCGTCTCGGGTTCTCCTTCAACCTCCTCGGCCAGCACCACGGCCAGCTCCTTAGCTCTTAACCCTTTACTCTTGTCCAATATACTTTACCCAGGAATGCTTCTCACGCCAGGCCTTAATCTCCATATCCCAGCTTTGTCCCAATCGAATATTTTTGATGTACAGAACAGTGAAAATCATGGCACAGGCTTCACCAAGCCTCTGGGAGAAAAGGAAGAAAATTCCAGGGTTCCGGATGAAGAAGGCGGCAAGGGGGAAACCGAGCCGAGCTCTCGCAACGGAAACAGCACAGACGAAGCTTCGGAGAAGGCAGACGCTTCTTCTGGCTGTGACAGTACATCCTCCTCGTCGGAGGACTCAGACTCCAGCGATGAAGACTGATTTCCCTCCCCCCAACCGCCCCAGACTCTGCACTTAAATTATAAACTGGTTTTCAAGTTGTTCTTTCATTATTTTGTTGTAAATAACACAGTGTTGCGTGACTGCATCAGTAATTTACTGACCTAACATTTCAGTATTGTTTAGAAGTGCAAACTGCTTTCAAAAAAAAAAAAAACATTTTGCATGTAATATTTCTTGAGGTTCCTTTAGTTCCTGAAATTCTGTGTACTATCAAAATATACACAATGGTGTAAAAACAAAAAACAAAAATTACAGGAAAAGGCATTATAATTTCGGGTTGGGGGGGAGTAATTTTTTTAAAAGAAAGCTTAGTAAGAGCTGTATATTTAATATATTTGCGGTGAACACAGTTCTTTATGCGCATTATTGATTTAATCTGAATATAGTTTTACAGCCTCCTTGACACTTATAATTTACAGATCAAAACTCAGCAATAATTTGGGCAGCTAATGAATGTCATGAAAGCTGTAGAATCTACATCACCATCCATTGCTTTAATTCTATGGAAATGATCTGGTGTTATAATGCACTGTTGATGTTCCCAGTTCAGGTACCACTGTGTTTGAAATAAAAAAAAAAAGTTTCCCATTCAGCCAATGAAATTGGCTACTTGTTACCTCAGCTGAGTTAGTTTAGAAAGTTTACATTGGTTTCTCTGCTTGTTTTCCTATATGCTTCGCTTTTTAAAAAGCCTCCTGTGTGTGTTAAAATTTGGCAAGGGAAGTTTTATCGTTACCAGTTGCACTCTTTTTACTTCTAGCAAAGGGAAAGCTTTTATTTAAATTATCCCTTTCCTGTCTTCAGCACCATAGGGTACTGATTTTAAGTTTCGCTCCATCTGCAGCCTTCATGTTGTTGAGGCGCTGTATCCACATTGAAATAACTCGCAAGTGCCACTCTAAACACTGCATACTTCACGTGCAAAGATTAGAATCCTTGCAAAGTTAATACTGTTCGCTTTGTTTGTCCAGGTTTCTATTTCATCTTTGTCATGTAACCTCTTGTAGTTACCTGTTCATAATGGTAAGGGGAAATGTAGACATTTTAAAAAATCTTAAGTTTTTACAGGCTTGAGAAATATATATGTATATGCATATACATATACATACATACATATATACACACATACATGCATATATATGCATGTATACATATATATATATATATGTATGTGTACACACACACACACACATATATATATATATATATTTTCGTTCATTTCTTCCCCCCAACCCCCAAATCAAGGTTTAGGGTATATTGGATAATTAAAATAATGCTGAGTTGCCCTGTAACTTTTAAAGCACTTTTAATGATAATGTGAGAAAAGTATACCATGAAACCATGATCTAAACAGTGCTTAAAAGCATCTGTTTGAATATAAATCCTTAGAACCTTGCTAAGTAGAATTAATCTTAACATTTGAAGTGTGGTAGGATTTATTATTATTATTATTTTTATTATTTTTGCTGAAGCTGCTATTACTCTGACATGGTAGAATCATAGATTCACACCACATGGTGGAACTGACTGAGATGAAGTGTGAGATTGTGTTAATCTCATTTGAGGTCCAAAATAGGCAAAAAAAAAAAAAAAAACGTTGACAATGAATAAAACGTACTGGCAGTATAGTCAATGACAAACCTCTTCAAAAGGGAATAATTTAACAAAAGCTGTATTTTGATATGGTTCTATATGCTTGCTTGTACAGTAAACAAGACTGTGTTGTTTTTTTTACCAAATCTTTATCAATAAAAACAAAATTTGTACATGCAAAATCATAACTCCCTTGGGTAGAAGGCAGTATTACATGTAATTTACACAGGTATAAAAGCATCATTTGAATTGTGCTGGTTATTGTATTTCCCCCTCAGAATAGTACGACTTGTTTGGTCCTTCATACAGTGTCTTAGCAATAGTCAAAACATGTCACGAGGAAAGGGGTAGCAATTTTTCATCATGATTACTACATATTTAATATTTCTCCCTTTGTAATATAGCACTTTTGTTTCTTGTATGTTATCCACAATATAGCCAAAGTTTTCCAAACACAATTGTTGACTTAGTCAATGAGTATTTCAACAATACCACTTTGTACCATCCCCCCCAACATACCTGCCCCTGAAAGAAAACCCTAAGCATAATTTTTAATAAATTTATGAAATAAAGTATTTTCCTAATTATGGTGAAGTGAATTTGCTTACCATTCTAGTGATCTTTGTCTACAATAAGGCAATTTTACAGTTTCAGCAGTATGAATACGAAGTAAAGATTGTTTTTAAATCAGTATCAGTTGCAAGAAGAGAAGTACGCACTCTTGTCAGCTAAAACAATATGCAAGTGTGGCTGCATAACGAATCGTTAAGAATCTTCATTAGAATTACATTAATACTGAAATTTCAGTACAAATATCCAGGATGGTGAAGAAGTGTATGTTGGTAGTGACTAAAATAACTTTAGTTGTTATTGCCTTGTATTCCTATTCTTTGTTTCGGGCTTCATGATCCGTCTTAGTCCTGTTTTATTTTCCTTGAACATTTTGCAATATTTGCCAGTTGTGTTCTGTGTAGTCTGAATTTGCTTTCTTGTAGTTGAACAAGCGTCTTAAAAGTTATTTGTAATTTATTGAATTACTTTCTATGATGTTCTATAGAGCAAATGGAAGTTTAATTATTTTTTATTAAACATATTCTTTGACAACCTATGATGTTGGTCTCACTACATTGAAAATACCTTTTTGTGACACACCTTAGTTGTCACACCGTAACAAAAATTGACAACGAGATAATGCTGCATTCATTTTGAAGGCATTAACCTTCGTTCAACCCATGAATTATTGGAGGAAGTTCTTGACAAATCAGGGTTGCAAATACATGACGGGTCCCTTCAAAAGGGGTATGTTCTGTGAGTTTCCAGTTGCATGCTTGAGATTTAGCTAGAGGGAACACTTGTCTAAAAACTGTCCAGAGATACATTGAAAATAATTAAGTGATCATGAAAATCAGATGGGCAACATCTGATTATTATTTTTTTTACTCCAATATCTAGATTTTACAACTCCCAGGATAACTGCCTTTACACTGGGTACATCCACGGGGGCTGAACATTTAGTGAACGTTACATGTTAGGAAAATCAGCTTTACCTCTTGTATTAAATTAGACTGTAATGGACATCATGATGCTGCTCAAGGATTCCTTCACTCAAAGTTTCCTGCCTGGAGCATAATTTCAGGACAAGGGTGAGACAGATGTAGTACGTAAGTTTCCTTTTGTAGATAAATAAATATGCAGTTGTACCATCTGTTACATGACTACAACCCATAGGGGCAAAATATTCCCATCTCTGTATTAAAGCACCCTGTTCTGGCTACACCAGGTAGAGGACAATTCTAGTAGATATTTTCAATATGTCTAAATATACAGGTAATCTTCTTAAGGACCACAATTGAGCCCAAAATTTATGTTGCTAAGTGACACATTCATTAAGTGAGTTTTGCCCCATTTTACGACTTTTCCTGCCACGTTGGATTGTTGCAGTTGTTCACTTAGTAACACCGTTGTTAAGCGATTCTGATTTTCCCATTGACTTTATCAGGTCACAAAAGATGATCACATAACCCCGGGACATTTGCAGCCGTCATAAATATGAACCCGTGGTCAAGCATTGGAATGTGAATCACATGACCTTGGGAATCCTTGGGAATGGTCGTAAGTGTGAAAAACGGCCACAAGTTACTTTTTAGTGCCGTTGTAACTTCGGTCACTAAATGAACTGCTGCAAATGAGACGACTACCTGTAATAGCATCCTTTCAGTCATTGGTGGGGAAGTGGATTTAGCCTCACCTGAGCGATTGCTTGTACTGCATGGCTTCTGAGAGATGCCAGCAGCTTTTGATGCAGGTGTGGGAGGAGCCCACCTTGAAAGCTACATCCAATCACGGTTAAGCTTTATAACAAGAGGCGTTCCTTCCAAAGCATCTTTGAAGGAAGTGTGGACTTCAACTCCCAGAATTCCCCGGGAGACCCAAAGCTCTCCTACGCCCCGCCTCCGAACAGTAACGCCACTGAACAGGACCCCACTGATTGGTTCGAGCTCCTCCCTCACCCACCCAATGGGAGAGGCCGCGAGGGGCGGGGCCGGCGGCGACGAGGGAGGCGGGAACCGCGCTCTTTCCCCCCCCTTCCCCCGCACGCACACAAACAAGCCGCGGCGCAGGCGCAGTGCGGGCCTGGTCGCGCGAGCCCTTCCCCTCCACCATCCTCCTGTCTGCCTTTTTTTTTTTTTTTTTCCCCCCTCAGAGGCGGGCGATGCTGGGCGGCGAGGAGAGCGGCCAGGCCGCGGCCGGAGGGGGCGCCCCGGTCTCCGCGGCCTCTCCCGCAGCTGAGGCCGAGGCGCCGGCCTTGGCCGCCCCCGCTGCCCGCGACGCTGAGGTAAAAAAGGACGAGGAGGAGGAGGAAGCGGAGGAAGAAGAAGAAGAGGAGGAGGAAGAAGAAGAAGCGGCGGCGGCCGAGGCGGAGCGAGCCACCCGGCAGCGTTACGAGGAGCTGTGCAGCAGCCTCAACATGGACGAGCGAGCCCGAGCCGAGGCCTGGCTCAGCTACCAGAGTATGAGGAGGAACTACACCCTGGAGGTGGGGCCGGAGGCGGGGCCTGCGGAGGGGGGCGGGGCTTGCGCGGCAGGCTGGTTGATCGGCCCGGCCACCGCCAGGGGGCAGCAAAGCATCGCAGCGCCCTTACCTCTTTTTTTGGGGGGGGCGCTCCAGGATGCCTCCAATGGCAATTCCTATCATTGGCTGGCACAATTTTATTTTGTATTTTACAGCTGGTCCTCGCCTTACGGCCATAATGTTTGTAAAGTGAGACATGGGTGGAAGTGAGTTTTGCCCCCTTGCGCTCCGTTTGTTAAGTGGGTCACTGCAGTGGATAAGCGAGTCAGGTTAACTGTAACAGTTGGAAGGGGACATTGGAGGTCATCTAGTCCAGGGGTCTGCAACCTTAAACACTCAAAGAGCCATTTGGACCCGTTTCCCACAGAAAAGAAAACACCGGGAGCCACAAAACCTTCCTGTGCCTGAGTATTTCTTGAGCAGCCACCAAACTAGCCTATGTAGTTGAATTAAACATTCTGTTTTCTTCTGAAGCTTTTCTTTTCTTGGATTTATCCATGGTTGGCCTACCGGAGGTTGAAAAGCTCAATGAATCGCATTGATTTATTCGATGATCCATCTGTTTGTTTTCTTGGCTGTCCATGGTCCTCTCAGGAGTCCTATCAAACACCAAAGTTGCTGGTGTAGACTGAGGGTGTCTGGAGTTGGTTGTGGTATATCGCAAGGGGATGATTGAGCCACTGGGGTTTGATTTATATTTTTTTTATGAGTTTTATTGTTGTGATGATGGAGAATATTGCTTAATCATACCCTATATTGTAAATTGAAATGAATAAATGCTTCCCTTAGCAAATCATATCTCCAGTACATCTGATAGACAATTGAAAAGCAGCAAAGAGACAGGAGTAATGAACAAAATAAAGGCTTTCAGTGTTGAAAAGAGGAAGGATGTATAAAGAAACATGTAATCAGTGAGCAGTGATGGATTTTAGCCTGAGGGTTTAAAGCTTACATAATAGCTTTGGTAGAGTTACAAATCAGTCATACACCCAGTTGTGGAAGCACATAGTCTGCAGTTATGTGTTCAGAAAACTGTAATTACAGTCTTCCAAAAGATGCACCTGATCAGAAATCAGCTGTTTGCCTGTTATTTGCCTAATTAAATACTGGATCTATATGACAGGCAAGGACTTTTCTCTCTGCTTTGTGGGTTAAGTTGATGTATCACTATTAAATTATAGTACTGTTTGGTAAATGCCACTCTACATTTGGCCACTTGATGAATTTTATTGTTGTGATGAATAAACAAAATAAAACTAGTACATTTCTTGGTGGACCAGTATGAATATTTTGGTTTTTTGAATTGGCTGCATTGCCACTGCAATTTACCTGTAGGAATGGCTGTCTGAATTCATGGTTTGTCATTGTGTAACCTTCCTGAAATCTCCATCTGTCTCTCTTTTAAGTACATTGTTAATTAATCCAGACTTTTATTATTTTGAACCTGAAGTTACTTTGATATAGCATAGAAATTCTCAGTAGTAAGAGAGTAATAACACACTACATGCTGGAAAAACATGGATTAAACAAAGAAAACTATGCTTTAAGCAATCCTTAAACTTCAAATATTTATTTCATTGGAAATATAATTGTAGAATTTAGAGACATTCAGTGGCCATTACATCAGTTAAGTTGGAATAGATTTAAACCAGATTGCTTATTGCAAAAGTAATCTACACATATGTGAATGTGAATCCTTTCTGAATGTGTAAACTGGAGCTCACAAAGTCCCACTACAGTTTCTGTATAGGCCAAGGTGTTACTCACTTTCTGTTCCCCTGGATCAAAGGTGTTTTTTTCAAGAGGCAACTGGACTTTCTGGTTTTTCTTTGAAGACGTTTCTTAAGACTGAAAATCTCCATAGACATTTCCGTGGATCAGCTTTCCTCTTCCAATAGAATATGATAATTGTTTATTATGAACTGAGCAAACTTTTAAAATATGTTTATAATAAGCTAATAGTTAATTAATTAACATAGCTAATTCCCAGTCAGGAACAAATTTCTTGCAGTTGTATGACCTCGGAGATGGGTGAATTTATTTTACTGTTTTCAATTAACAGGGGAATGATCTGCACTGGTTAGCATGTTCGTTATATGTGGCTTGCAGGAAAGCCGTCCCAACAGTTAGCAGAGGGACTGTTGAAGGAAATTATGTGTCTTTAATCAGAATACTGCGTTGTTCAGGACAAAGGTAACTTCTCTTCTAAAATGTTATGAAGTGCTGAGATTGTCAAGTTTAGAAAGTCTGCTGCAGAACTTCATATTTTAATGTGTAAATTGCTATAGTTACTAATGAAATCTTGTCATACCTTAACACATACTTCCTGATGGTTAGAGAGCACTTTAATTCCATACAGATAATCCTTGATTTGTGACCGCAATTGAGCCCAGTATTTCTGTTGCTAAGTGAGACATTTATTAAGTGAATCTTGCCCTATTTTACAAACTTTCTTGCAACAATTGTTAAGTGAATCACTGCAGTTCTTGAGTTACCATACTTTTCGGAGTATAAGACGCACTTTTACCCCCCTAAAAGAGGGTGGAAATGTTTGTGCGTCTTATACACTGAATACAGCCATTTTTGGCCTCCCATTTTTTGCAAAAACGGGGCACGCAGAGGCTTTGGGAGGCCTGCAGAGTGCTCCTGGGGGCTGGGGAGGGCAAAAACGCCCCTGTTTTTACTAAAACGGGCCCATTTTTTACAAAAATGGGGCACGCAGAGGGTTTGGGAGGCCCGCGGAGTGCTCCTGGTGGCTGGAGTGGGCGAAGACTTTTTTTTTTCTTGCTTACCTCTTCGAAATCTTGGTGCGTCTTCTACACCAGTGCGTCTTATAGTCCGAAAAATACGGTAGTAACCCGGTTGTTAAGTAAATCTGGGTTCCCCACTGACTTGACTTCTCAGATAATCACAAAAGGGGATGACATGATCACAGGACAGTGCAACGGTCATAAATATGAGTCGGTTGCCAAGAGTCTGAATTTTGATCACGTGACCTTGGGGATGCTGCAATAGTTGTATGAAAAATGGACGTAACTCACTTTTTTCAGTACCGTTGAAACTTCAAACGGTCACTAAATGAACTGTTGGGAGTCGAGGAGCACTACCTGTACCCTTATTCTTGTTCACCAGAAGTAATAGACGCGTGGAGAGACATAAATTAGGATCGGTGTTCAACAAAATGTTTTGGAATGTAATCGTTTCCTAAGTTTAAATTTCTGACCATCGCAAATGTCTTCAGTTTGATAGAGTTTTTTAACAAGATGAAGAAATGGGAAGATATGGCAGACCTACCCTCCCAGTTCAGAGAACGTACCACAAGATTAGAAAGAAACTTTACAGTTTCTGCTGTAATATTTAAGAAGTATGAACCCATTTTTCAGGATATTTTCAAGTACCCACAAGATGACCAACCACGACAGCCCAGAGGGAGAAAACAAAGGTATGTATTCATGTTGTTAACTCAAAATTCTCCCAAGGAGATTTACATGTCTGGTTCTTTAAGTATGACCGAGTTCTTCACTTAATTCTTTATTAACTACTCAAGGCTGATTAAAGTGCAATTTCCAGTTGTGGTCATAAATGGAGAACCACCTATTTATTACCTGTGTTTTCTTGACATATTCCAGAAATTACAGTTTTAAGACTTTGTTTCAGTTTCAAACCTGTTCTTTCTGATTTGGGATATTTGTAACTATATTAGCAATTCATAGTCTGTGTCTCCTTTATAACTGTTTTCGTAGGAAATGTCCTTGCTGAGTTAATCTGTACTAATTCCAGTCAGCAGGTTCTGACAGGTTCTGGAGAACCAGTAGCGTAATTTTGAGTAGTTTTGAGAACCAGCAAATACCACCTCTGGCTGGCCCCAGAGTGGGATGGGAATGGAGATTTTGCAATATCCTTCCCCCAGGAATGGGGAGGGAATGGGGATTTTGCAGTATCCTTCCCCTGGAGTGGGGAGGGAATGGGGATTTTGCAGTATCCTTCCCCTGCCATGCCCACCAAGCCACGCCCACAGAACCGGTAGGGAAAAATTTTGAATTTCACCCGACTAATTCATATTTCCACTGATTACTCTGCTTACTAGGCTTGTAACTGATAAGGTTAAATTATATGCTCATTAAGGGCCGATTATCATTGCTTTATTTAATAAATACAAGAGCTATAATACCTGCACCAATAGTTCATTTTTTTTAGCCTAAAGGTTCCAAGCTGTCAAATTAAAGAGGAAATAGGCATGTATACCACTTCCGTGGTCCAGCCTGAATGTATATAAATAAACATCTTCTGGGGTGTACATTTTGAAACGTTTTATTAGATAATTGAAACATAATACATTTGTTTCTTTTTCATGGCTACATTTCTAAAAAGGAGGCAGCCTTGCACTGTCTCTGAAGTTTTCCAGTTTTCCTGGGTTCTCTTTGTTTATGCAAAAGGTAAGAATGTTTTTTCCCCCCCATTGATTAGAATGTAAAAGCAGTAATGATGCTGGGTAACAACCAGCTCATTATATTTCTGCCTTGCTTTCAGAAAGATTGGGTCAGGACATCTTTTGGAATAGGATAGATACGTATATTTGATAAATTAGTAAAAGATCCTTTTAGTGTTAAATGAGCATCTCGATTTTTTATGACGAGCACAGGATTTCTTCAGCATAAAATGTTTCTAGGACAGGCTTACACCAGTTGCAAATTGTTATGCTGACAAATTCTGTGGGCTTTTTTCTAAGTTTTCAGTGGTAAGTATTAGAAAACAAACACTTCACATAATGTTGCAAAGCAGTTTCCTAGACGTTTTAAACATAAAATTTCAAGCCTTTTATTTTAAAATATTTGGAAAAAACAGTTCAATAAGGTTTTGTGAAAGTTCATACCAGTAAAATATGTTCCAGTTGTGTGGAACACAACATATTAATGCACAGTTAGAAAAAACCCTTTCCTTCAGTTAAGAAAGAAATCCCATCTGCTAAACAGTATTAAGAGAGTTGCCAGAAGTTAGCACTGACTTAAAGGCATAGAACCACACAAAAATTTATGGTAGAGGTTTCTGTAAGTGAGAAGTATAGAACTAACTTTTTGTCTGTTTACAATACAATACAATGCAATACACAACACAAACCCACCTTATATAAATATGCAGAGCCTTAAAATGAGAAAAGTGACCTTTGTTACTTGTAAGCCCAGGAACTCAAAATACACACAGACACAATTTGTTTCTGTTTCTTTTTGTTGGGGGAGGTGGTTTCTGCTCTCTTTTTCATAGCAACCATACTTCAAAGGGCTGGTTTGGGCTTGTTTAAGTGATAGGCTTTCTAACTTAAAGAATAGCAACATAGGTTTCTTTTTCCTGCGTGGAAAATCTGCAGATCTCTTGCCTGCTTGTAATTCAGATTGCTTTCCCCATGAAGGCACACGGTACGTAGGACAAATGCTAATATCCGGTAAACCGATTTTTAGCAGCATCGACTATTAATTTTGTATTCTTACTTTTCCCCTTTTAAATAATTATCTTCTGCTTGTCTAAATTTATAACACATGCTATTTAAAACTATTATTAAATAGATGTGATACTTTAGTTTGATTATTTCAAATGGAAATAGATTCACTTAAGAAGTGAAAGACTTCATTTGAAGCTAAGAAACATTACTTTCTGATGTTTAACTTTGGTTAAATGAAAATAATCCTTAAAGAATATGGCTTTGTTCAGATTTACCATATTAATGCTCTCCTCTCTCTATTTCAAGATCAGCGCATAACTGAATATTTGTGGATTTCATCATCATATTCATCCTAGCATTTTAATAATTTTTTACAGCAAGTCTGAAACAAACCACAAACTAAAGAATTAATTTATTTGATATGTAGGCATATGTTCTCAAGATTTCATCTGGTTATTGTTAAAGAATGTGGTGTACAAATTTATTAATTTAGATTAAAAATAAATAAATTTCTGAATTTTATTATCTGTTTTCATATTGAATTTCACAGGCAATTTCCCTATGATCAGTGATGATTTGGTAAATTCATACCATCTGTTACTGTGCGTCCTTGATCTAGTCTATGGGAATTCTTTGCAGTGCCCAAATCGTAAGGAGATTCTGAATCCAAGTTTTAAGGGTAAATTTAATACTTTTTTTTATTATACTGTTTTCCAAGTATTATGATTTATCTTTAATTAACTTAAACCTTAAAATGTGGCTAGCAAAATGCTGTATAAATATTGTGCTAAATGGTTCACCCATTTGCTCTCTTGTGACATCCAGTCATTTATTAAAAGCTTACCATAGAAAATCATAGTATGCCATAGAGGAAAATTATTCATATTCAGACTTAACTAATTGGCCTGATGAAAATTGAAGAGCAAGAAAATCGCTTCATACTTTTAAAAGAACAACAGATTGTACATACAACAGGAAATTGTTTGTTTGTGGGAGTTGGGTTTTTTTTCCTTTCCCATTTGTCTATTAAGGAAGGTAGAAAAATGTTTTTTTATTTCTCTTTCACCCTCTTCCCACTTAACCATTACAAAGGGCTGCCTGAAGATTTTCACAGTAAGGATTTTAAGCTCTTGTCTGAAGCTCCTTGCATCATTGACAAACTTTGCTCCTTGCACGATGGCTTGGTTTTGGAAGCCAAGGGAATAAAAGAACATTTCTGGAAGCCCTATGTGAAAAAACTCTTTGAGAAAAAGGTATGTCATTGGATAACAATTCTAACCGATCTTCAGAATCACTACAGCTCCATTATTGATGGTTAACTTCAATACTTTTTTTTTTTTTTTTTTGTAGATCCTAAAAGGAAAAGAGGAGAACCTGACAGGTTTTTTGGATCCTGGAAACTTTGCAGAAAGCTTGTAAGTATCATAAAACAATGGTACTACTAATTTCAGGATTTTCTGGATATAAAGGATCCACCAGTCTATAGCTTCTAAGTCTCTTAAGATTCAGGTTGGGTTTCACAATTTTATGAAAACCTATAAAAATGTTTAGCGATCGTTTGCAAGTATTTATACTTCGATCAGCCTTTCTTCCATTCTTCATTCCAGTAAGGCCATCAACAAGGCCTACGAGGAATACATTCTGTCAGTTGGAAATCTAGATGAGAGGATCTTTCTTGGAGAAGATGCTGACGAGGAAATCGGAACCCTGCGAAGGTGTTTAAACACAGCTTCAGAGATGGAAACAGCCGAAAGGGTACAGATGAAATATAATCTGCAGGAACACTTTGAACGGGTGAGTCTAAACACGGTCTGTTCTGAAGTTAGCTCCATGATGATCAGCCTCATTTCAAGTTCTATCAAACAGAATCTAGGATCTATCCAAGGGGACAGAACGAAAAAACTCTCTTATTCTAAAGAGGATGTTTATCTGTTGACAGACATTCCATTATTTCATTTAATATAGATTATTAAAATGTAAAGTTTAATTACCAATGGGGGGTAAATCTTGGTAGCTCACGGTTGACGTGAGCGGGTCCTTGGTGCTCTCTGAGCTTGCTTGTTTTCTTGCAGAAGTTTCATTATCCAAACTAGGTATTTGGGTAATGTCTGCAAGAAAACAACTAAACCCAGAGACCACCAAGGATTCCCTCCAAGTTTAATTAGCTTAACTTATCATATATATCACTTCTCAGACTCGCATCCTGATTAAGAGCTAGTTGTCTGTCAGTTAATTGCCGTGTCCCTTTAAAGCAATAATAGTGCCCAGTCTCACCCCAGATTATCAGAAAATGCCAACAGTTTATCTCTGACCCTGTACTTGTTCTTTTTCTTATGCACTTTATAGGGGCATTGTTCTGTATAGATATCTTAATAGGGAGACTATGGGTTAGAAGAAGAGGCAGATTTCAGTCCAAAGAAGGCATAACCAGGGATAAGCGTTGTTGGAGTTGATGAAGAGTCTGAGTGGCGTAGGAGGCTAATGCCTCCTACTAAGGCAGCATTTTACATCCAGCTGCCTGCAATTACTGCGAGTTCAATTCTCACCAGGCTCAAGGTCGACTCAGCCTTCCATCCTTTCTAAGGTGGGTAAATTGAGGACCCAGTTTGTGGGGGCAATAAGCTGACTTTGTATAAAATATACAAAAGTATGAAGGCTATTGCTTAACGCATTGTAAGCCACCCTGAGTCTCCGGAGAAGGGAGGCATATAAATCAAATTAAAAAAAAAAAAGGTGATTTTCTGAATCGAAATTTTAGTTGAAAGTACAGGAACTTTCTTGAAATGCCTTTCGTCTTTGTATCTTTTGATTAGACAAAATCTTTCAGAATATCTACACCTCTCACTGGCCGGAAATACATCAAGGATAGCGATCCTTACTTGAGCCCCATTTCCATCGCGACCCACTGCTTGACACGGCTTCACACAATGTTGGCCGGGCTGAAGAATGCCCCTAGTGAGAATCTGGAGCAAATTCTGAGGTCAGTAGAATCCCCCTCTTTGCACTTCCCAAATTGGTGGCTACATGACGATTCAAATTTGGGCAGGCGGCTGAAATTTAAACAGGATTTAGTTGGTGAAGTGGCACTCTTTTTAAGAATTCCATGTGATTTTATATGTTTTTTTTTTAAATCCCAAAAGTGGACTGTGTTCTTTAGTGACGTTGTGTGTGTAATAAATCAATTTGTGAACATTGCATCATTATACAAAGTTAAACCTTTGAAACTTAAGCACAGGTTTTAATTTCTTTTAGTGATAAATGCTTGGATAAAGGGATTGTTTTTAAAAGCCTCCTATATAAAACTACATAGATGTTTTCTTTCAAAAGTGGCAAATCTACATTATTCACTTGTTCGTTGACAGGGGGTGTTCCAGGGATCCTTCTCTCTCCATTACCAATAGAGTGAAAGAAATGTATGAAATTTATTCGCAAAAGGCACCATCCTCTGGAGAATCTGGGAATTTCCCCAAAGGTGAGAATGTGTAAAAAGCGTTTTTGCTTTTTGTTTTGTGTTCCCAAAAGACTCTAATTTTAGTATTAAACTAACTATTTAATTTAACATTTTTACTTGGTATATTCTTACATTTTAGCGCAATATAAGAATGATCATTTACTATTATTTATTAAATTTATTGGCCACACAACTTAGCACAGGGTAACTCTGGGAAGTTTACAATATCATTTCTTAGCGTTTATGAGGCATGATGTATAAAAGAAATTCTGTTTCTTTACAAGCTCATTCTTAATTAATGTTCATTTCAAGAGACCTTAAAATAGTTCATGTTTCAAGAAACCAGTTCTGAGGGAGAAGGGATCCACACGTGTGTGTGTGTTTAATGATTATTTTACTGGTAGTTAATAACCCCTGAAAGTTTTCTGTTCTTTTTTTAAATGTTATTATGGGAAAACAGTGCTTATTTTATGTTACATGATTATTTCAGATCTTGTTGGTAAACACTTCCGTCTCGCTGAGGTCCTTTATTATAAGGTTTTGGAATCCGTCCTAAAGCAAGAAAAAAAAAGACTTGAAGACGCTGACTTATCTGTAAGTATAGCCCAGTGATTTGCATAAATGTTCTCTTTTTTTAAAAAAAAAACTAATTGAGTCTACAGGAAAATGCAGCATAGAACACTGAGTTAAGATGCAACACTGGCCAGAATCTGATACTTAACCATACTGATTCCATACATTCAGCCTTCAGTTTGCTTACAGCTTTCCAGAGAAAAATCAACTAACACGATAATTTCGCAAATGGATATAATGTTAGCAGGGCCACCATGATTTAACCAACTGCAATGAGAGATGAGGGTAAGAGAGTCTGCTTAGGGAACGAAGTTAGAAAAGATTCACCCTGATCATCGCAAGGTTTAGGACATCCCAATATGGCTCAAATGCTGAGCTTATCGATCGAAAGGTTGGCAGTTCAGAGGTTAGAATCTCTAGTGCCGCATAACGGGGTGAGCTCCCATTACTTGTCCCAGCTTCTGCCAACCTAGCAGTTCGAAAGCAGGTAAAAAATGCAAGTAGAAAAATAGGGACCACCTTTGGTGGGAAGGTAAGAGCGTTCTGTGCACCTTTGGCATTGAGTCATGCCAGCCACATGACCACAGAGACGTCTTCGGACAGCGCTGGCTCTTCTGGCTTTGAAACGGAGATGAGCACCGCCCCCTAGAGTCGGGAACGACTACCACATATGTGCCAGAGGAACCTTTACCTAATATGTAATCAGGATGTTTTATTAAGCTTCTTCAGTGTCCCCTTCCACTTAAATCTGCTTTGTATACATTTCTTAACAGACAGATAGCATTGCAGGTGCATTTTAAAACAATCTACCTATGCTTGGCAATTTAGGCACATAATAATGTTAGCGAGCAACAAATATTTGATTTTTGTATTGACCTGCCTTCTCTCTCTCTCTCTCTCTCTCTCTCTTTTTTAATTCTAGGCCATCCTGGAGCACGATGTCTTTCATAAGTCTCTCATGGCCTGCTGCCTTGAAATAATTATTTACTCCTACAAGACTGCAGATAGTTTCCCGTTCATCACGGATGTTTTTGATGTTCCTGCCTTCCACTTTTATAAGGTAAATCCTTTGCGTGGAGTGCTGCAACAAATTAATGTAATTGCTGTTAAAGGCACAAGCAATGGAAACAATAGTAGAGCAGCATGTGTCAGGTGCAAGAAATCAGAAGCCGGGATGGAATTGAAAACTACTACGAGTTTGTTCCATGCTACCTATAGACATGCTACCTGAACTACTAACAGTCAAGGAAAATTGGCACCAGATAAGAGAACAACTGGGGGACGCGGTGGCTCAGTGGCTAAGTGGCTAAGACGCTGAGCTTGTCGATCAAAAGGGTTGGCAGTTCAGCGGTTCGAATCCCTAGTGCCGCGTAACGGGGTGAGCTCCTGTTACTTGTCCCAGCTTCTGCCAACCTAGCAGTTTGAAAGCAGGTAAAAAATGCAAGTAGAAAAATAGAGATTGTGAGGCGAGAGCTCTACCTCTAGGCCACTGCACCACTCATCCTTATTGCTGATCCTTGTCCATAATAAAGATTTGATTTGATATATTGCAGGTGATCGAGATCCTGATCAGAGCAGAAGATGGCCTTTGCAGAGAGGTGGTGAAGCACCTCAACCACATTGAGGAACAGATTTTAGAGAGCCTGGCATGGAAACCGGAATCTCCACTCTGGGATAAAATAAAAGAAAATGAAAATAAGGTTCCTACCTGCGAAGAGGTAAAAGACCTCTTGCTCCTTTGTGACTTGTACAAAGACTTTTACTAGAAATGTCCAAAAGACTTGGAGCAATGGGAATTCTTAGGTGCCTAAATACCTATAATACCATGATGAAATATTTTGTGCTTTTAGGTGATGCCACCTCAGTATTTTGAAAGATCAAATGGGAACAGCGTGCCTGGTTCCCCTTTAACTCCAAGAAGATTAAATGAAGTTCGTGCTGAAACTGGAACACAGGGAAAGGGTAAGCCTTTCCAAATTTAGAGGAAGATAACAAGCTTATATTTAAAATTTCTCCAGTTTTGAGAAAATATACATTTATTAATGCAGGTGGTCCTTGACTTGCCACCATAATTGAGCCCAGGATTACAGTTGCAATTCGTTACAGTTGTAAATTGAGGCACCCACATGACCAGAAGTAATATTTCATCTTTTTTTCAGAGTGGTTCTTAAGCTAACCCATTCATTTGAATGGATTTTTTTTTTTTTTGCCAAAAATCATTTGCAGTCATAGAACTGCAGAATGCCACAATAGATCATAAACTGACCTGCTGGACATGCGGTTATGGGACACGGTGTGTGTGCGTGTGTCAATTTATGAGATCTGGGAGTGCTTTTTATGAGCCATAAAGTTGATGTTCCATAGTCATTGTAAATTTGAACAGTTGTAAAACTGTTCAGTGAAGTCTACCTGTAACAAAAAAAAAACCCACATCTTTTTGTTGTTGTGGCTAAGTTAGAAAGTGGCCATAAGTCTCAGGAAGCTATTCGTATTTACTGTCTCCCTTCGGTGACCCATCCATGTATCCTTCCTTTCCTTAATCTTCCTATCATCATCATCATTTAATGACCCCGGGCAACTGAATGGAGCTGAGTGTTTACTGCCCAGATGCCCTTCCTGTCGCCAATGCGGAGCTATATTCAGCAGATATATTCTCATTGTCCCCAGAGAGAGAAATATCTGCCTCTACCTAAGATCGAACTCACAGCCTCCTGAGTGTGAGGTGAGAGCTCCACCTCTAGGCCACCGCACTACTCTTTCCTTAATCTCCCTATCTGATAGGAATCCAGTGTAAGGCCCAGAGATGAGGTTCAAGCCCTTTCAAATCGTGAACTGTCACACCCTTGCTCTGCTCTTCTTCTTGAACTTCCACCATGTCTAAAAGAGCTCAGTGATTTAGACCGATACAAGCCCTTTGAGATTGCGCTTAGTTTCTTTACCCAGGTTTTTTCACGTCTGCTTTTCTCCCCCCCCCCCGTTCCCTTTGTGATCTCTGTAGGCATTTCGTTTTCTCCAGCCACCCTCTACGAACGGTACAGCTCTCCAACCACCAACCCTACCAGAAGAAGGCTGTTTGTTGATAACGACACCTCCGGGGAGGCCCCTCGGACACCCGTGAGGGTCCCTCAGCCGCCTGTGATCAGCACCATGCCTGTACAGAGCGTCTCCTCCGATACCATCCCTGTCACGCCGGTGCCTGGACAGACTTTGGTAACCGTGGCAACCGCCACAGTGACTGCAAATAACGGACAGACAGTTACCATACCTGTACAAGGTGAGGTGGATCAACGCACGGGTGAGAAATAATGCTTCCTTAAACCGTGGTACGGCTGGTAGCTAAGGAAGGACCACGTTAACATCGAGAATGTAGTCTATTCTTTGTTGGCCAAGTGTGATTGGACACACAAGGAATTTGTCTCCGGTGCTTAAACTCTCAGTGTACATACAAACAACAAGTAATATAGTCATAAGATACCATTAGGAGAAGGGGTAGGTAAATGAGAAGGACGGTAGCGAGACAGCCCTACTACATGGGTAAATATCCTTAGATCTAAAACAGTGCTGAGGGGATTAGATATTCAGCAGAATGATGGCACGAGAAAAAACTATGTCTGGTTATTTTTTGGCATGCAGTGCTCTATAGCGGCCTCCTGAGGGGGGAGGTTGAAACAGTTTATATTTAGAACGCGAGGGGTCTTCCAACTAGTTTTCCAACTTGAAATAATTTGGGGGGGGGCGGCGGGCTTTCCTGTCCAAAGGGGGGAAAGTACCAATCGCCTAATCTATTCCTTGGCGGTAGGATTATATAATAAGGGACGCGGTGGCTCAGTGGCTAAAACACTGAGCTTGTCAATTGAAAGGTCGGCAGTTCAGCGGTTCAAATCCCTAGTGCTGCGTAACAGGGTGAGCTCCCGTGAGTTGTCCCAGCTTCTGCCAACCTAGAAGTTCGAAAGCATCTAAAAAATGCAAGTAGAAAAGGT
The DNA here is from genome assembly GCF_029215685.1 of Pituophis catenifer annectens. NCBI lineage: Eukaryota > Metazoa > Chordata > Lepidosauria > Squamata > Colubridae > Pituophis > Pituophis catenifer. The sequence goes on from NW_027256893.1 coordinate 21,303,042, forward strand.
AACAGCGTTGCATGCGCCTTTGGCATTGAGTCATGCCGGCCACATGACCATGGAATCGTCTTCGGACAGCACTGGCTCTTCGGCTTTGAAACGGAGATGAGCACCGCCCCCTAGAGTCGGGAACGACTAGCACATATGTACCAGGGGGAACCTTTACCTTTACTTTAGGATTATATATATATATATATATATTTCCACTTCCTTTGACAGGCATTGCCAATGAAAATGGGGGCATAACATTCATTCCGGTCCAGGTCAACGTTAGTGGACAGACTCAATCACTGTCTAGTCCCATCCCGCCTCTCAGTGCGCAGACCCTTGCTGGCACGCTGAGTTCTCAGCAGATGACTGGTCCAACCCTTCAGTTGCAAGGCCAGCTCCAACAGGTGGCCCATCCTGGAGAACGACGACAAAAGCAGCAGATCAGTAGCGGTGGCAACAGATCCCGAAAAGCTGGCTCACTCACTCTCTTCTTTAGAAAGGTACATCGACCTTGGAAAAGAGACAGTTTGCTGTAGTGGTTAAGGTGCTGGCCTAGAAACCAGGAGACGGGGAGTTCTAGTTCCGTCTTAGTCAGGAAAGCCAGCTGGGTGACTTTGGTCCAATCACCAGGAGACTTGTGAGTTCTAGTCCTGCCTTAGGCATGAAAACCAGGTAGGTGACATTGGGCTAGTCACTCTTGGTCCAACCCACCTCACAGAGTGGTTGTTGTGGGGAAAAGAGGGGGAGGAAAGAGTATCAGGTATGTTTGCCTCCTTGAGTTATTTATAAAAAACAATAAAGGTGAGGTAGTAAAATAATATATAAAAATAAATATCGTAAACCCAAACAAGGAACTACCAAGACCATTCCCACCAACATTGACAGAGCAAGCCACTAACATATAAAAAGAGCAAACCTCATTCCATGCTGCCATTGATAATGTTACCTAGCTTGGTAATGAAACGCTTGCAAGAAAACAAGCTCAGAGAGCACCAAGGATTCCCACAGTTCAATCCTGAGCCAAAAATATTCTCTTCCATTGATGCAAATAAATCAAAGAATATGGCATGTTTTGCAAAGAAAACTCCTCTCCCTGTCTTTTCCCGAACGCTGTAATCCCGTGAAGCATTTTCATAATTTTTCATCCAGATGCGAAAAAATGTCATTCTATGGAAAAAGAAAAAAAAATCGTATGTCTTCTAGCTCTGATAGTATTTTCTGGCTTCAACAGGTATTTTATTTAGCAAGCGTTCGTCTGCGGGATATCTGTATCAGGCTGGATATTTCCGACGAGCTGAGGAAGAAAATCTGGACCTGTTTTGAATTTTCACTGGTACAATGCTCGGAGCTCATGATGGACCGACATCTCGATCAGCTGTTAATGTGTGCTGTTTATGTAATCGCAAAGGTAAAGTTTCACCAATTTAACTTGGAAGATAAAAAAAATACCTAGCGCTAAATAAAAGTGCTAATATTTGTCCGCTAATGGATACCTTCCATTCCAGGTTACCAAAGAAGACACTTCGTTTCAGAACATCATGCGCTGCTATAGGATGCAGCCCCAGGCCAAAAGCCACGTGAGAACATTTTCTTTGCTCCTGTATTCAATCATCTTCTTTTAATGACCCCATAATCCTTTGCGGGGTGGAGTCTGGGTAACTGAATGGAGCCTAGTGTTTACTGGCCGGATGCCCTTCCTGTCACCAATGAGGAGTTTTGTTCAGCAGATATTATTCTTATTGTGCCCAGAGAGAGAAAATATCTGCCTTTACCTGAGATCGAACTCACAGCCTCCTGATTGTGAAGCGAGAGCCCCACCTCTAGGCCACCGCACCACTCTTGTTCCTGCATTCAATGCTACATTCAGTTGTTTTATTGAGTTTGTTTTCTTCAATCATCAGTTTTAGTTCAACCTTAAGGGGGAAATTCCAGATATTGGCGTAGTCTTCAAGATTAGCACCCAATTTTATTAAAGAAGGTCATATCCTACCTAGTGAAAAAAGGGCCTTCTATAAAACTATCATGAAATGCATACAGAAATGCTTCCCTCTGCATCTCAGATTCGTGCCGCTTATACTTGCAAGAGTTCCATCTAGCTGGGCTTGATGTTGTCTTTGAAAAGTATCAGAAGAATAACTCTCCCACTGAAAGCTCATATTTTTATTCAGCAAGGCCATTTTCCCTTCTGAAATAATTTTGCCTTTTTTAAGGTGTACCGCAGTGTATTGATTAAAGGCAGAAAACGAAGGAATTCTGGCACCAGCGACGCAAACAATCCTCAGAATTCCCCCGTGGAGAAAAATAAGGATCGAAGTAAGTGAATGTAGTAAGGAGAAGACTAAAATTAGAAAGGTCTCCCGCTTTCTAGCCTGGTGCCTTTACTACTACAGTCAACTCTGAAGTTGGCCTGACTGAGGCCATCTTTGAGGCTTCAGTGTTGCCACAACAGTGATGAGGGTTAAAAGGTAAATGTTCCCCTCGCACATCTGTGCTAGTCGTTCCCGACTCTAGGGGGCGGTGCTCATCTCTGTTTCAAAGCCGAAGAGCCAGCACTGTCCAAAGACATCTCCGTGGTCATGTGGCCGGCATGACTCAACGCAAAAGGCGCACGGAACGCTGTTCCCTTCCCACCAAAGGTGGTCCCTGTTTTCCTACTTGCATTTTTTACGGGCTTTCGAACTGCTAGTTGGCAGAAGCTAGGACAAGGAACGGGAGCTCACCGCGTTATGCGGCACTAGGGATTCGAACCGCTGAACTGCCGACCTTTCGATCGACAATTGGAGAGCGCTGGGGGTTTGTAGCCAAAACAAGATACTTTCCCCTGGGAACTGAGGACATTCCAACAGGTGGCTGAAGGGAGGAGGAGTGATGTTACCAAGCAATTGAACAGCACCCTTGATTGGACCATGTGACTGTTTGAGAAAAGGGGAAAACTTTTAATTAGTTGAAAACCACGGGAACCTTTAGAGTCTGTGCCATATATGATAGATCCAATAAAAGTGTTCTTTGAGGAATCTACCTGCCTCTGAGTTCTGATTGTTATGGGTGCATTACTTGGAACCCTGACGACAAAAAAAAAAAAAAAGGCCAAAATAGCCAGTGGTTTCATAAAACTATCCGATCCAGTGAATCGCATTCTGTCTTTGCAGCAAGCCGAGATTCCAGCCCAGTCATGAGGTCGAGTAGCACCCTGCCTGTTCCGCAGCCTAGTAGCGCTCCTCCAACACCAACACGACTGACCGGTGCCAGCAGCGACACTGAAGAGGAGGAACGTGGAGACCTGATTCAGTTTTACAATAATGTCTACACAGACCGAATTAAAGACTTCGCCCTAAAGTACTCCTCAGCCAACGGAGTAAGTAACCCTTTTCTCCCCCTTCCTTCTTCAGAATAGGTAAGCTACTATTTGTCTGATTAACAACTGGAGTTACTCAGGTTGTCCTGCCATTACAATATTTTACTTTTTTTTTTAAAAAAAAAATCCCAATCTATTTTTGGGTGCGTGCGTGGATATTGACGTGATCTGGGCAGAAACTGGAAATATCTGGGCAGAAACTGGAAATAGTAAGAAGAGGACTCTTTTAAACCTAAGTCCATTGCAAATAAATCTCTTAACATGATGAATAAAATCATCTCTGCCTTACAACAAAATGGAACCATCTTGTATTTGACATGGGATTCTTGTATTCTGTAGGCTAAATTTTAAAAGCTGGTAATTCTGAAAACTTGTCACAATTCTCATACAGGATTTCTAAATTGCTCAGGACCAGGAATGTAAAAAAAAAAAACCCAGTGGATGTGTTGTGGTGCTTTAAGTTGCCAAATGCATTCCATTCTCTCTTTTTTTTGTGCTTGCTTGTTAACTGTATATGCATTTTATCACTCTTTTGCATCAGACTGATGTTCCTCCCTTATCTCCATATCCGTTTGTGAGAAGCGGCTCTCCACGCAGAGTCCAACTGTCTCAAAACCACCCAATTTATATTTCTCCCCACAAAAATGAGTGTGCAGTCTCTCGGCGTGAGAAAATATTCTACTATTTCAGTAGCAGCCCATCAAAGGTAAGAGCTGCTGTTTGGTCACTCCGTGGTGCTGTTGTCCATTAAGTATTTTGAAATCTTATGTCATTTTAGTTAATCAATAACTACATGCTTTAGCAAGCTGTATATCTTTTTTCTATAAATATTCATGGCTGACTAGATTTGCCAATGAATGTCATTATTTATATGGCGGAGAGGGGGGGAGAGAAAAAGAAAGAAAGAAAAAGAGAAAGAAAGAAAGAAAGAAAGAAAGAAAGAAAGAAAGAAAGAAAGAAAGAAAGAAAGATAGATTGATTTGGAAGATAAAATGCAAAGTTTTATTTCTCAGTCGTATTATTCAAGTATTTAATGTTTTTCCAAAGCTGTATTTGTTAGGATGAATGTTGATTGGAGCCTCTTTAAAAATGAGACCAATGATTGAGACAAAAAAAAAAAGCTATTGTTTGAACTGTAGGGATTTGAGATGTAATCTTGAAATATTAATTTACGGAGCAGGGGACTGAAGCAACCTCAGCCACGTTGCTTAAGGGGATTACAAGAAGTTGAACACGATGTCAGTGGTTTTAAACGAGCGATGTAGAGATTAATCTTTGCAGCTGGATTTTCAGGGGAGGGAGAAAAAATGACCAGTCTTTCTTGCTTGTTGCACATTTCAGAGACTTGAAGAGATTAACAGCATGATTAGAACGGGCGAGACCTCGACGAAAAAGAGGGGCATCGTCTTAGAGGAGGGGGCCGAATCACCAGCCAAGCGCATGTGTCCGGAAAACCACACAGCCCTTTTGAGAAGGTTGCAAGATGTGGCCAACGACCGAGGCTCTCACTGATGTCAAAGACTAACTGAGGATTGATACATATATATTTTTTATCGCTATCTGGGCTTTTCTTAACATTTGACCAGTAATAATAGAAGCTGTGACTTCCACATCTCCAAGGCACTTTGGGGGCAGAAAGGAGTTCCCTTTTTTTAACCTCCGTGAGCGTGATGCTCCTGACATTACCACGGACGTCTTCTGCTCAAAGACAATCAGAAAGTTTGAGAAGAAGCATTATTTCCTCTGTCGCCCTGCAAGTCACACCAGCTGTGTTTGGATGTCTCCCATCAAGCGTTGATCGATCCAGTTTACATCCTTTTTTTTTTTTTTTAATTTATTCGGTAGAAGGGATTGGTTTTAATCTCAGAACTGGAAAGACAAAGTATTTTTACATTAGCCCATTAACATTTCTTTTTTTCTTTCTTTCTTTTTTTAAGCTAGTTGGATCTCATCCAGTGTCATGTTTAGAATCTGCAGTATTTTAATCGCATTTCGAAATGTGGCAGTCAGCAGTGATGGAATCAGCTCTGTGACTAATTATCTGACCCAGTTCAGAACTGCTGTGAACCTTCTTTTTAAATTAGGAGTGAAGATTCTAGAATGTTTGTCAGGCAGTAGTTAAAAAACACACTGGAGACTGACCAGAAATTGAAACGGAGGGGAGGAGAGGAGGACTTAAACCCTTCCTCCCCTCCTTCTCTTCTCTCCTTTCTCTTCTCTCCTTTTCTTCTCCTCTCCTTGTCTTCTTTGCCCTTCAGGTGATATGGGAATATTATGTGTATATATACCACAATTTCATTGTATTTTAGCTGTGCAATGTTTCCCGCCAGCTCCTATCAGCAGGTAGCACTTCACTAATTCTCAAATGCAAATTAGTTTTGCAACCTTGGCAATGGCACTTTTGAAAAATATATATAAATATATATATATATATATATATATTAAATAGCAAACCCTAAAATGAAAAGCTGTGTAAAACTGCTTGAATTGTATTTATTCTGGAAGCACACAGAAGTCCTACTCTCGCGTATGAATATTTTAAGATAGGTCTGTTAGCCTTCCCTGTTTCTTAGCTTTATCGGAGCAGTTGGTTGGGGGGGGGGTTCTTTTTCAAAATGAGGAAAACATTGGCTATCCTGGATTATCGTGGTAGCTGTTTGGTCTGTTGCAATGTTTAACTGCTTTAAATGGAGGTCAGGAAGAATGATGTAGAAGAAGAAACTGAACAGGCCACCATCTAGCCTACTTGTGATCACAGTGGCTCAGTAGCATGCAATACGACCATTTCCTAGCTCTTTTTAGGGATGCCATGGATTAAACCTAACACTCTGTGTATGCATAAGAATATGTGCTCCACCACTGGACTGCGGCTTTCATGTGGTTTCTAATACATGCAAAAAAATTCCATTTTTTCCCCCCATAAAGGATCAAATTGAGTCTATAGAGAACACAATGGTGTTCGGGCAATTGAATGATCACTTTGAAGACTAATACGATCACACTCAATTTTGCCAATATTTTGCCCTGGATTGCATTTGCAACAAGATCTGTGCTGCTCTTAAAATTGCTCCAAGGGGATCTAAAGATAGGCATTGGAAGAGGGATTTTAGCTTTATGAAATGATCGACTGGACATAAATCGAATGCAGGGATGTGGTCATGAAACAGGGCAAGTTTTGGTGCATGTAAGTTTAGCCCGTTCATGTGATTCGTACATTTTATAAAGGAACAAAACCCAAAAAGGTCTAATTTAAAAACATAACAAAACACTGCTAATTCAGCCTTTCATCAGGCATTGTCAGCAGCTGTGCTACTTGCCATCATAGCTTCTCAAAAGGGGGGAGGGAACAATTACGTGTCCCATAGATTAAGCCAAAGTAAAACCCTGTAAAATTCTTCCCTCGTTTAATAGACTTTGGATTCAAAATTTCCATCCAGTCATCATCTGAGGCAATTCTCTCGCATCCAAAATAGTGAAGGTGCGCTTAAATTTACCTATCAATACCATTATACAAATGACGTATTTCCTGATTTAACAGATTTGGGGGCGTAATAGAAGCCCTTTTCCGTTAAATGGCCTGTTAACTTGAGGTTTCACTATAGTCGGCAAATCAGAATTCCAAAGAACTCGTACTTAAAATTTGCAAATATTTTATCCAAAAAACAATAACCACAACGTGGACTTTCTGCCATGATTGGTCTTTATTTTATTTTTTTTAAGATGTCACTAGTAACACATTAGTCAAGCCATCTCAAGCATGATTCCTAAGTCAACCTACGCTAGGTTCCCTTTAAGATTTTATTAAAACCAAGACCTCAAGGATTTTGATTTTTTTTTCATTTAAACCCCCCCCCCCCACCTTTCCTGACTAATGTACTATTTAAGGCTGCCTCTAATATTACTTTGACACATCTTAAAGGTTAATTTGAGTTAAGATGCATGCAACTATCACAATGGAAGAGTTCTCTACCTAAGCCCCTTTTTGCAGTAAAATCTTTCCTCCTCTATGATTCTTGCAGGCAATTCGGTTGTGGCCCTAAAGATTATGGGACAAGTTATGTTAGAAGCAGCCAGTAGTGGCAACATCTGTAAAGGAGAAAAGGAAGGAAAAAAAAAAAATAGGTACACATCATACATAAATCAATCTCGGCCTTTCTGCCCTTAAAAGGGCTAGAAGGAATTGGAACCAAGTATTTACAAATTCCATATCCTAATAATATTTACAATAGAAACCAATGCATTTAAAAGTTTTTAAATATAGTATTTTACTCTGCTATATTAGTTTACACAAACACAGATTATCTCTGGAATGAGTTTTTTCCGGCCTGCTCTTTACATTAAAAAAAAAAAGCTTTAAAAAGGAACCCACCGAAAACTTCGAGCTACATTTGACTCCTGAGCCATTCGTTACCCACGCAGGACCGACTTCCCGTACAGAAGCCCGGCCTCTCTTTTTTTAATAAGACCTACTTGCAGGCTGCAATTAAAACCCAACGTAAAAACATCAAGACGAGTCCGAGCAACCCCGCTGAAAACAGGATTACTTTTTAAGTCATTTGCTAGCATTTACTCTTTACTAATCCAAAGTCAAGAAGGAGAACCACAGTTTTCGCTGTTGGGCTCTGTTTACGTTCTTCCTTCCAGTCAAAAGGGTGGAGTGTTTATCGTCCTTTTCGGGCAGCTAGGTGGGAAGGGTCTTGTCTTCTTTGCTGAAAGGTTGAACGGAGCCCGGTTGGACCCACGACAGGCCGGAGACTTGCGTGTTCTTGCATTGCTGGTCATCTCCTTTCTTCTAGGAAGAAACGAAGAAAAAAAGCATCTTTTGTTGCAAACTTAAGTCATTTTTGTTGCCTTCGGCAAGCCTCCTTTCTCACTAAGCCCCCCTTGCTCAGCTGAGTAATCCACAATGCAGCTGGTCCTAAAAGAGTTAGATACCGGTAACAGTAACAGAGTTGGAAAGGGACCTTGGAGGTCATCTAGTCCAACCCACTGCTCATGCAGGAGACCTGTACTAGGGATTCGAACCACCGATCTTTCTGATCGACAAGCTCTCAGTGTTTTAGCCACTGAGCCAGCTAGTCAGGATACTCTTAACCCCTCTGCAACTTCAGTGTGAAAATATAGTTTAAACCAGGGGTGTCCAACCTTGGCAATTTTTAAGACGTGTGGACTTCAATTCCCAGAATTCCCTCAGCCAGCATGGAATTCTGGGAGTTGAAGTCCACAAGTCTTGAAGTTGGGCACCCTTGGTTTCAGCGATGTGCAGCCATGTGCTTTCTAGCCTGTTTAAAGATGCACAACCCCCATACAGAACAATCTTCTCTCTTGTCTCACAACAAGGCTGCACAAGGGACTTTGTGCTTGATAACTTTCATCATAAAGAGCTTGCCTCAGTTTCCTTCAATGCGACAGGACTTATTTCTCCCCGTTAATTTTTTACAAGTTCTATAAAATAAGACCGATGCTTCCTCCGTACCTTCTGAGTCAACATCTTCTCTCTTACTTCATTGTGTATAGCTGGATTCCAGGGAGAAAAGCTGCAAGATGCAAGCAAAATGTCACCAGGGCTTCAAAGTTTCCAAAGCTAAAGACAGATGATCTTTTTAATGGAAATACAATAGCCCAACAGAGGTAAAATATGAAAATTAATAACACACTGTCCTAAGCACGTCTACTGGATGTTTACAGTGTCCTAAGAATTTCAAAAACTTGCAATGAAATACCGTGTTTCCCCCAAAATAAGACCCTGTCTTATATTTTTTTGAATCTCGAAATAAGCGCTTGGCCTTATTTTCGGGGAGGTCTTATTATTTTGGGGCACATGGAGCAAGACGGGGCTCCTCTCGCTGTCTTACCTGATTTCCAGCTCCCTAACCCTAACCAGAGGAAATGGCGGGGACAGGCTGCTCATGCGGTTAAATATTTTCGGGGAGGGCTATTTAGCGCATGCACTCAAAAGCTCGATTGGGCTTATTATCCCGGGAGGTCTTATTTTCGGGGAAATTGAATTTTTTTCCACACAGGACATCTATGAATGTAATTGATTGTAAAATCGTCCCGTTTGCATGGACTTGTAAACACTTTAGAGAGCCTAAATCTACATATGATTAAGAGAAATACAGGTAGTTCTCATTTAGCGGCAAAAACGGAACTAGTGACTCTCCATTGAGCGAAGTGGTCGCTATGTGAAGCCTTAACTGTGCTTAGAACCATAGTTCAGCTTCCACTGCTTTACAGATCTGTGGAGGTCGTAAATGCAAGGACAGATCACTAGATCTATCCTTTTTCATCGCCCATCGTAGCTGAAGAGTCACTGAGGCTGTTGCTAAATCAGAATTATCTCTAGTTGGTCCAAACTATAGGATATGACTTGATAACTGTATTAAGGTTACCTAATTGCATGGGGGTCTTCAATTTTGGGGGGATCAAATAAGTGACTGCTGCATAATTTTACGCTGTCAACCACTTTACTCTTGAAGAGTTGAATATCTTTTTCATACCTAAGAAGAGAAAGAGAATGCATCTTAGAACTCCCCTGGAAAGGAACGGAAGCATTCTATGAAATGCCTTGAAACAAACATAAGCAGATTTATTGCACATTTTACCATTATAACTTTGAATGGTCACTAAATGAATACCGTATTTTTCAGAGTATAAGACGCACCTTAGTTTTTGGGGAGGAAAATAAGAAAAAAGGTGCTTGGCGGGTGGATCGGCCTCCCAGAATACCCCCAATCAGCTGTTCCCAGAGGTGAATTTTAGCAACAGGTTCCTTGGTTGTGAGCTCTGCGCCTTGCTTTTTTTTCTGACTCTGAAAGCCTCCAAAACAGAGCTTCAGAAAAAAAGCCTCTGAAGCTGTTTCTGAGGCTTTTTTTCTGAAGCTCTGTTTGGAGGCTTTTTTTTGGGGAAGCTCTGTTTGGAGGCTTTTTTTCCTGAAGCTTAGTTTCTGATGCTTTTTTCAGCCTCTGAAACCTCCGTTTGAGAAGCTGGGTGGGGCTACATTTGGAGTATAAGACACACCCAGATTTTCACCCTCCTTTGGGGGGAAAAGGTGCGTCTTATACTCCGAAAAATACGGTAGGTGTAAGTTAAGGACTACCCGTAGTTTATGTAGAAGGGAGTTAAACCCCTTCTAGAATTCCTAGAACGGATTAATGAAAGTAATTTTGGAACTGAAGCAAAGAGGGAAGGCACTGTCCCTTGGCCTGAGACATGTAAATATAATAAGAAAAAAAAATCATACTCAAAAATAGTATATTATGGACTGCAACTTTCCGAGAAGGTTCTCATGTTCCCCCTCTCCACAAATAAAAAGAACTTTGTTCTTTTAGAATAAGTGCACTAACGTGCCTCCCATTGTATTTTTATTCTCTTCTTCTTGTTCTCATTTTTGTTTGACCAATTCCAATAAATAAATAAAATAAAATAAAAAGAACTTACAGCACAGCAGATTCGGGGTTCAGAGGGTTGGTTGTGTCGATCTTGTAGAAAACTCTGCGCGCGTACATCAGTATTTGCCATATGTGGTTGTGATTGCGCCTTTAGGAGAGAGAGAAACTCAGATCAGAGCCCTCATCAAGGCACATCTTCCTCTGCTCAGTGCTGAGGCTCTAGACCCCCCCGGCCCATCGCTCTCACCTCCATTTGGCAAACGCTCTTTTCACGTCCAGTTCCCCTGAGACAGGATCCACAAGCGGGTGGAAAATGGGCAAATCAAAAATCAAGCGCTGAAGAGAGAGAAAAGAAGAAAAACACAGATGCCAAACATGCAGATTGGTTGATGAAATTCCATTCAAAGGAACCAACTCCCCCCTCCCCCCCCAAAAAAGTTTCCTTCCTTCATCAGAGTAAAGATGACACAGTAAACTGTTATTAGATGCAAGGGTCAGGTTGCACTTTGGCTGTTAAGAATCCTTTCGTACTATTTTTGAGCCTTTAAGGGATGGCATTTAATGTGCTGTTGGAGGATCTGAAAGACCAGGTTAGGGAACAGAACATCAAACCATCATCAAAGAGAAAAATCCATCTGTTTGGTTACTAAAAAGTCAACAACAGCTTGATGGCACGTATAACCAATCAATCAAGAAATGTCAACGCTAAAGACTACAATTTATCCGTAGGCTATTGTGCTAATTTCACTGAACGGGCAACCAGGCCAAGTATTAACTGTTTTTTATACTATACATTCTACTTTCCTAGCCAAATGCACTCAGAGCAGATTACAATCACATTCACAAAATTGTGTTTTTGTGGTTTGTGAGTAAGCAGAAATGAGTTCTTAAGAGTTTGAGAATGGACCCCAGTTTTTCCTTAAGGTGTGAGGAAAAGAGGACTATTTTAGGGTTGTATTGGGTAGATAGATAGATAGATAGATAGATAGATAGATAGATAGATAGATAGATATAGATATAGATATAGATATAGAGAGATGTATAGATAGATGATAGAGATAGATGGATGGATGGTAGGTAGGTAGGTAGACGAGAGAGAGAGACAGACAGACAAAGAGAGAGAGAGAGAGAGATGGTAGGCAGACAGACAGACAGAAAATATTTTTAAAAATTCAGTAGTTTCCAGCAACCCCAATCACTCTTGAGAACTATTCAGCAGGGTCAGGAGGATTATCTCTGACTTTCTTTCAAGCTGAGCTCAGCTCCTGGTATCCCCATAGATACTACTTTCTCCCATTAATAGATTTTGTCTTCCCAATTTAGCCCACAGCCCTGTGAGTGCCTGATGGCTTCCTTCCAAGTCGAAACCTGCTTAGCTTTTCTTAAGGTCAACCAGATACTGCCATCTGCTATGACCCTTCCTAGTTCTATTAGTAGGAAAGTGGCCAATAAACTGAAGCAGCCTCTCCCTGGAGTTCGGCCTTCATCCTGGCAACGGCGACTTCTGCATTCCAATATTATTTTTTTAATCATATCTCTAATTTAAATGGCCTGATATAAAATTTCTTCCATGCAAATTTCTTCCAGTGAATCACATTTCAATAGAAGCATAAGTGTGTCTCCCAAATCTCGAGTTAACTTTTTTAAAGTTTAGTTCCACACGATGACTGTGCAATAATTAAATTACCAGTGGAGTTACAGTAATTTTTTAAAGAAAGTTTAAATGCATTATTGCCTAAAACTCTTCTAGTTATTATATTTTTAAGTTATCTGTGTTTTACATTTGGCTTGGTTCCTCCCCAATATCGTTCTGGATTAAAAGGCATTTAATTTTTCCAGCAAAGTAGTTGCAGGAAGCTAAAGACATTTTGACAATAACTTCGCTGCCATAAACATCTCCGAGTTTGGCTGCATTTCTTAGTCCCTTGAGATCTGCCAGAGTCAACCCAGAAATGGTAAAGAAGGCAGTCCTGTAAGCTCAGGAACTAAGGGGAGAAAACTATAATGCATTTCATTGTTACAGAATGCAAAAAGGAAGGTAAATGGCTGATGTCTGGAACAGGTGACTTCAAAATATTCTCATTAATAGGTTTGGACTTGGCACCACCAGAAAAGCCAGAAAACACCCTTTGTTACAAGTAACTGAGCTTTAAAATTCACGCCATGTGACGATAGATGCAGAGAACATCAGAATCTTTTGGCGGTCTGCAATAAATCCACCAGGATTTCTGACTCTTAATAATTAAATGCAGAAAAAAATAGCATTGGTCCTTTTGCCCAACCTAAGATGAGGACCACGCCAAGTAATCATAGCTAGATTTTTATAGAAATACTTTGAGGTTAGCATGCAGAATAAATTCCTGAACCGAGAATGCTTTAAGTCTCAGCAAGGATTAACTAGTAAATTTCTGGGTTGGGAATCTAGCAGCCTAACCTTAACTACATTCGTGAGCTCAAGATACAGGATCGCTGGTTCAAATCTCATCTCGGTCACCAATTTACAAAATTGACCTAGTTTAGATAAGCCATTATCTCTACGTCTCTAACATCTTGTATTATTTATTTAGGTGATGTAGGGTATATGTAACCCACTCCCTTTAATGGATGTCAATAAGAACACAAGAAGTCTTGTTGAGCATTTCAAAATGCTTTATAAACTGGAAAACATTTGACACAGGTAGTTTATTCGTCTGCTTCCAAGTTATATCTTGGAAAGGCTATTGCTTAATCTCATATTTATCTATTCTACTAAAAGATCACCTCCATCAGACAGATATTTATTGGTGCACAAAAGTGAATTAAGAGTTACACCAGGAGTCTCCAAACTTGACAACTTTAAGACTTGTGGACTTCAACTCCCAGATTGGAGTTTGGAGACCCCTAAGTTACACTGTCCCATCTCTATTCTCCCCAAAATTTCCAGTCTGCCGCTTTAGAAACTGTGATGACATGTTAGGAAGAATTACCTGAGTTTACTCCCCAAACCACCTAATTTTTCCTTCACTTCCTTCCGCATCCCTTTTTTCCCTTTAATGTTGTCCCTTTCAGCATGGGACACATACAGAGGTGTCCTTTTGAAAGGCCAGAGGTAAGCCAATTCTGACATTTCTTTGGCTGAAGAGGATATTTATTTATTTATTTTATTTATTTATTTATTAAATTTTTATTCCGCCCCCTCTCCCGAAGGACTCGGGGCGGTGAACAGCCAAAATTAAAAACACACAATACAAATATTAAAATACATTAAAACAAAATAAAATTAAATTATCTTAGGCTTCTCCAATTTAAAACCCCGTTACCCATAAAATTCACCCAATTAAAAAAATTTTTTAACCCAGCCCGGCTTGCTGAAATAAAAAAGTCTTCAGGGCCCGACGGAAGGTCCGGAGGTCCGGGATTAGTTGTATCCCTGGGGGTAGCTCATTCCAGAGGGCGGAATGAGGATAGGATAGGATACTGTCCACAAATAAAGAATACAGTAAGCACAAGCGTCCCATAGGTATATTTTTGAGTAAATATTGAGGCGGCTCAATTGACCACATTCAAATAATATTCAGGATTGTTTGAGGGTTACTTACTGGGCAATCCCCATCGGGATAATTGTCGGGGATGTAGATTGTAAACTTAAAAACACCGTCCTGATATAGCCCGTGTCTTATGAATATGACTCCAAACCACACTGTTCAGAAAAACAAAAAAGATTTTTTTACAAAAAAATGAGCCACTGAAATAACTCTGTATGGGAGGAAAAATAGATCCGGACTGTCAAACTTACTTAATGCGGACTGGTAAGAAGGCTGTACGTAGACTCCCGGCAGTTTCTGCTTCACAACCAAAGTACTGAAATAAAAAACACAATTAGAAACTTTCAAAGACACCTTCGTGAGAACAAAGCCACTATATATATATTAATTCAAGGAATATAGATGTTACTCTGTTCATCTGCCACAGCTGGTGAGGTTCTATCAGCTATCTCAGTTAATGCTTTGGGTAACTGGGTCCCCAATGTTTAAAGCAAGGTAAAGGTAAAGGTTCCCCTCGCACATATGTGCTAGTTGTTCCTGACTCTAGGGGGTGGTGTTCATCTCTGTTTCAAAGCCGAAGAGCCAGCGCTGTCCGAAGACGTCTCCATGGTCATGTGGCCGGCATGACTCAACACCAAAGGCGCACGGAACGCTGTTACCTTCTCACCAAAGGTGGTCCCTATTTTTCTACTTGCGTTTTTTTACGTGCTTTCGAACTGCTTCGAAAGGTTGGCAGAAGCTGGGACAAGTTACGGGAGCTCACCCCATTACGTGGCACTAGGGATTCGAACCGCTGAACTGCCGACCTTTCGATCGACAAGATCAGCGTCTTAGCCACTGAGCCACTGTGTCCCTTGTGTTTAAAGTATATCCCGGTTAATGGTGCTCTCTGTGTACCCTACAGCAGTCTTTCTCAACCTTGGCAATCTGAAGAGGTGTGGACTTCAACTCCCAGAATTTCAATTTCCCCATGGCTGGCTTGGGAATTCTGGGAGTTGAAGTCCACATCTCTTCAGATTGCCAAGGTTGGAGACCCCTGCTTTAAATACTGAGGACCCAGTTACCCAAAGCATTAACTGAGATAGCTGGTAGAACCACACCAACTTTGAGGATTCACAAAGTAAACCTATAAGACCGGTATGCCAAGAAAGTGAGAAGTACAGCAAGGAAATAAAGAGATGAAAATTCACAGCAGGAGAAAAATACGACTATGTTTTCTTCCAAAAGCATGCAGGCTTGCTTGAAAGCTAACCAGGATCTGCTTCGGATGGACTCCTAATTTGTCAAACTGGACTTCCATGAAGGAAGAAGAGGTTCCGCATGGCATACTTTGTAGACGAAGAAGATCCTTCTGGCTATCTAGCTCGTTTAACTGAGAACAGCTTCTTAAACTAGAGGAGAAAATCTTGTTTTCCTGCATATTATGCACAACACACCGCAAGACTAACAAGAATAGTTGCAGGAGGCAAAACAGTGTCAAAAGTCTTTCGTAGCTCCTTTTGCCTGATACAGAAGGGTGACTTATGACATTTCTGATCTTTTTAGAAACTTTTGGGAGGGAATTACATCACGTAATGCTGTTGCAACTGGAGAAGAGGACGCCCAATGCTTTCTTGACAAGGAAGGGCATGTGTGAGAACAAGAGGGAGTTCTGTTCCCAGCACAGCGACAGAATCTGACCCAGCCATCAAGTAACAGGAGCAGGGACGGCATTTTGCCAGACCAAGGAGACGAAAAGATTTCACAAATAAGATTCTGATTAGCTAAAATGCACGTCTGTTCAACTGAACAAAGCTAGTCGAGAAAGGGAGCTTTCTCACTGACTGTAGCACCAGCAAGGCCTGTGTTAATTCACATTTAAACAGGCCTATTCACAATTTTCAGATGGGTTAATAAAAGAGTACTAACCAACTAAGCCAAGAATACACTGACATGGAAATAAATTTCTTAACTGGGTCAGCTTGCCGTCCTTCTTAAGCCAAAAATGGCAGCAACAAAGACACCACAAAAGCCGAGAGTAGCCTTCATTTAGTTTGTTGTTACCCGACAGCCCATCTTACAATAAACTTATTTATAAAAAAAAAAGTATAGGAGTTTATGTCAAGGGACATAATGCATCCCTTCTTTCGTAACCTATTCAGAAATCGCTTTTCAGTAAGGAATGGAACCGATGTCGATCAATTTCTTCTCTTTTTCAATCCCATACTCAGGATGCAGATCAGCAGATGATCGAAGAAAAGAACTGGATTTTATTTCACTTAATTATCTATAAGAGCTTTTCCCCAATCTGATCAGACGCGCCCTTCCCTCTTGGTGAATGTATAATTTTGAGCCAGTCCAATCATTCCTCTGTGCTGGCTTGAATTCTGGAAGTTAAAATCTAAGGCATGGAAGAACAGATGAAGGAAATTTGCTATGCGTCTTTTCCAAGGAGACATCTTCGAAACTGTCATCAGCCTACTGGATGCTAAAGAGAACTTGTTGTTATTAAAGTTGTATGCTGCCAACTCTCAAAACAATCCTGGGCAGCTTTCCCTAAACTATGATCTATCCTGCAGCCCTTCCAACAGAAACTGATGCAGGAGAAACAGTGAGATCTGATGCACTGAGAGTGTCCAGGACACTCTCTCATTTGCCTTGTCTCATGTCAATATATATATATATATTTAATCACAAAGCAGCATGCAAACCAGAGATTCGACCTAATGATACCCCACTAAATCTTGGGCAGCTAAGGGCAGCGTGAGAAATTTTCCCTTTGTCAATCTTGAATCGCGGATGGCGACCCTTAAACAAAGGGTCGCTGGCTTTTCGAGAACTCCGTGGAAATCTTCCAGCGCTTCGGAAACCTGCCCATCAACCCCCGAGAGAAGATTAAAAACCTCGGGGAAATTGCCCCGATTCCCCTACTATTAAAGCAAACGCAAGATGCAAACTCAGCAATGGGGTGTGTCTTCCTAGGCAAAGAAAATGATCCTAATTCAAAGGGAGCAACCAAAGTCAGCACTGCACATGGCCACAGAAGGCAAAGACATACTATTCTGCCAGCAGGGAATATTCCAAATAGAAAGGTCCATAGGAGGCATGTGTCCCGTTTGTAGACTGGGTAGACAGGGCAGGAGATGCGGGCTTGGTCATCGGCATGACATTTTTGGGAACGGAAGGCAGCTGTTTCTTGGGAGCGGAGCGCGGAGGACTGGTCTTCAGCTCGCCAAGCGGAGCCTTTTCTTCCGTTTCCGGTTTCTGCAGGAGGGAGGCAAAACAAGAATAGTCGAATTCCAGCTGCAAAGAATATAAACCCCATTCAACCTCTCTCCTGTAGCAATGAAGCAGATGTGCATCCGGGCTAGTCCCAACGACTCAAAATGCACTGAACATTGCTATGCGTAAACTAACTATGGCCAAATATAGATTGTCATTACCTAGTCTACTTTTTAATAGCGCTAACCACCTATCTGCTTTGCCAGATCTTTTTTTTTTTAAAAAAACTCTTGGCCAAGTTCTAAGACGGGAAAACTCCACGTAAGCAAATTCTCTTTTGAAGAAAGGGTTGTCCAGGAAAGTTATCCTGGGATTATAGGATTGAAGAGTCTATTTTTTTATTATTATTATGCTTTCTACTTAATTACCCAGGAATTACGATTTTTAAAACGACTGACGTTTATAGCTCAGAACACGTGAAAACCAGCAACAAAAAAAGAGGAACAGCAGATAAGCTACCTTGCGTGTAGAACTTGCAGACATGCTCCAGAAAGAGTTCATAACGTGTAGGCCCAAAACACCAGGTGGAACTGTACTATACTTCCCAAGCGTCCGACTTTCTACAGTTACTTTCTAACCTGGAAACATGAAAGTGAAGTTAATGGCTCAGTTCCCACTGCTCTGATCAAGAGAGATGTTCTTTTAGCTTAACTGCCCCGTGTGCTTTAACTGTTTTAAGTCTCCAATATTTCACCCAGAATGAAGCTCATCTAATCTATGAAATACGAATTAATAGAACTCAGCTAGCTTTCTCGGCAAACTCATATTCCCAATTCCCCTTTTTGGAAATGTAACAAATATGTTGGAGTCAAGGTTGCTTGCTGGAGAAAAATTGGCAAGCTAAGGAGGGACGCTTGCAACAGCCTGGGACAGGAGATAAGACATAAAGTCGAGGAGAGATAAGCCACGGTTATAAGTCAAGGACTACCTGTATGTAACACTACAGGAAAAGTGTGATCAGTATCCAATGTGTATTTCACCAGCATGTTCCTTTTCGTCGATGCCTTTTAGAATTGCTTCCCATCATTTAAAAAATAAATAATAAGAGCTACACTGAAAGATTCAGAGAAATTCCAGATGTGCTTAAGCCACAGGCTGGCATGCTTAGCTGATGCTTCCCTGCACAAATCACAGAAAGCTCCATTTATAAAATGTTGGGGAAAAGGGTATCGGAATGGCAAAAAAAATGCTATAAGGATTTTGCTTAGTTTAGAGGATGAACTACTAAACACTTAAAAGTCAAACATCACAAAGTCATTAACATCTTCATTTCTGAAACCAGATTCCAGAGGATTTGGTCGAGGCTAATTTTTTGCTGTTGTCGTTAAGGTGTTCTTAATTATCTTGAATAACGAAGAAATAAATGTGGTTTTTCCCTCCCTCTCCCTGGAATGCATTTGTGCTATTCAGAAATCATGGGCACAATACCATCTTCAGGAGACGTGATCTCACCTAAAGAGCATGTAAAACAAAAATAGGCCAGCTAAGGAACGGCAGCAGGTTAGACTTGTCTGCCCACTCCATTGTAAATGCCAGCACACCTTTTTTTTCTGAACTCCTAATCACTTCCTGCGGTTCCTATTTCCACTGAAATATTTTCAGGAGAGGTCTTATTTTCGGGAAAACACGGTACTTCAAATTTCTGACTGCCGGAACAAAATAGAAGCAGAAATGTGTTGGACGAAGCCGCCCTGCCCGGATACAGAGTTCAGGGTTTCACAAATAGATAAATCCCAGGGGGAATCGACAGAGAAAAAAGGAAAGAATTCAGAAACAGGAGGGGGAAAAGTCTATTGTAAAAAAAAAAAGAGAGAGACCCAGAGCCACAGACCTAGGATTACGATTAAGCACTAAGCGAGCTTATTCTTTATGTCCAAGAAAATTCCTTGCATTAGTAGACGGGAGTGTTTTCCCTCTGCTTCGTTTCTTCCTGTCCATAAGGCCTTACCAAGTCATATACAATTTCAGGGGCAGCCAAGAACGAGGAACGGCCTTCCAGAAGAATCCGGAGAAGCTGTCATAAACATGTTTAGTCAAGAAATCGGGAAGTGATTTAAGGAGAGCCGGACAAGGCCAAATTCCAAAGATCTATTTGGTTTTCCGCTGCAACCAACCAGATGCCTACAGGAAATGCACTGGTAGAAAATAAGGACAACTGTTCTGAGCTTTATACGGACGGTCCTACCAACTCTACCTTCCCAAAAAGATGTATGCTCAAGCTAATCCATTTCTACGTGCATAATTCTTCCGTTGGCTGCAGGGAGGTGCAGTTCTACAAGAAACTGCAACCAGAAAAAAGTAGTTTACCTACAATGCTTAAGCAGGAATGCTTACCCTTTTCTTTCTTTTTCTTTCTCTCTCTCTCCCTTCCTTCCTTATTTTTCTCTCCTTGTCTTTCCATTCTCTTTCTCTTTCTCCTTCCCTTCCCTCCTCTTTCTTTCTCATTTCCTCTTTCTCCTTTCCTTTCCTTCCCTTCCTTCTCTCTCTCTCTCTCTCTTTCTTTCTTTCTCTCCCTTTCTCAATACAAGTAATGGTTAGTAACCATTCAAGGTTACAACAGCACTGAGAAACGTGACCGATGATTATTTTTATACTTACAGCCACTGCAGAATCCCCCTGGACACCCGATCAAAATTCAGATGCTTTGGCAACCGACTCATATTTATGACGGTTGCAGTGTCCCGGGTCATATAATCCCATTTTGCGACCCTCTGACAAGCAAAGTCAATGGGGAAAGCCAGATTCATTCAACAACCGTGTTACTTAACTGCAATGATTCACTTAACAACTCTGGCAAGAAAGGTCGTGAAATGAGGCGAAAGCCACTTAACAAATGTCTCACTTAGCAACACAAATTCCAGGCTCAATTTTGGCCGTAAATTGAGGACTACCAGTATAACTCTAAAAGCTTATGGGGTGAAGCCTGATAAAGAAATAAAATAAACTCCCTTTGCACCTGTTCTCACTCTTTTTTAACCAGAGCCAGTCCCAGAAATATCTATTCTATAAACTAAATCAGCTGGAGATTATAAGATTTAAAGTATGAGATATGGGAAAGGCTGGTTTAGCTAAATGTTTAATTTCACAGCATCTTTGTTTGTTTGTTTCTAATCTCAGATGTACCGCTTGTTTGCTAACATTCCTCCTCCTGTGTCTATACCAGGGGTCTGCAACCTTAAACACTCAAAAGAGCCATTTGGACCCATTTCCCACAGAAAAGAAAACACCGGGAGCCACAAAAGCTGGGTGGGTGTGGCCGACACAACATCACTCACTCCCACCCAGTCACATGACACAAACCCCAGTCAGGCCTAACCAGATTTTATGGCTCCTACTGTTTTCTGTGGGAAACAGGTATCTCTCTCTCTGTGTCTCTGTCTCTACTCACTCCTCTCTCTCAGGCCAGGTGAGGAGTGACTGGAAGGGGAGGGCGAGGGGTGGGGCCAGCCAGTGGTAGGTTCAGCCAATACGGAGCCACAGTAGGGGGACGAAAGAGCCGCATGTGGCTCCGGAGCCGCAGGTTGCTGACACCCGGTCTATACGCTGGAAGTAATATAGAGAGTGAAAAGCAGGGATTTTTTTACGAAGTCCAGCTCAGGAGCAGAATTAGTGTGGAAAATCCCCGATTTCCAGAGATAAGCTTCTTCAGTCAAATACTGGGCATCAAAATAACCCTAAATCACCTTTTTAAGCCAAGAGGCTCTACGCAGCAGCAGGATACAAAGGTAATTCATAATTAGCATTTTAACCATGGCTCCGTCACAATACAGGGCCATAAACCATGGACGATAAAATCCAATGACTGGTTGACCTGTACATATAAACCAAAGGAAAAGAAACCAACTTTTTGAACTTCAATCAACATGCGACACTTCCTCTTATACTAACAGGAGGAAAAGGGGATCGTCCTTTTCTGAAGCCCAGTTTTTGAAGATTTTTGCTAAAGTCAAGTTTAGCCAAGAAAGCTTGCAGTAACCAAGTCTGCCCTCATATAACAACACCGCAAACATACAATAAATTGGTGAAGGTACCGGCTAGAAACTAAGACACCGTCAGCTCTGGTCCTCTCGTAGGCAAGAAAGCCAATTGGGTGATTTCAGATCAACTGCTCTCTCTCTCTCTCTCTCTCTCTGCTCAGCCCACCTCACAGGGTTATTTGTTAGGGTGAGTGAGTTGGGCAGCCCTATACATTTTCTTAATAAATAAAAATTAATTTAGAAAGTGGGTAAAAATATAACAACACTTCATAGGTGAAAAAAAAACAAACACCAAATCCAGTCTAAACATCTGGCTGACTGTGTGACCACTATGACATCATAATAATAATCTGTCATACCCATCATGACTACAGCCCTCTAAGCAACAGCTAAAGGACTCCTTCAATATTTGGAAATTTTGAATTTATCGGACGTAAAACCGTCCCTCCCCCCATTACACAAACCTTGTTTAGACCTTCTTATATCCTCAAGCACTACATTAATAATTTTTAGGTCCATAGGTCAGGATTTGAATTATTTTCAGCGGACTGTAAATCTAACTGCAGATTATTCATGATATTCTGGCTGACTAGGCTCTGAACCATAATAATAATAATTATAATAGCTCACAACCATATCATCATCATAATATGGTCCTGGTAACTTGGGCTGGGTGGCTTTGGGCCAGGCTCTCTCTCAGCCTACCTCACTCAACAAGGTTGTCATTGTGTGTTTGAGTGTGTACATATACATACACACAGAGAGATGCTGGGCGGTTATTATGTTTATATCTATATCCATTATATTGTTCTTTCTTTATATATCTCTCATATATATATATATATATATATATATATATATATATATATATATATATATATATATATATATATATGTGTGTGTGTGTGTGTGTTTGTGTTTGTGTGTGTGTGTGTATGTGTTTTTCTGTTGAAGCACCTGGTCTACCCCAACATGGGAGGGAGCCTCTTGCTTCCCTTTCACCTTTCAGCTCCAATCCAGGAGCCCTCAAGCAGTCACATTCACAACAAACCATTTTATATACCAAATTTAAATATAAATTTGGTGTATATATATATATATATATATATATATACATACACACACACACACACACACACACATATATATACCTATATACGTTTTATATAATATATAAATTTGTAAATTTATATATTATAATTTATAATTATATACAAACTATTCTAAAAATACGAGTTCCAGGTATATTAGTAAAAAAAGAAGCAGACATACTGCGAACTCCGGAACTTAAGATTTTAATACATATATACATACATACACATACACATATACACATACTATGTGTAGGGGTGTGTGTACATGTATGTGTGTATTTAGATATATGTATACACACATATATGTGTATGTGTGTATATATACACACACACATATACATATAAATGTATATCTACATGCTTGCACGCACACAATAGGCACATATAGAAGAGATACAGAGAACAAAAATTAGACAGGTGTTGTGTGTTTTTGTGTATACACACACATACACACACAATACATACATACATACATACATATATACATATATATATACACACACATATACAGACACACAATAACCCCCCCCCTCCAAGCAGAGGGCCAGGAGGTGCCCTAAAGGAGGGAGGGAGGGAAGCCTCCTATTCCGAGCAGGGCAGGCAGCCGCTCAACAGGTGAAGCCCCCCCCCCACAATTGCCCGGCCAGAGCTGCTTCTCCTGGCGAACCGCGGAGGGAGGAGCCGGGGGCCCTGCCGGGGCTGCTCCCCGAGGCCTCCTTCCCCGGAACGCCCTGGAAGTTCGTCAGGTGAAGCTGGAGCTGAGCAACCCGACCTGGCGAAGGGCAGCCTGCCGGGCCCGGCGCTTCTCCGCCCCCCCCCCTCCGGAGCGGAGCCTCCTTTCCCCGCACGGAACCCCCCCGGGCGCCTCCTATTCCCCTCACCTTCAGCCGGGAGGGCGCAGAGCCTCGGCGGCCGCATCCGCTCAGGCCGGCTGTCAGTGCGAACCAACGCGCGTCCGCTCCCGATGGAAGGGCGGGGGAAGTTTGGCCCTCGCCGGGCACCGTCGCGCAAGCCAGGACGCGCGTGCGCAGGAGGCCCCGCTGCCCTCCCACCGCGCCCCAATTCCACACACACACACACACTCACATAGCCCCACCTCCGCTCGCGGCCTGACCTCCCCGAACTCACCACGACCGGCCCCGCTGGCGCCCTGCCTGCCTCCTCGCCACCCCCATCTGGACTGCTCCCGAGGCTCTCGACCGAGGCGCTTTGGCAAGGGACGGGACGCGGTGATTGGCCAACCCCTGACTCAGGCCCGCCCCCCGTCACAGCTGCTTTTGTGACTTCCGCCACAAACCTCCGGATGCCTCCCCCCTGAGGGAGCGGTTGAAGGGGCGGGGCGGGGAGGCCGCGGCCCCGTTGCTAAGGGGCGGAACCCGGCGACGCCCACTGGGTGGGCAGGGCAGGGCTATCCGGATTGGATGGCGCAGCCGCCTATATCCAAAGGCGGTCGGATTACAAAGAGACAACCGCGAGGAACGATTTTAACAGACGCGGGGATTATCCAATCAAAGCGTTCGAGCGGGGGGGAGGGGAAAAAGAAAGGAAAAAAAGGAAGACGTTGATTGGTGGACAGGGAACGAGGGCTAGGCCAGGGCGTAGAAGCAATTTCCCTAACTCTGCTGATGGGGTAGACTACATATCCCATCATCCTTGGCTCCCCAAAAATAATTACTGATTATTTCGAATGGTGGAAAATATTTGCAGCTGGGGTGCTGGAAGGTGGTTGGTGGCGGTTTGTCCTCTGAGCTCCTTGCTTAGTTTCTGAACGTTTCTTCACCAAGCTGGGTTACATCATCAGTCGCCTTGGAAGGAAGCGCCTTGGTTTGGTTCTCTTCTGCTTACACAGGCAGTCCTCGACTTACGGCCAACATTTGAGCCCAGCATTTCCATTGCTAAGCGAGACGTACCTTCGTTGAGCGAGTTTTGCCCCATTTTACGACCACTCTTTTAAGTGAATCCCTGCAATTAGCCACACGGTCGTTAAGCGAATCCGGCTTCCCTGCTGACTTTGTCCGTCGAAAGGTCACAAAAGCTGAATCACGTGACCCCGGGATGCTGCAACCGTCATAAATAGGAGCCTTGGTAGTACAGTGGTTTAAAGCACCCTGTTATTAACACAGCTGCCTGCAATTACTGCAGGTTCGAATCTTACCAGGCTCAAGGTTGACTCAGCCTTCCATCCTTTCTAAGGTAGGTAAAATGAGGACCCGGATTGTGGGGGCAATAAAATGACTTTGTATAAATATACAAAAGTATGAAGGCTATTGCTTAACGCATTGTAAGCCGCCCTGAGTCTCCGGAGAAGGGAGGCATATAAATCAAATTAAAATAAAAAAAATAAAAATAAAAATAAATACAAGTCAGTGGCCGAGCTGACGAATTTTGATTACATGACTGTGGGAATGCTGCAATGGTCGTAAGTGTGAAAAACAGTCATAAGTCACTTTTATCAGTGCCGTTGCATCTTTGAACAGTCACTAAATGAACTATTGTCAGTCGAAGAATACCTGTATAGGACGTTGTTGTTCTCTCCTTTCTGTACGTTGTCCTTGGTTCAGGACAGCTCTTGTCGGAGTGTTGATGTTGGTCTGTGGGCCCCCATTATTCCCAGAGGTTGTAGAATTCCGGCCGCCATTTCTGACACGAATTGTAGGGTTTGTTTCCGTGGTGTGACTGTCAGAGTATGAAGCTGTTTGGGTAGCAGTTGCGAAGAAAGACGTTGAAAAAGTACCACTTTTCTTTGTGATTTGGTGGGAAAGGAAATGTATAATTGCATTTCACTGTTATCGCAGGGCTGAAATCCAGCAGGTTCTGACAGGTTCTGGAGAACCGGTAGCGGAAATTTTGAGCAGTTTGGAGAACCAGCAAATGCCACCTCTGGCTGGCCCCAGAGTGGGGAGGGAATGGGGATTTTGCAATATCCTTCCACCCAGGAGTGGGGAGGGAATGGGGATTTTGCAGTATCCTTCCCTTGCCATGCCCACCAAGCCATATCCGCCAAGCCACACACCATGCCTACCTACCAAGCCACGCCCACAGAACCGGTAGTAAAAAAAATTTGGATTTCACCACTGTGTTATCAGTTGCTCCTTGCCCCAAACCAGTGTTTCTCAATCTTGTCAAAATGTGTGGATTTCAACTCCCAGAATTCTGGGAGAATTCTGGGACTTGAAGTCCAGGCATCTTCCAAGTTACCAAGGTTAAGAAATACTGCCCTAAAACGATCAGGTGCTTTAACCAAGATTTTTAGAACAAGCCTGGTTGACACAACACTATCCTAGCCTACAGTTTATACACGCCTGAATTGGCAAAAACACATTTAATCTCACGCTAAACAAACCACATTATGGTTTAGTCTGCATCCGTAGTCTTACAGTGCCACGGATCAACGTGCCTTGCCCATCGTTACTCTTAACAGGCATCGGCTCTCTGGTGGGTACCAGTTACGAGATGCCAGCCTGATTAGTTTTGTTGGGAAATAAAAGACACCACTAGATGGAAACCTCCACCGTTTTTTAAAAATATTTGCTTCCTTTAAAGCAACCGATCTTTGCCCAGAACAGGCTCAGATTGAGAAATGCATGGATTCAGCTCATCCCTTTGGATCGCATTCCGTTGTCAAACCGATTCAAAGAATCCAATGGGTTTGATTTGCTGAATCAAGGTAGCCTTTCCAAACACAAACCCTTGTTGGGGGGCAAGATGCTGAATCTTGTAAACTGCTTAGAGAAGGGCTGTAAAGCACTGTGAAGCAGCGTATAAGTCTTAAGTGCTACTGCTGTTGCTCTTCCATCGGTTTCTTTCTTTCTTTGTGTATGCAAACTCTAGTAAGAATCCCACTGCCTCACTCTTCACACTGGCACAGTTTGTGTTGGGTGGTTCTTTCACCCAAAGAAAGAGAACTAAGCAAGTGAATGATCCTCAGCCTCCTCTCGACGGACCTGTGCCCAGTGATGGGATTCAGCCGGTTCGGGCCGCTTTTGGGCGAACCGGTAGTTAAATTGCTGGCTGGCCCCTCCCCTCCCCACCCTGCTCCTTCCAGAAGTCCCCATGCGGCCCATTTTGGCTCCATTTTGTGACGGAAGTTTGGCTCCCACCATGACCATGCCCACCCAGTCATTAAGGCAGAGAACCGGTCGATAAATTATTTGAATCCCACCACTGCCTGTGCCCCCCATCCAAGATCAAGGAACAGCTTCATGGCAAGAACAAACATTCCTGAGGGTGCCCAAGAACAAAATCGAATTAAAAGACGGAGGAAAGAGACCATCGAGCAAGGAGTAACATTAAAGCAAGACATGGCTGAAGGATTTGACCTCCCTTATACTACTTGGAGGACCCTGAATAGGCTGAGGGTTGGAACACCTATGTGTAAAAGCAATATACTCAAGCGGAGGCTCTTAGCGGATAGCAATATAGTGTGTGACACAGACCCAGAGCCCAGGCCATTCAATGGTATGTCAGCAACTACCAGAAACATGTTCCGATAATGACTTCCTTTTGGCCAACGACAAAGCCAAGAAGGGGGCTTCATTCTGACAGTTTAAAGCTTGATCTTAGACATGGAAGAAGAAGCCAGTCAAAACTGGCTGTGAATGTGACTCACACAAGTCAACTTTTTTCTCCAGATCACTCTGTCTTACACATGGAATACGTTAACCACAAACCCCGTGAACCATGATTCCAGCTTGCAATACTCAAGATGCATGGCTCCAGGCGCCGGTCCTGTTTGTAGGTTACCGGCATATGTAGATGTCTGCCAACGAATTAATCTATTAAACTCCTCTGCTTCATTAGCAAAGATGCTTCCAAATCAGTTGACAAACCTTATAAAGGATGAGAAGTTTTGCAAAGCAAGAAGAAGAAGAAGAAAAACATCGACTTCTTTGTAAAAAAAAAAAGAATCAAGGTTCTGGATGGAACTTTTCAGAGAAGGTTTAATATGCATTTTTGCTCTTGGCAGACATCCTCTTGCTAATCTGAATGGGCAAAAAAAAGAAAAAGGAAAAAAGAAGAAGAGGTTACGTTGCCCCGAGGCAGTCAGAAATGCTGCATGAAGATTTGATGAACAAGCAAAAGAGTTTCCTTCAAGGAAACAAAATGGTTAGAACACAAGCCCTGTTAAGAAGGACTCCCATACAGACTTTGTTTCAGCAGCTTTCTATCTCACACAGATAGGAGGGATGCGGGGAGAAAACCAACTCTGGAGAAAGATTATGTTTGAAGCAGCCACAAGGGGCTTCAACCCAATTAAAGAAATATGAATCACTTAATCATCTTGAGTTTCAGTCTATCAGGTCAATTTGCATACATTTGCTATGGACAAAAATAATATTCATGTAATGATAACCATTTCTCTCTCTCTCTCTCTCTCCTTCCCTCTCTCCCTCCCTCCCTCTCTTTCTCTCTCTCCCTCTCCTTCCCTCTCTCCCTCCCTCCCTCTCTTTCTCTCTCTCTCTCTCCTTCCCTCCCTCCCGCTCTCTCTTTGTTATGAGTGTGATTGTGCTGTAATATTAGGTAAAGGTAAAGGTTCCCCTCGCACATATGTGCTAGTCATTCCCGACTGTAGGGGGCGGTGCTCATCTCCGTTTCAAAGCCGAAGAGCCAGCGCTGTCCAAAGGCATCTCCGTGGTCATGTGGCCGGCATGACTCAACGCCAAAGGCGCACGGAACGCTGTTCCCTTCCCCACCAAAGGTGGTCCCTATTTTTCTACTTGCATTTTTTACCTGCTTTCGAACTGCTAGGTTGGCAGAAGCTGGGACAAGTCACGAGAGCTCACCCTGTTACGCAGCACTAGGGATTCGAACCGCTGAACTGCCGACCTTTCGATCGACAAGCTCAGTGTCTTAGCCACTGAGCCACTGCGTCCCTTGCTGTAATATTATCACTGCGTCCCTTGCTGTAATATTTACGGCACTTCAAATGCAGCATTCTTCCTTGCAAGCTAAAGTTAAAAGCAGGAATAAAATCCTCTCCAGCAAGTCATTGCTTGGATTACTTTGCCAATGAAATGTAGATCAAGAATTAGAGTTGGTTGTTTTTGCTCAGTATTCCTGTGGGGAAGAAGGCAACGTACCCAAAAGTCACATTTCAAAATGCAAGAGTCCTCCTGTCAATCAGCTGTGCCACATGATTGTCAGAACCTTTTTTTAAAAAAAAATTTAAAGCATTTTTTTTTACTACCTATTACTGGTAGTAAAAAAAAATGCTTTAAAAAAGTTTTTAAAAAAGGTTCCGATGATCGCGTGGCACAGCTGTGATTGTGGAACTTTTTTTTTTTTTTACTTTTTTAAAGCATTTTTTACTACCGGTTCAGGCGAATAGGTAGTAAAAAATGCTTTAAAAAAGGAAAAAATAAAAGTTAGCCACACCCACCCAGTCACAAGACATGCCCACCAAGCCACACCCACCAAGCCACGCCCACAGAACCGGTACCCAAAAAAAATTGCATTTCACCACTACTAAAGTGCAGAGGGTGCAAACCTGACGTACACCAAGTTTTGCAACCCAGTGAATAATTTTCATTCTCAACCATCTCGGACACCCCTCCTTTTCAACGTCGCACCTTTTAAGTTCCCTTCTCAAGCGAAGGAATTAACTTAGCTTGTTTCCTTTTACGTGACTCCCTCAGCCTAAGAAAGGAACTATCTTAGTTTCTTTCCTTTCACAAGCCCCAATGACCTCGCAGCCTAAGAGGGTGTCAGTGGAAGCACCATGACGGAGGCCCGATGCTTTGATCTTTTCCTCCGGCTTAGGTACCACGCGGCAGGTGTACCTCTGAACGGATTCCTTTCCTAATCCTGGATCCTCGGTTTCCAGTGGCCATTAAAACTGGCACTGAGCCTTCCTGAATGCAATTGAGCTTGGCAGACTTGCCAAGGCAATTCAAAATAAATGACTTCACATCCAAATAATAAGTAATAACAATGTTAGCGCTGCATCGGCACGGGTTCACATCGGGGGTGGGGGGGGTGGGGGGGAGCAGATTCAAATACAATATTAATTTTAGGGATATGAGTGACTAGGGAGAGGGATACAAGCAGAGGAGCAAACGCCTTCCTATCCCCCTCCCTTCATATCCCCAGGCAACCGGCTGCTGTTCACCTCGGCGGCGCGGCAATTATGTGGTATAATGACTGCACTGCAAATAAGCAGGGAGATTTTATTAAACCAAATGAGCAACTCATCTGCGTCTTATTGCGGTTTGATTGACAGTGACGAGTGTCGAGCCGACACGGGTGTGGAAATGACAAAAGAAGCGGGCCCGCAAAGCTCTTGATAACATTGCTCTCGATCAAGTTGCTTGGGCAAAGCTCTCCGAGTCAATAAAAGAGAGAGGAGAGAGAGAAAGAAAGAGAAGAGAGAGAGAGAGGGAAGGGAAGAGAGAGAGAAGGACAGAGAGAAGGACAGAGAAAGAAGGACAGAGAAGAGAGAGGGAAGAACAGAGGAAGAGAGAGAAGCACAGAGAAAGAAAGGACAGGGAGAAGAGAGAGGGAAGGACAGAGGCAGAGACAGGAGAGAAAAAGAGGAGAGAGAGAAGAAGAGGGAAAAAGAGAAGGACAGAGAAAAAGAGAAGGACAGAGAAAGAGAAGGACAGAAAGAGAGAGGAGAGAGAGGGAAGGACAGACAGAGAAAAAAGGAAAGAGAAAGAGGAGAGAGAGAGAGGAGAGAGAAAAAGAGAGAGAAGGATGCATATTAATTTGCCAGCTTTGCCACCGCCGGATGCCCAAGCTGGGAGACGGGGTGGGTCGATGGGTGGGAGGAGAAGGGTCTGGACGGAAGACGCCGCATTGCATTGGCATTTCATCTGAATTTCCAAACTGCCTTCTCTTGAGTCGTACAGATCTGGCAATAATATATTAATATGAAAAGTAAAGGTCATTGCACATAACGGTTAAGCTCCCTGAGCTGCGCATTTCCATCAGCAACAGGCTTATGAAGAAACGGAGAAGAAAACAAAAGACGCGCTTGCAGACTGACGGAATTGGGGGGGGGAAGAAGGGAGCCCATTTCAAGCATCTTATTGCAAAGCGGCACCCGATTCACGTCCAAATCCTAAGCAGAATGTCTTTTAAAAGAAACCCAGCTCCTCACCCAGGAACACCAATTTCCAGCTTCCAACTGGTGATTTAGCAATAGCCTTTGGACTTATATACCGCTTCACAGTGCTTTACGGCCCTCTCTAAGCGGTTTACAGAGTCAGTGTTTTGAGAAAACCGGAAACTCATTGCCCTCAACAATCTGGATCCTCATTTTCCCGATCTCAGAAGGATGGAAGGCTGAGTCAATCTTGAGGCTGGTCAGGATTGACCTGCTGGTAGTGAGCAGT
Organism: Pituophis catenifer annectens; assembly: GCF_029215685.1. Classification (NCBI taxonomy): domain Eukaryota; kingdom Metazoa; phylum Chordata; class Lepidosauria; order Squamata; family Colubridae; genus Pituophis; species Pituophis catenifer. The sequence continues at coordinate 21,333,959 of NW_027256893.1, forward strand.
GTCAGCCGGCAATACCGCATTCTAAGCACTGCTCCACCATGGAAAGGAAGGAAGGAAGGAAAGAAGGATCACATCAATGTTATTGAAGGTTTTAATTGTTTCATATTGCTGTTTTTAATGACACTTTGAGTTGCTCAAACATGAGATGCGTGGCGTATAAATTTAATAACGAAATAAAGTAAAATGAAGGGAGAGGACAAAGTCTTCCGAGACATTATTTGCAGTCTCCAAGGACCTGGGTATGAGGTGGAGGTAGACTTCTCCTGGAGTCTTGGTTTGCATTGATGTTTACAAAGGCTAAGAACCCAACTGGTGTTTCTCAAAAGGAGGAAGAGGAGAAGGGAGAAAGAGAAGGAAAGGAAAGAAAGAGAAGGAAGGAGAAAGAAAAGGAAAGAGAAAGAAAGAAAAACGAAGGGAGAGAGAGAGAAAGAGAAAGAAAGAAAGAGAAAGAAGAAAGAAAGAAAAAGAAAGCGAAAGAAAGAAAGAGAAAGAAGAAAGAAAAAGAAAGCGAAAGAAAGAAAGAAAGAAAGAAAGAAAGAAAGAAAGAAAGAAAGAAAGAAAGAAAGAAAGAAAGAAAGAAAGAGACTTTGCTTTAGGCCTTGTAGTCCAGAAATCCCACCCCCGCCTCTCCCGCAGCGGCTGATTCCAGCCCTTTAGAAAAATCAGCTTACTTATGAGATATTAGAAGCTTTATTGCCTCCTTTAATATTCGTGACCATCACCAAGAAATGTATCACAACTTGGCATTTATGAGTGCTAGGCACAAGTAAGGGGCATGTTATTTGATTTGAATAACAGCTCGGAGCTACCGTTTGAGTCGAGAAATATATTAGTCAGAAACAATCTCATTTAATAACACCGAAACTAATAACAGGGGGGAGAAAAAGTATCCAACTTCTTCAAAATTGAATTTATGAATATTGCTTAGCACGATTAATGATCAAAAAAACCCAGGCCTGTTTGTCATGTTATTACCACATTTTTCCACTTATTTAAATGCAAAACTGGAGGCTCAGATTTCCTGTTGCTTTTCCTACTGGGCTAAAAGAAGCTATTACATATATACAGAGGCTCGGGAAACACCCCGATAAACTTTAATTACAAGGTCAGGTAATCAGATTATAATCAAATCGCCTCGCATAAAACGTGTGTTTGATATTAATCAGAGGTAATTTTACAACTCTTGTTATTGTACTTCGAAAATGAAAATATTTCATTTTCATTTAAAAAGTCACCGTACGACTTTAGCCCTCTGTCTTCTCTGTGGCTTAATTTGATTTTTAAAAGTTCTCCGTCTGTAATAAAGTCTACCTATCTTTTTGAAAATGATGGGAGTTTGAAAATCTGCAACACTGCAGATTAGAAAGATAAGGAGATGCGCAGGAGATAAATGTACATACATACAGTAGGTGGCCACAGATATAAGTGCAGACGGAAATATAGCTATTAGTTTCAAAGGCAAATAGTGTTTAATAAAGATGCCAGGAGATTTAAATCAAAGTGTGTGTTTGAGAGAGAGAGAGAGAGAGAGAAAGAAAGAAAGAGAAGTATAATATTGTAATTTTACTCCTGTGTAAAATATCTAGAAATTATAGCGAAGGGAGGTTTTTCCATCTTCAAATAAGTATTTTGAAAAGTTATTTCCTAAACTAATATCCCCTGTAAAGAGAATCAGTTTCCCCTTTAGTTCTAGATAGAAGTGTGTGTATGTTTTAAAAAAAAACCCTCAAACTACAGTGTTTCCCCAAAAATAAGACCTCCCCGGATAATAAGCCCAATCGGGCTTTTGAGCACATGCGCTAAAATAAGCCCCCCCCCCCGAAAATAAGCCCTCCCCAAAAATATTTAACCACATGCGCAGTCCCCGCCATTTCCTCTGGTTAGTGTTAGGGAGACAGAACTGGAAATCAGGTAAGATGGCAAGAGGAGCCCTGTCTTGCTCCACCCCCCCCCAAAATAATAAGACCTCCCCAAAAATAAGGCCAAGTGCTTATTTTGGAGTTCAACAAACTATTTATTATTTATTTTATTTTATTTATTATATTTCTATACCGCCTTTCTCCTGTAGGACTCAAGGCGGTGTACAGTCAAGAAAAATATAGACACACAAACATCATAAAATTGCTAATTAAAATTATTACTTAGTTTGGTCAATTAAATAAAACCCAGAATTAGATCACATTTAAAAAAATCATTCACATGTTCGTATGTTTAGCCCCGCCTGTTGGAACATCAGGGTCTTGAGGGCACGGCGGAAAGCACGGAGATCAGGGATATTCCGTATCTCCGGGGGCAGTTCATTCCAAAGGGTTGGAGCCCCCACAGAGAAGGCCCTCCCCCTGGGAGTCGCCAGTCGACATAATTTGACTGACGGTACCCTGAGGAGTCCCTCCCTGTGAGAACGAACTGGTCGGTGGGAGGCTATTGGTGGCAAAAGACGGTCTCGTAGGTACCCAGGTCCTAAGCCATGGAGCGCTTTAAAGGTGATAACTAACATCTTGAATCGCACCTGGAAGACCACCGGAAGCCAGTGCAGCTCGCGTAGGAGAGGTGTTACATGGGCGTAACGAGCTGCACTATAAGACAAGGTCTTATTTTCGGGGAAACACGGTAGCAACTCAGACAAACGGTAAATAACAGCATACTCAAGAAACGGCGGCTCCCACCAAGACTGACATGGCCAACCATGTGCATATAAAAAAGAGCAAACCCCACTCCCTTCTGGCACGGATGATGTTACCTACTTGGGTGATGAAATGTCTACAAGGAAAGCAAGAAGCTCCGACAGCTCCAAGGACCCCTTCATTTCAACCCTGAGCTACAAATATTCTCTTCTACTGAATCAATTTTGTAAGGTCAGGAAGATAAGATAATAATTTTCCGAAAGTTCTTAAACCTTCTGGAGCGTCTGCAGAAGCAACTCCATTTGAAGTGTGGGCAACTGGATGCTGCTCCCTTCTTTCTTTTCACGCTAATCCTTCACAAAGAAGTTTTCCCAGTCCTCCGAATGAAAAAAAAATGCGGTAAAAGAAAGCTACTACTTTGTTGGACAATAAATAGCAGAGTTTTCCCTCTGCTTACTTGCTCATAAACCACCTTCAGTTTAATGGACTTCCTGGAAAGCCAGGGATAAGACTTAGAGAGAGAGAGGGATGGATCGATGGATAGATAGATAGATAGATAGATAGATAGATAGATAGATAGATAGATAGATAGATAGATAGATAGATGATGGATGGAGATAGGCAGACAGGCAGATAGACAAAAAAGAGATTTATTTATTTATTTATTTATTTTTCATATTTGTATACCGCCCTACTCCCGAAGGACTCAGGGCGGTGAACAGCCATAATAAATACAAATACATATAGAAGTTAAAAACTATTAAGAAACAGATTAAGTAATTTGATGATGATGGACGGACGGATGGATGGACAGACAGACAGACAATAGAGAGAGAGGCAGGCAGGCAGATAGAAGAGAGAGAGATGATAGACAGACAGACAGATGATAAACCTAGTTTTAGGAATTACAAGTGGACCAGAAGGGATATATGTGTGCATTTGATTCCAGACTGTAGATGGAGCCATGTGCTAATTCTTTAGAGCAGTGCATTACATATTTCATGTGTGATCCAAAAAAAATAAATAAATAAACTTGCCAGGATCTAAATGTGTAAATAACCTCCCTCTTTCTATCTCCCTGCTTTTATTTTCACCACCAGCACCGCGTTAACATTTTTAAAATTTCCACCAGCCATTTTATTGCACGTCCACTCAAGGAATAAGCCAGGTTTATTCTCAGCCACCCGGGAGTGTTAACGTTTCAGCTTTTGCTAAGTTTTAAAAAGGATGAGCTAAAACCACCCTAAACCCCGAGTTTTATTAAATAGGAGTTTAAAGATTGTAAGGTGGCATTCAAATCAAGATCATTCTCTTCCCCTCTCCCTCTCAGCTGCACCCTTCTCCGTTGGAATATTTAGCTATGCGATGTGAAGCTAGAACTAGGGAGGCTTCCATTAAAAACCATGATCGCACTTTCCATCGTCAATCCGAGTTAACAAAACTCCACTGCACAATGTTTGCCTGTCAGGCCTTACCCAACCAAATAAAACACGGTTGGGTTTAGACGCTGAGCTTGACGATCAGAAAGGTCGGCGGTTCAAATCCCTAGTATAGGTCGTCTGGGTGAGCAGGGGGTTGGACTAGATGACCTCCAAGGTCCCTTCCAACTCTACTTTATAATGGGATGGGGGCTGCTTCATCCAACATGTTACGCCAATGGTTGTATTCTCACGACATGTTTGAACCGCCAACTACTTGACATGGCTTTAATCTTAGGACCCGGGTACTTGCGAGACCGACTTCTGCCACCAATAGCCTCCCACCGGCCAGTCTGCTCACACAGAGAGGGACTCCTCAGGGTGCCGTCGGCCAAGCAATGTCGGCTGGTGACACCCAGGGGGAGAGCCTTCTCTGTGGGAGCTCCTGCCCTTTGGAACAAACTGCCCCCGGAAATACGCAAGATCTCCGATCCCCGTGTGTTTCGCTGTGCCCTTAAGATCCTACTGTTTCGCCAGGCAGGGCTAACTATGTAATTATTTTAAATTGGGGGTTTTAAATTGGGGGTTTTAATCCGGGCCGAAATTGTGTAATATTTTTAATAATTTTAAATTTTGATATTTGTATATTTTTTTGTTTTAATAGGCTGTACACTGCCCCGAGTCCTTTGGGAGAGGGGCAGTATAGAAATAAAATTATTATTGGTTAATCTTTAGTGAGATTCACAGCCTTTGAGGCTGTTTAATAGCTCAGCAGCTCGAGTCCTAACCAAGGACCTAGGAACTGCCAAGGTATCGTCGGAGGATGTAAGCTGTTCCGAGTAAGGTGGTTTTTTGTAGAGTCAAAGTGTTCAAGTCCGGTAAATTTAGAATTTCTAAATAGCGGGGTAGCCCTTTGGGTATTGCTCCAAGGGCTCCAATTACAATCGGGACAACACACAATTTCTTTTTCCACAGTCGCTCGACTTCGATTTGCAAATCCCGGTACTTTGTGATTTTTTCTTGCTGCTTATCTTCAATCTGTGCATCACCAGGTATTGCAATGTCAATGAACCATACTTTTTTTCTTTTCAACTATTGTTATGTCAGGTGTGTTGTGGACCAAGTGCCTGTCAGTCTGAATCCTAAAGTCCCACAAGATATTTTTTTATTTTACAAAATAAAATTATTATTATTATTATTATTATTATTATTATTATTATTATTATTATTATTATTATTATTATTATCATCATCATCATCATCTAGCCACTTGCTCCCCAGCCCATCGTATTTGCCAGGGATGTTGTCGAAGGGATAAATTGGAGGCAGACGTGACATGTCCGCTGCCTTGCCCTGCGAGGAGAAATCCTTCGGGTTGGGAAACTAAGAAGTTATGTTATCCAGGAGAAGGTCCAGGCATGGATCTGACCTCAGTGGGCGTAAGAGCATAAGAACGTTGATTAAGGGGCCGGAGGCTAAAATGTATGAAGAACGGTTGCAGAAACTGGGTATGTCTAATCTAGTGAAAAGAAGGACCAGGGGTGACATCCTTAGAATAGAATAGAGCTGGAAGGGACCTTGGAGGTCTTCTAGTCCAGCCCCCCGCTCAAGCAGGAGAACCTATACCATCTCAGACAAGCGACTGTCCAGTCTCTTCTTAAAAACCTCCAGTGATGGAGAGCCAACGATTTCTGGAGGAAAGCTGTTCCTCTTGTTAATTGTCCCTCACTGTTAGGAAGTTTCTCCTCAATTCCAGGTTGCTTCTCTCTGTGGTTAGTTTCCAACCATTGCTTCTTGTCCTGCCCTCTGGTGCTTTGGAGAATAGCTTGACTCCCTCTTCTTTGGGGCAGCCCCTCAAATCCTGGAATATTGCTATCATGTCACCCCTAATTCTTCTTTTCTTTAGACTAGCCAGACCCAAAACCTGCAGCCGTTCTTCCTATGATTTAGTCTCCAGGCCTCTAATCATCTTAGTTGCTCTTCTCTGAACTTTTAGCAGTCTTCCAATATTTGTGGGGCTGCCCCAAAGAAGAGGGGGAGGGAGTTCAATCTATTTTCCAAAGCATCTGAGGACAGGACAAGAAGCAATGGATGGAAATTAACCAAGGAGAGAAGCAACCGAGAAGCAAGGGAGAAATTTCCTGACAATGAGAACAATTAAACAGTGGAACGGCTTGCCTTCAAAAATTCTGGATGCTCCATCGCAGGAGGTTTTTAAAGAAGAGATAGGCCAACCATTTGTCTAAAGTGGTATAGGGGTTCCTGCTTGAGCAGAAGGTTGGACTAGAAGACCTCTAAAGTCCCTTCCAACTCTGTTATTCTCTTTCATGGTCCCTTCAGAGCTGCTAAGACATCTTGTAGCAAGATGCTCTTGTTCTCGGGAAACTGTCTGTCAAACAATCCACCCTCTGCATCTGGTTTGGGAGGAATGCGAAGATTTTTAGGGACTGGTGCCAGTCCTACGTACTTAGCAGGGGACTCCAGAGCATAATCTCACACCGTTTTCCCATAATGTTGACCAGGGCTTGGCAAGCAATATGAGCGCTCTTGGCGGTGCGTTCTATTCCGATGGAAACCTTGACGTGGATCTGGATGGCGTGACACGTGCCTCGGCAACGCAGAAGAAGCCTTGATGTAGTTCACTCTTCCTGGACTCTTCGGGTCCATCTGGTGTAGCAAAAGGAGCTGAGCAAACAGAAGTCTCTTTCTGGGCCTTTCCCCCCCCACCCCCCACTTTTTCTAAGGTTCCCACCTCACAACCAGACAACAGGGTCAAGGAATTCACTAAGCGCTTCTATAAAACAGGCAACATGTTTCTGTTCGTTGAAAGTCTCGCACGCTTGAGGAGCAATTTCAGAAGCTTCATGATTGAGTGAGGTTCGACAAAAGCCCAGGTTGCGTTGATCAGCATCACGATGGTCAAGATTCTTACGTAGGTAGTCCTTGGCTTCAGAGGTGGGTTTCAGCAGGTTCTGACCAGTTCTGGAGAATTGTATTGTATTGAGATGTATTGAGATGGCTGCGATAAAGTGAGTCCGTAAAATGAAATAAATGAACATGGGCCCCTGCAGTGGGGAAGGATGGTAAAAGAAACCACAAACCACAAAAGTTCTTTAAATAAAGCTGGCTCAAAACAGTTGGGTTATTCAGCTTTTTTCCAAGTAGAAGAACATATAGAATATGGAATGGAATGGAATGGAATGGAATAGAATGGAATGGAATGGAATGGCGGAACAGAACAGAACAGAACAGGAACAGAATAGTAATAGTAATAATAATAATAATAAAAATTAGAATTAGAATAGAATTAGAATAAGACTAAGACTAAGAATAGAATTGAATAATAATAATTAGAAGTAGGAGTAGAATTAGAATAGAATAGTTGGAAGGGACCTTGTAGGTCATCTAGTCCAACCTCTGTCCAAGCAGAAGACCCTACACCACTTCTGACAGATGGCAGTCCAGTCTCTTCTTGAAAGCTTCCAGCAATGAAGCTCCCACAACTTCCAAAGGCTTATTTGACCATTTGATGGGGACCGTGTTCCAAAAGGTAATAGTAGGAGCCAAGAAAAAGAAAAAAACTCATTTCATCTGCATGTAATTATAACGAAACATAGCGAACAGGCTTCTTCTCCAATCATTTATTATTAAATATCCCCTCATTAAAAATGGCAACTTAGCAACAATGGGTGGTCTTGGAGTTGTGGGGGGGGGGGGGGGCAAATAAAGCTTTTGGTGCCCAGGCTTGTCTTCCTCTTACTTAGAATGCTGTTTAGAAAAGAAATTTGCTTCATTAGTGCTTTTTTAAATCCCCCGTTTTCCAACTTGCATATTATTAACAAGTCACAAAGAAGCGATAGGAAGTTTGGGCTGAAAACCTTTTGCATTTGCATACATAGATCTCAGGCAATTGTCCTCCAGAACTTCGTTACGTTCTTCTTCGCAAAGAACCTGCCGATTAATTATGAAAATTATTAAGTCCCTCTTTCCCTTTCTTTTACACACACACACACACACACACACACACACACACACACACACAAAAGGAGATCCAATTTTCTTACTACCTGAATTTCAAATTAGAGATTGTGACAAGTCCAAAGCCATAAAAGTGGATTTGTTTGACGGTTTCCAACGTTCCTTTTTATTAGACATTACGAGCGTTTGAGCCAGAAATAACATTGATCTCATAAATTGGCACCAAAGAAGTGGGGGGGAGGGGATTGTTAAGGAAAAGATTGGAGGCTGGGAGTAGGAATTTTTCATACTCTCCTATCTGGTGAGTCTTGTTTGGGCTTAGCAGGATGAGCCTAGTCTGTATAGGAAAGGAGACCACGAGGAAATCTGAGAATTGTATAGCTGGAGTGGAAAATCAAATCAAAACAAAACAAAACCCTACTTCTATTTTGTTGCCGTGAAAGAGGCATAGATGTAGCTCTATGCTGGTCTATCGTTGTAGTAAAGATTTGGCTTGATTTAGCCAAGCTTATCATGATTATAGCCAATTTCCTATATATATATGCTGTACATGCTGGCTGGGGAATTCTGGGAGCTGATGTCCACATCTCTTAAAATGGTCACAAATGAGAAACACTACCCTACTGATTTTCTCCTTTAATTTTAGCTCATTTTAGGTATTGTCTACGCTTAATTTTACTATCGATTTAGAGATGATAAACCGATGGAGGGAAGAAGTAAAAAGAGAAACACACGTATATTTTAAATGATTTTTAAAAATCCCCTTCATTTGGGTTTTGGGAGCCTTCTGAAGAACTAAGGCTACATATCACAATCCAGTCCAAAAAAGTGCTTTTTACAAAATGAAAAATATGTAAACACAGCTCCCTATGATTCGTTCTCCTATCAAAGGATGAAAGACCCTCCTGGGTTAAAGTCACCCCCAAATCAAAACTTTCTATTGAAATCCAGCTTTTATTTATATCTTTTTTTTATTTTTTTTTAAAGGGAAATTAACATATGTTTATAAGTGCATGTTTTGGATTAAATCTATGGGCTGCCTCGGTTGCAAATCAAACCGGAATGGTTTTGCTTAATCTATACTTAGTGTAAGCTAATAAATCCGTATGATAATGCTTCTGTTTAATTAGGCAAACACTTGTGGGTATTTTCAAAGAACAAATACGATCTAATTTAGGGCTTATCCGATGCCAAACCCCATCTAAGAGAGCTTCCAAGTGCTTCTCGTGTATTCACACGAAGTATGGATCTCTACAGGGGAACATTTCTGAAATGTAGAATAGGAATAGGAATAGGAATAGGAATAGGAATAGGAATAGGAATAGAATAGAATAGAATAGAATAGAATAGAATAGAATAGAATAGAATAGAATAGAATAGAATAGAATAGAATAGAATAGAATAGAATAGAATAGATGCTCCCTTGGAAGACTTAGCACTCAAATTTATTCATTTATTTTGTCATGTTCATTTATTTATTAGTTCAATTTATATGCCATCTTTCTCCGGAGATTCAGGGCTGTTTACAATGCATTTTTTTTTTAAAAAAAACCATTATAAAAACATTTAAAAATTAAAACATTAAAACCCATTCACACCATTCATGTCCGGATCTCACAAGATGCAGTGACAAAATGCAGATACACTCATGCAGTGTATACTGGAGGTATACACTGCAGAAAGCTTTGAACGAAAACAAAACACATTTGGTAATGAGAAAAATTGGTGGGTCCTCATCTCAACTCTCATTTGACATGATACGGCTGGGAACTATTAATTACCACAAAGGAAAATTAACACTAGAATATTTGCCGTACCCATCCGTCCTGCAGACTGTGGTCCCTCACTTTCCTTGGTTATCAAGAAGTCTTATCAACTTGAAAAAGTCGGACGGTTGCAGAAGGCCCCAGAAGTTTTTCAACTTTAGCAATTTGACCACAAAATGTATGGAATAAGGATGCTGGGGAATTCTGGGAATTGAAGGCCGCAAGTTTTCAAGTTGCCAAGGTTGGGCACCTACGCATTGAACCTTCAACTGCATAGTTCCACCACAGAGTCTAGCCCATAGTTGGGAATAAAGTCTAAGTCTCCGGATTAATTTCTTTACATGGAAAGTATTTGGTTTGGGGTTGCAAAATATTAGTTGAATAATCAAAACCTCCTGTCGAAATACCACAACCGCCTTTTCTGAAAAGCTCGGGGGGTTAATCTTGGTGTCAAATCGAGCTGGTTTAAATTATCGTAACGCATAAGAAGGAGCCTTAATGACAATAGTGGGGTGGGAAGCCAAAGAATACGAGGGAATATGGGCCAACGGCAGCGAGCTGAATCCAGAGCGAGCGAGAACGCCAACATGTTGTGCCTGTTTGAGGAGAAGGGGAGAGACCGTGGAAAGTCGGCATCTGCCGTTCCCAGAACGTCTCTCGACAGCGCAAAATATTTGTGAGAACTTGCAGAGTTTAATCCTCGGAGAGAGTCAACAATCCCTCATGAACTGAAAGAGGGAATTGAAATTCCAAAGGAAGAATTCTGGGATTTTTGTGGCCAAGATATTTGAGTTGCCTTTGGTGAGATGGGCAGGGAACAAGCTTGATAAAGAAAAGGAAGGAAGGAAGGAAGAAAGAAAGAAAGAAAGAAAGAAAGAAAGAAAGAAAGAAAGAAAGAAAGAAAGAAAGAAAGAAAGAAAGAAAGGAGAAAGAAGGGAGGAAGGAAAGGAAAGGAAGGAAGGAAAAGAAGAAAGGAGGGAAGAAGGCAAGGAAAAAAGAAAGGGAGGAAGAAAAAGAAGGGAGGGAGGGAGGCAAGGAAAGAGAAAGGAAGGAAGGAAGAAGGAAGGAGGGAGGAAGGCAAGGAAAAAAAGAAAGAGGAAGAGAAAGAAGGGAGGGAGGCAAGGAAAGAGAAAGGAAGGAAGAAAGAAAGAGAAGGAAGGAGGGAGGAAGGCAAGGAAAAAAAGAAAGGAAGAGAAAGAAGGAAGGAGGGAGGGAGGAAGGCAAGGAAAGAGAAAGGAAGGGAAAAAAAGGATGGATAGATGGTAGATAGACAGACAGACAGACAGACAGACAGACAGACAGACCTACAGACAATAAATTAGCCTCTTAATATAAAACCACAAATTAACCCAGCATGGTTGCTGTTTCAAAACCCTCGCTGGGCAGACACATATCTGATGCCATTATAGGTAGTCCTCAACATACAACCGTAACTGAGCCCAACATTTCCATTGATAAGCAAGATGGTTGTTGAGTGAGTTGCGTCCCATTTTACGACCTTTCTGGCCACCGTTATTAAGCAAACTCCTGCAGCTGTCAAGAGAACCGTGCCGCCGTTAAGCGAAGCCGGCTTCCCCCGTCGAGTTCGCTTGTCAGAAGCCAGGCGGCAAGGTTACACAAGTGGAAATCGCGTGACACCCCCCCCCCACGGGACATTGCAACCGTCGTAAATCCATGCCAGTTTCTCAGTGCCCAGATTGTGATCACGTGACCACGCGGGGAAAGCTGCAACGGTCGTGTGAAAAACCGGTCAGAAGTCCGCTTTCCTCGGTGTGTTGTTGTAACTTGGAACGGGCCACTCAACGAATCGTTGGACGTCGAGGACTATCTCTAGGCCCAGATGGTTCAAACTATACGCAGATCTTGTGCTTTTGAAAAAAAAAAAAAAATATCCCATATTTTGTCTGCCTCCCCTCCCTTCGCTCTTTCTGTTGAACTGTAATGAATTGTCTCATAATCTATTCCATCTTCTCGCCATTAGCAGGCTCGGAGTGTTTCACAAATAGCAGCAAAAGAACTCATTTTCCAGAGCTTTAATCACACAAAGAGGGGACGCCTAATTCTCTAAATGAAATGGTCTGTGATCACTGAAGCAGAGATTTAATATATCATGGCAAATTAGGTAGATTTTAATAAATTACTTATCTTTCCAAATACTTTACATCTACCGTGCACAAAAGGAAAAGATCGCCTGTTTTTGCAAACAGCGGGGCGGCTCTCCCCCCACAAAATCCCAGTTAAAGATTTTAAAATAACACACACACACTCACACTCACACAAACACACACACTCACGCAAATAAATAAAACAAAAATTGTTTCCGGAAACAAAACTCTTTCACAGAAGTGAGCAGAGAGGGTTGGGCCCAGTGTTATTCGTGGCTCCTTCCATCCCCATTTTTCTTTCTTTTATTTTTTTTTAAATGTTACCTGTTCCTTGCGAATTTCATTTAAATCTTTTTCATCAGCCTCGCTGGAAAGCTGGAATTTTTCCAGGTTACGCAAGTAGTCCTCAACCTACGACCAACATTTCTGCAAAGTGAGACAGTCGCTCCAGTGAATTCCCCCCGCCCCGTTTTATGGCCTTTCTTGCCACCGTTATTAAGCGAATCACTGCAGCTATTCCTAACACGGTTGTTAAGTGAATCTGGCTGCCCCGTTAGACTTTGCTTGTCAGAAGGTGGCAAAAGGCGGATCGAAGGACATAGCGACTGTCATAATATAAATTGAAAATAAATAAAATAAATAAATAAATAAATAAATAAATAAATATGAGTCGGTTACCGAGCGTCTGTATTTTGATCACGTGACCCTGGGGATGCTACGACGGTCATAACTGTGAAAAACACTTGTAAGTCACTTCAGTGCTGTCGTAACTTTGAATGGTCACTAAATGAACGGTTGTAAGGCGAGGACTACCTTGAATCATGTATTATATAAATACGGTCTAAATGGGAGGAACGTAGACCAAGCAGAGAGAAGGAACAGCTAAGCCTGAAGTGTATAAACACTTTAATATGCGGTTGATATATGTAAATGTTGTGGCCGGCCCCTCAGGCAGCCGAATCAGAGGAGGAGGAGTGGGAGCCAAGATCAGCATCAGGGCAACCTGAGAGCTCCGAGGGGGAAGAGGGAATGGAACTGGCAGAGAGAGAAAGAGACAGACGTGGAGCCTGGACCATCCGTCAGCCCTCAGATGGAAAGTCAACAGCCCCCAGGTCTGGAAGTGGCTGATGAGGAAGAGGAGGAACAGCTGGGTCCAGTGCCTGACACACAGATGCGCAGAAGACAGAGGAGAGGAGAGTAGTGGAGATCTATGGGCCGGTCCTTGGGATGGAAGAACCACCGCTGCTAACAAGGCCCCGGCCTAGCTCTGGAGATAAAAGGCAGGGGGCGGAGATAAATAGATGTGGCAGACAACTATTCATCTTCCGGACGGAAGGATGTGTTAGCCTGATTTCTCTATCTCTTTTGGCATTCCTAATTAAAGGAATCTTTGAGTTCACGTCAGAGGGTTTGTTGTGTTTGGGGAGCTGGGTCAGAACAGTAAATGTTCTGCCCCAGCTATGGACCCCAAAGAATACAGCACACACAAAGTTTGTACAAAACTTAATTTACTAAAATAACTCAGTCTTTTTCAAAACAAAGGCTGTTAATAAACTTTCTTAACAGCCTACAAGAAACCAAAGATAAAGTAATCACAATCCTACTAAAGTTGGCAGAAAGCCCAGAAGCAATTTGCAGAGAATCCAGACGCGAAGTAGAATGAACTAAAGTTGTTCCCTACAAATTGCTTCAGTCGGCGTTCCTCCTTAAATAGACTAAGGGAGTGGCCAATTAGCCCCAAGCCTTACTCTCAAGGAGACCTCCTCCTGAGGAGCCACTCCTGCCTTTTGGCCACTTTGCGTGCCCGTGCATCGAGAAGAGGCTCCTCCTCTTCGTCCTCTTCACTTAAAGGAGCTTCTGGAGCTTCTGAAGGGCTTGGCTGAATCCCTGCCTCTGGCACCACATCTTCTCCAGCCTCCTCACTGTCCGACTCAAGTGCCAGCTGCACAGGCTGCTGGCGCAACACCACACCAGCCTCCTCGCTGTCAGCTACAATTCGCACAGGCCGCTGATGGGCCACAACAGTAAATCTCTTTTGCTTACAGATGACCCTCCCTTTCAAGATACCCATGTACACATCCATACGCACACACACACACCTACTTTCCAAACTTGATAATCTCAACTCTTTGCAGAAGGGCAAAAGTTGTGTGTTTCTTTCTTTGTTTCTTTTTTTTTCTTCGTAAAAGCTTGCAGTAATTTAATAAATCTGGGGACTAGCCTCATTCTTTGTCTTTAATTGATAGAAATGGCAGGCATCAAAGGAAACGCATACTGAGACTTAATGTGCATAAAATGGATATTAGCATTTTAAAGAGGCAGATTAACACATTTATCCAAGTAATTTTCATATATTGCTTCTAATAAAAGCTTTGCAGTATAAAATTCTTAATGAGGCTAATCGCAGGCATTCCATTTAGTGGGGTGATTAGGGATAACATAGAGGTATTTTTAATCAGTTTTCTGAGGCTTAAGTGTATTATTATTATTATTATTATTATATAATTACTTGATTTTTCATGACTTTTGTATACGGAATATATTTATACATATACACAGTAGACAAGTCAGTCTCTTTCTCTCCTTCTCTCTCTTTCTTTCTCTCGCCTTCCTCTCTCTCTCTTTCTCTCCTTCTCTCTCTCTCTCCTTCTCTCTTTATATACACATATCCAATTAACAAAAAGTTCCATCATTCAGTCATGTAGATATTAATTATTTACAGGCTGATGGGCTGGAATGATAGCCCTGGGCTGGGGACAGAGGGAGAGAAATATAAAAATATAAAATTCAAACCGGGGAGAAAAAATATACAAACTTTAAAACTGCAAACTGAGCAGGCTTTACATACAAATTAGACATTTCAATATAAGGTAGTATCTCTCTCTCTCTCTTGCTTTCCATCAGACCTGGCCAGGCCTCCCTCCAGGTTCAGGTTTCCTGAGCATTTCCACGCTTCTTCCAGACTGTATTCAGCACCGCCAGGGCTTCTACAGTCACTTTCAGCTTCCCAATCACCGTCCCGCCGTCTTCTGAATTGAAAACTGGAGAGGAAAAAACCAGCAGAAAAAGAGACTGACGCATCAAGAAGCAAGATTGGTCACCTGGTGGTGCCCGTTTCCATAATTACTGCTTAATTGCAGACACTGAAAACAGTTGGCATACATTTTGTTACACGGATGTACACAAGAAAAAAAAAACCTCTCCATTTCCAGCAAGGAAAGAATGTGGAGCACTCTTTAATATGAGGCTTCCACATATGATACAATTCTGTTAATATTGCTCTGAATATATTTGTGGGACAGAAGCTGGATTGATTTCCACGAGAGCTGGGAACTTCATGATGGAGGGACAGAGGCCAACACATCAGTCTCTCTACACGCAATCTTGCCTCCTGAAGTCATTGGAAAGTTTGAATGGCATTTGCAGGAGCTTATATAGAACACAGGGACATGGTGGCTCAGTGACTAAGACACTGAGCTTGTCGATCAAAAGGTTAGCAGTTCAGCGGTTCGAATCCCCAGTGCCACGTAATGGGCTGAGCTCCCGTTGCTTGTCCCAGCTTCTGCCAACCTAGCAGTTCGAAAGCACATAAAAAATGCAAGTAGAAAAATAGGGAACCACCTTTGGTGGGAAGGTAACAACGTTCCGTGCATCTTTGGCGTTTAATCATGCCGGCCACATGACCACGGAGACGTCTTCAGACAGCGCTGGCTCTTGGGCTTTGAAACGGAGATGAGCACTGACCCCTAGAGTCGGGAACAACTAGCACATATGTGCGAGGGGAACCTTTACCTTTATATAGAACACGTCCAGCATCTCGTTTTACAACTTCCTCAATGGACTTTGGTGTTCAACCCTTTTTTGAGAGAAGTAAAAATCTCATCCAAGAAAGGTAAGGAGCCTTGGTGGAGCAGCGGACTAAAGCGCTGTTAAATAGCACATAGCTGCCAGCTGCCTGCAATTACTGCGAGTTCAAATCTCACCAGGCTCAAGGTTGACTCAGACTTCCATCCTTCCGAGGTAGGTAAAATGAGGACCCAGATTGTGGGGGCAATAAGTTGAGTTTGTATAAAAAAAGAACACCGCTTGGGGGGGGGGCGAAAGCCCTACTAAGCAGGTATATACAAAAGTATGAAGGCTATTGCTTAATGCATTGTAAGCTGCCCCGAGTCTCCGGAGAAGGGCAGCATATAAATCGAACCAATAAATAAATAAATAAATAAATAAATAAATAAATAAATAAATAAATAAATACTGAAAAATCATGCTAGGACTTATTTTCCGGTTGGGTCTTATTTTCGGGGGAAACAGGGTATAAGTGGTAAATTTACGACTCTTCTTCAATTGTGCATGGGCAAAAGGTTTTGGTCCCTCGAACTAAGGTGTTTTTTTCTTTTTTTTTTTTGAAGTTATGGTTCAAAAAATTGAAAGCAGTGAAATATCTAGGACCTGAGGAAGCACCAATGTTCCATGATTCAATTATTCCTAGTGGTATTTTTCCCCCCTGGAAAGAGGAATAAGTGGATACATTAAATTTACATTTTAAAAGACATTAATAAAAGAGAACACTTTGTGCCTTAAAAAAAGAAAAAGAAAAAAAAAAAGAAGCAGATTGTCGGACGTCTTAACTTCTCCATCTCTGCGTAGCGTCAGCCAGACAGCAAAAAGGAGACTTGGACATGATTAAAAAAAAGAGAGAGAGGAAGGCAGAGGGAGAGCAATAGCCTTCAGCTCCATGTTTCTAAGGAGCATCGTGACTCTCTCTTGGGTAGGGAGGCTGCAACGATGACCCAGCCTGAGCCACATGGATCTTCAGGTTAAACCACGGAGCCTCTGAGGTCGGTTTAGGAGGTGACCGGGTCAAGACCCAAAGGCCAAGCTGACGGCTTCTGGGAAAAACCCTTTTCCTCTCTCTTTCATAAAGCAAAATCTTCCAAAAAAAAAACCTCCCTGTAAATAAAAGTTTTTCTTCCGAAATTGAGATTACAGTTTAGCTCCTTAAATTGACTGTTTTACAAAAGAGAGGAAGTGCCTTTCCAAGACGGTCACCTGACTGGATCACCTGACAATACAGTTGGCACTATTCATTGGCACTATTCAGGTGACTCCGAGGGCACAGATAAACCTCCAAGCGGCCTCAATGAGTCTCAGAAAGAGCGCCAACGACCAGAGGACTGCAAACAATATACCGTATTTTTCGGAGTATAAGACGCACCTTTTTTCCCCCAAAAAAGAGAGTGAAAATCTGGGTGCGTCTTATACTCCGAATGTAGCCCCGCCCAGCTTCTCAAATGGAGGTTTCAGAGGCTGAAAAAAGCATCAGTAATGAAGCTTCAGAAAAAAAGCCCCCAAACAGAGCTTCAGAAGCTTTTTTTCTGAAGCTGTTTCAGAGGCTTTCAGAGGCAGAAAAAAAAGCAAGGCACAGAGCTCACAACCAAGGAACCTGTTGCTAAAATTCACCTTGGAAACAGCTGATTGGGGGTATTCCGGGAGGCCGATCCACCCGCCAATCAGCTTTTTTCTTATTTTCCTCGCCAAAAACTAAGGTGCATCTTATACTCCGGTGCATCTTATACTCCGAAAAATACATCTCTGACAAATGGCAGTCCAGTCTCTTCTGGAAAGTTTCCAGTGATGAAGCTCCCACAACTTCCGAAGGCAACTTCTGTTCCATGGGTTGATTGTTCTCACTGTCAGAAAATTTCTCCTTATTTCTAGGTTGAATCTCTCCTTGGTCTGTTTCCATCCATTAATCCTTGTCTGGCCTTCAGGTGCTTTGGAAAACAGCTTGACCCCCTCCTCTCTGTGGCAGCCCCTCAAATATTGGAAGACTGCTATCATGTCTCCCCTGGTCCTTCTCTTCACTAGACTAGCCATGCCAAGTTCCTGTAACCATTCTTCATATGTTTTAGTCTCCAGTCCCTTAATCATCCTGGTTGCTCTTCTCTGCACTCTTTCTAGAGTCTCAACATCTTTTTTATAGTGTGGTGACCAAAACTGGATGCAATATTCTAGGTGTGGTCTTACTAAGGCTTTACAGAGTGGTATTAGTACCTCCCTTGATCTTGATTGTATCCCTCTGTTAATGCAGTTTAGGATTGTGTTGGCTTTTTTGGCTGCCGCCGTTAAAGAAGGACTTACCATCAAGGTCTTGCTCAATGAGGTCTTGCTTTTTCTGAAATATCTGGCTTAAGCTCACGTAAGCAAAGCCAATATCCTCACACTCCAGATCCTGTTGATCTTCCGGAGGGTCACTGACCACTGTAAATCGTATACTGGGGGAAATAAAAAGAGAGCAAGTGGGTTATTTCTGACATTACACAGCTGCCCGGCTGGGAATTTTAAAAGTCAGATGAAACCTCAGAGGAACATGAGTTGAACTGTTGTCCAAAGGCACCTTCTGGAGCAAGAAGGTCCTTGGAGGACTTTGGGTAAGGCTCTGATCTGGACCGGAAAGGTCCCTACAAATCAACAGTCAGGAGTTGCATTTTGTCCGAAAGGGAAGTAGCTGCTTTAATGAGACACTTGTAACATAAGGGGAATTTCCGTTCTTAGAGCATCTTTCAAGAGAGCATCAACAATCCGTTACCGAGAGGCAGAGTGACAGTAGCTACACTGATTTATGCTCTCAGCACATTTGGCTCTTATGATCATGGGAAACGGAGATGAATTAAGGGTGTCCCTGCTTCATAGTGTCTCATTTAGCAACAGTTCCCCAAAGTAGTTAGACTTCCTTCCTTCCTTCCTTCCTTCCTCCCTCCCTCCCTCCCTCCCTCCCTTCCTCTCTTCTCTTCTCCTCTCCCCCCTCTCCTCCCTTCCTTCCCTTCATCTCTTCTCCTCTCCTCCCTCTCCTCTCTCCTCTCCCCCCTCCCTCCCTTCTTTCCCTTCCCTCCCTCTCCTCTCCTCTTCTCCTCTCCTCTCTCCTCTCCTCCCCTCCCCTCCCCTCCCTTTCCTCTCCCCTCTCCCTTCCTTCCCTATAGCTACCCATCTCAGTCAATGACTCTGGACAGTTTACAATTCCTAGCTCTGTTTAATTCAGATCCGGAAGTATGCCCTTAAACAAAACAATAAACAAAAAAAAATATTATTTTTTAGGAAGGAACGAGGGAAAAGACCATCAAGGGGGTGGGGTGGGGTGGGGTTTAAAACCAGGGTCTCATGGAAGACCAGAAACAATTTATCATTTCTTTATTTTACAAGATAGCATCCCTATCTAAAGATACTTTGCCGTGTGGTAGACAGGGGCTGGCAAAAGGGGCCCTGTAGTCTTCTGGCTTCTCCTTCCAACAGAAAAAGGAAACTCTTTTTATCTGCCCATCCACAAGCATTAAAAACACCCCAAAAACAACTCAGGATAAAACGCGTTATTTCAGAAGTTTCCAATATATAATACAGCAGAATGTCCATTAGCTGTAAACATCGCTTGTGGTGGGCTCTGTCATTTGACGTTCTGCCAATAAAACTATTAATTCATGTACGAAGTCCTGGAAGAAATATTATTTTGGAACGCATCCTTGCTTATGTTTAGATGAAAACGGGAAGGAAACTCTTTCGGGGGGGGGGGGGGGAGACCCAATTTAAAATAATGCCTCTTTTTAAAAAAAAACCAGATCAAGAATCATCTTTCAAATACAGGGGGAAGAGGGGGCTTGAGTGCACTAGCCCGCCTATCGTTCCTGCCGCATTTTCATATTTTTTCTCCTGTTGCCGGTTCAAATCTGTCATTTCCGTTCGACCAAGAAACCTTAAACAACGGGTCGGCCTTGTTTGTTGACTTGGCAATGCGGAATGACACAAAGCGCAAAGGCGAGTGTCACAAATGGCTCTCTCTGGTGCCTCAGCCAACCCACCACAAGTTTAGCCAGACTGCAGAAAATTAGCTTTGCAGATTGTTACGCCTGTTGTGTGAGTTGCTTTTTTTCCCCCCTGAACCAAACCAAATAAACAAAAAAAAAAAAAAAAAAAACCATCAACGTCAATGCAAATTAACGCCATTCAGGACTGAGCAGATGTGGCTTCGAAAATATTTAATTTAGCTTCCCAGCTGTCCCAAAAGATCGTATTATTGGCAACAGAGGGAAACTTTTTACGTAGGATGGGGCAAAAATAAAAAGCCCAGATCTATAGGGGTTAACATACATGTAGGAACATTGTGGTTTATTATTTATCCTCTTGGGATTTGATTCTTACAGAATATTAAGCCACAACGTTGTTTGAGTTTAACCATGATGTAATAATGGCTTCAAATATTGAAAACAAAACCATTGTTGGCTGCAGGATCCTGAATAGTTTTGTTGAGAGCTTATTATTATTATTAGGAGTGAATTGAGAATGGTGGCGGTCTCCTTATTAATGTATTTGCTATGTCCGTTTCTCGTGGTTATTGACAGAAGAGATGATTTACAAACTCCGAACAAGCCATCATTGTTTCTTTTATTTAGAAACTGCCTTCTTGTTACTTTGGGGACTGAACGCACAAATTCAGCTGATATTTCAGTTCCCTCTGCGAGGGAAATGAGCAATTTCCAAATTCAATAAATACACCGCATTCGTACAGTAATTCTACAGCACATCTGGAGAGTTTAAAAATACTTCACACCTGCAGTTTTGACAATGTTTAACAATAGCAACCCGGTTGCCCTTTTTTTTTAAAAAAATAACTTTTCCCCCCGATGTCCAGAAGATGGAAATTGCAGCTGAGAACCTAGGAAATTCAATCTGCAAACTAAAAAGAGTGACTTTAATTCTCGTTGTCTTGGTTTGTTTTTTTTTTTTTTTTTTACAGTGTGAGTTACTGCAATTTTTACTTATCCCTGAAATTTCCTTTCCCCACATACGTGGCCAATTTGGAGCGATATTTTTATCCCGGGTTGTTTGGTTTCCTAAACTTTAAAGTTTGGTTCCTGTTTCAAATGAAGGGGGGGGGGGAAGAAATCTTCTGATATTATTATATAGGGCTTTGTGATAGGAAACATGTGCCCGAGGAACGAAGCCGCCAACTTTACAATCTGCGGCATCTGTGCATTTGAGAACAATAATGTGCATTTCCCATCATCTCTCCTGATGGCTGGACTTCAAAGATGGGCCTCGAGCCGGAAGAGGGAGGAAGGAGCGATTCACATATTCAAGTGGTCCGCACATGGGGACATCTTATATGGGACAAACTGGAAGAGGATGCTATAATTGGTTAAGGCGCCAGGCTAGAAAGCAGAAGACACTGAGTTCTGGTCCTGACTTAATCATGAAAGCTGGGTGGATGACTTTGGGCCAGTTACCAGGAGACTGGGAGTTCTAGTCCTGCCTTGGCCATGAAAGCTGGGTGGATGACTTTGGGCCAATTACCAGGGGACTGGGAGTTCTAGTCCCGTCTTTGCCATGAAAACTGGGTGGATGACTTTGGGCCCATTACCAGGAGACTGGGAGTTCTAGTCCTGCCTTGGCCATGAAAACTGGGTGGATGACTTTGGGCCAATTACCAGGGGACTGGGAGTTCTAGTCCCGTCTTGGCCATGAAAGCTGGGTGGATGACTTTGGGCCCATTACCAGGAGACTGGGAGTTCTAGTCCTGCCTTGGCCATGAAAACTGGGTGGATGACTTTGGGCCAATTACCAGGGGACTGGGAGTTCTAGTCCTGCCTTGGCCATGAAAGCTGGGTGGATGACTTTGGGCCAATTACCAGGGGACTGGGAGTTCTAGTCCCGTCTTTGCCATGAAAACTGGGTGGATGACTTTGGGCCCATTACCAGGAGACTGGGAGTTCTAGTCCTGCCTTGGCCATGAAAACTGGGTGGATGACTTTGGGCCCGTTACCAGGAGACTGGGAGTTCTAGTCCCGTCTTTGCCATGAAAGCTGGGTGGATGACTTTGGGCCCATTACCAGGAGACTGGGAGTTCTAGTCCTGCCTTGGCCATGAAAACTGGGTGGATGACTTTGGGCCAATTACCAGGGGACTGGGAGTTCTAGTCCTGCCTTGGCCATGAAAGCTGGGTGGATGACTTTGGGCCAATTACCAGGGGACTGGGAGTTCTAATCCCGTCTTGGCCATGAAAGCTGGGTGGATGACTTTGGGCCAATTACCAGGGGACTGGGAGTTCTAGTCCCGTCTTGGCCATGAAAGCTGGGTGGATGACTTTGGGCCAATTACCAGGGGACTGGGAGTTCTAATCCCGTCTTGGCCATGAAAGCTGGGTGGATGACTTTGGGACAATCACCAGGAGACGCTGAGCTCTAGTCTTGCCTTAGGCATGAAAGCCAACTGTGAGACTTTGGACCAGTCCCTCTCTCTCAGCCGAACTCACCTTACAGGGTTGTTGTGTGGAAAATAGGAGGAAGGTGTGTTGGATGTGCTCCCTGCCTTGAGTTATTAATAATAATGAAGGTGGGCTATAAATAATGACTTCTTGGGCTGTGTTAATGAATCCAACCATTCATCCATTCGTATGAGTAATTTCTTCTTTGACTGGCAGTGGTTTTTGAGGATGGACAATTGGGGGAAAATGGTGTAGAGAAATATGTCTGTTTGGGTGGGCTGCTGGGGTTTCGCAGGGGTTCGGGAGAACCTCTAGCTAAGATTCTGTGCAGTTCAGAGAACCCCCAAATCCTACTCCTGGTTGACCCCGCCCACCCCTCCCCTCCCAGGAGTCCCCACGCGGCCCATTTTGGATGCAGGTAAGTGCAGGGCGCACGCGGTGGCGAGGAGAGGATGAAAAATGGGCCTACCGGAAGTTTGGGAAGGCTGGAAACGGGCACGTTTCCAACCTCCAGAGGGCCTCTGGAGCCTGGGGAGGCTGTTTTCGCCCTCCTGGAGGCGCGAGGAAAGCCTCTGGAGTCCAGGGAGGGCAAAAACGCACCCTCCCCCCGCTGTGGTGCAGGAAGCTGACTAGGCCACGCCCACCATGGCCACACCCACCCAGCAACTGGGCAGAAAACCCCTTGCTAATTATTTTTGAAGCCCATCCCTGGGTGCCCCACACACAAATTAAATATGGATGTTCTCCTCTGGTTTTTTTCAAAGAAAGATGCAGAATATTTGCAAAATATTTATGAATAAGCACGTCCAAAATCAAAATGCATCCATTTTAAGAGCGACCCAGACATTTTAAGCCAGGATTAACTACAAAGAACATCGAGCAAAAGGCTTGAATTTGTCACATAAAACAATCATCCGTGTCACGGATTATAGGACTACAGGGATATCTTTAACTTTATTTGGAGTTTTACTAGACCCAGCATGTTATTCATCTCACTAATGTATGCAGTAAATCTGGAAGTCCTTTGCTTGTTTGCTGAAATAAGAAAAGGGGAGGAAGAGGAGGAAGAAGAAGAAGACAAAAATAATCTTTCTGAACTTCAAAGTGCTTTAGATGTGAGACGTGCCCACTTTTAAGGGATCATTTTATGGCGCTTCCTGTCAGATTCCATTAAAAAAAAAAAACAACAACCACTGTGTGCCAGCCACCATATGAAGCTCAGTTTTGGAAACAAAATGGAGGGGAAAAAAAGATTGGTTGCCTTATTGCCAGCTAATATCCCGTTTGCTGAAACTGTTTATCTGCAAACGCACGAAGCTAATCAGCAGTTTTCTTCAACCAACCGAACCAGCGGCTGCTCCAACTACGATCAAAATAGCCCAGATCTTGAAATTAAAATGAATTTTTCTCCATACACAGGGTGGACATTAAAAAGGAAAACAGTGCTTTGCTTTTGAAAATCGTAAGCCGCGTTCAGATACCACGAAGGGTGGATTTTACATTTTCTCAGAATAAACATGGGCATTAGGATGACATTTTTCCCCGAGAACAGCGTGAATCTACGCTCCTGTTAAAATAAATAGAAATACAAATTGATTATCTGGCTGCTGGAATAGCTGAACTTAGTGAAGCAAAAGTCAACTTTTCCCAAGTTGACTTTTAGGTTATTTAGGTTATTAAATAACCTAAATTATTTATTTAGGTTATTTAGGTTATTTAGTTGACTTTTAGGTTATTTAGGTTCTCGTTTATTCCTTTTTCCTTTCCCAGCTAAATGTCATTTTCTCCCAAGTATTTATGTCCTCATTTTACACGTAGACTTTGACTTAGGACCACAATTGAGCCCAACGTTCCTGTTGCTATGTGAGACAGTTAAGTGAATTTTGCCCCGTTTTACGACCTTCCTTACCACAGTGAATCACTGCAAGTTGTTAAGTTCGTAACGCAGCTTGTTCAGTGAATCTGGCTTCCCCCGTTGACTCTGCTCGTCAGATTCATGTCGGACTTTGCTCGTAACTTCAAAACGGTCACTAAATTTATTTATTTATTTATTTATTTTATTTTGAATTTGTATACCGCCCTTCTCCCTGAGGACTCAGGGCGGTGAACAGCCAAGTAAAAAAACATCAAATACAAATATTAAAATACAGTTAAAATATACATATATAAATTTGGCCCTGTTAATTAAAAACAATAAACAAAACACTTAAAAACACTTAAAAAATTAGGCCAAATGAACTGTTGTGAAGTCGAGGACGACCTGTAATGAATAACTACAGCATGGGGAAAGGAAGAAAGGAATAGAGGTAGTTCCTTGACTTATAGCAATTCATTTACTGGTCGTTCGAAGTTACAACGGCACTGGAAAAAGGGACTGATGGCCATTTTTCACACTTATGACCGTTGCAGCATCCCCATGGTCATATGATCCAAAATTCAGCCGCTTGGCAATTGACTGTATTTATGATGGTCGCAATGTCCCGGGGTCACGTGATCCCCTTTTGCAACCTCCTGACAAGCCAAGTCCATGAGGGAAAGCCAGATTCACTGAACCACCGTGTGACTCATTTAACAACTCCAGTGATTCACTTAACAAATGTGGTGAGAAAAGTTGTGAAACGAGACAACGCTTGCTTAACCGATTTCTTCACTTAGCAACATAAATTCTGGGCTTGATTATGATCATAAACCGAGGACTACCCATATGACTGAGGAATACGAAGCAACGTGTCCTCTCAAAAATTTACCTTCCATGTCTGGGCTCAGATCCGCAAACGACAGCCTTGAGATAATCCCACCGTGCTTCGTGCTTGGCTTGATCCACGTATATGACTGCAAAATCAAACAGAAATGAGGCTGCAATGAAGTGCCAGCACATAAATGCATTTACTTTATAGGACTTCTTTTCCACAGGCTCATCCTTCCTGTTGGTTTCAGCATCTCCAAATAGCAATAGCCCTTAGACTTATATACCGCTTCACGGTGCTTTCCAGCCCTCTCTAAGCGGGTTACAGGGTCAGCCTCTTGCCCCCAACAATCTGGGTCCTCATTTTACCCACCTCGGAAGGACGGAAGGATGAGTCAAGTTTGAGCCGGTTGGGATTGAACTCCTGGCAGTGGAGAGATCAGCCAGCAATACTGCATTCTAACTACTGTGCCACCATAGAAGGAAGGAAGGAAGGAAGGAAGGAAGGAAGGAAGGAAGGAAGGAAGGAAGGAAGGAAGGAAGGAAGGAAGGAAGGAAGGAAGGACTAGCAATAGCCCTTAGATTTATATACCGCTTCACAGTGCTTTACAGCCCTCTCTAAGCAGTTTACAGAGTCAGCCTCTTGCCCCCAACAATCTGGGTCCTCATTTTACTCACCTCGGAAGGATGGAAGGCTGAGTCAACCTTGAACCTGGTGAGATTCAAACTCCTGACTGTGGGCAGAGTTAGCCAGCAATACTGCATTCTAACCACTGCACCAAAGCTCTTGAGAGAGAGAGAAAGAGAGAGAGAGAGAGAGAGAGAGGGAGGGAGAGAGAGGGAGAGAGAGGGAGAGAGAGGGAGAGAGAGAGAATGCAAACAGATAGACAGTAATGGATAGATATTGTAGATAGATAGAAGATAGAGAGATAGATGATAGTTAGGAATAGGACTTATATACTGCTTCACAGTGCTTTATAGCCCTCTCTAAGCAATTTGCCAAGTCAGCCTCTTGCCCCTTGACAATCTGGGTCCTCATTTTCCCGACTTCGGAAGGACGGAAGGCTGAGTCAACTTTGCGCAAGTCAGGATCGACTTCCCGGCTGTGGGCAGAGTTAGGCAGCGATACTGCCCCCTGAAATAATATGTTGCCCTAAATTCACATTTACCTATTCTTTCTTTCTCTCTCTCTCTTTTTTTGTTTTTACAAAGAAACACTAGTGTTAAAGCCACACATTCTTTTACAATGACTTATACGGACATGCCGTTCCCATCTGGTACAAGATGCGCAACGTTAAAACAAGAATTAAAGACTGGAAGCCAATACTAGAAGGTAGAATGTGGAGGGCAGATGAGCAGCCTTTATTTTCAAATATTTCCAGAAAAGGTGGATTTAAAAACAAGAAACAAAAAAAACCCAAAAACCAGATGGCTCCGAATCTTCAACGCGGAGGTCTTCGCTCGTGGTTTGGATCACGCTCAAAGGGACCTGCTGTTTAGTTGAAGGGAGAAAAGATTATATGATTTCAATCCTGAAAACTTTTGGCTGGGCTCTTGTTGATGTGAGATATTGGGTGAAAACCATCTGCCTCCACGTAAGAGGCTCCGACTTTGAAAAAAAAACCTTCCAGGCTCCTCCTGGGAGCAAGAAATCAAGCCGATAATAAAAAAGATGCAGGATTGTTGTTGATGGTGGCCTGATCCTGTTCTAGAATCACCCTTTAGTTGGGATTGGCTATGGCTAGTCTGGTGAAAAGAAGGATCAGGGGCAGTGGTGAAAGCTTCCGTGGGTTGCCACCGGTTCGCTGCCCGCGCATGCACGGTGCGTGCCAAATGCGCGCTGCGCGTGGAAAAAGGAGCCTTTTGAAGGTAAGTAGAACAGTGAAGGGGGTGGAAACAGCTGTGCTGCGCGATTTAGATTAGCTAGAAAGCAGGATTTTCTACTTTCTAGCGAATATAAATTGTACGGCACAGCTGATTGTCGGACCGAACTGGTAGCTTTTATTACTACCGATTCGCCCAAACTGGTGCGAACCGGTAGCATTTCACCCCTGACCAGAGGTGACATGATAGCAGTATTCTGATTTGAGGGGCTATCACAAAGAAGAGGGAGTCAAGCTATTCTCCAAAGCACCTGAAGGCAGGACAAGAAGCAACGGATGGCCGAAGAGGTTGTAGAAAAAATGCTTTTAATAGCCTCTGACGATCAGGCAACTCAGCTGGGATCGTCAGAGCCTTTTCAAAGCATTTTTTTAACAACTTCTTCGGCCGAAGAGGTTGTAGAAAAAATGCTTTATTTAAGGCTCTGACGATCCCAGCTGAGTCACACGATCATCGAGGCTTTTTTTTTTTTAACTTTTAAAAGCATTTTTTCGGCCGAAGAAGTTGTAGAAAAAATGCTTTTAAAAGTAAAAAAAAAAAAAGCCTCTGATGATCGTGCGGCTCAGCTGGGCATGGGGAGGGGGGCAGGGATTTTTGCTACCGGTTCTCCGAACCACCTGCCATCATCGCTACCGGATTGGGCGATCTGGTCCGAACTGGGAGCATTTCACCCCTGCCCTTCTGACAAGCAAAGTCAATGGGAAAGTCAGATTCGCTTAACAACCATGTTACTAATTTAAGAACTGCAACGATTCACTGAACAACTGTGGCAAGAAAGGTGGGACAAAATTCACTTAACGACTATCTCACTTAGCAGCAGAAATTTTGCGCTAAATTGTGATCGTAAATCGAGGATTACCTGTAGATGGAAAGAAACTTTCTTCCATCGTACTACTCTGAATTCAACGGATACTCAGCCGCTACTCACTCCTAAGTCTATGTAAGTCTTGTTAAAAAAAAAAAAAAGTTTGCGAATATTTCATTAATCTTTCCCTTTTCTCTTGTCAATTCTCGAGCAGGTTTATACACAGCCAAGATAACATTCTTTAGGCTCACAATCATTAATCTTGTTTCCGGGCTGTTTTCCTGCTTTCTCAGCATAGTGGAAACAATATTCTCTCGGCTCTATGAAATATAAAAGCTATTTCCTTGTTATCGGTACCTATCAACTGAACTTAATCTTTGTTATTTCAATTATGGTGGTTTTTGTCCAAAGAAGCAGAAAGAGAAAAACGAGATGGAAGGACCGGAGGGGCGGAGGGGGGCAGGAGGGAGGGAGGGAATCGTTTTTTCCAAGGTGAAATTAAGAATTTCCCTCTGTGTGTGTCACTGTTTATATCAACTTAGTGAAGAAATGGTCAGTTTGCTGACACCCCTAATATTTGACTCTGGAGAATTAAAAGCACTGTTCAGTTCAGGTTGAAAATAGCTAGTATAATTTCTGCCTGTTTATTAATGCCTTATCACCTATTTGCTCTTCAAAAATTGATCTTTCATTCCGAAGAACTGTTTGATACAGCACCTATGCCTGCAGGTCCTAAGTAGAAGGACTCTGCACGGAAAAGAGAAATAGGATTCAGATTTTATGTTATCTGTATAGGACAGGGGTCAGCAATCTGCGGCTCTGGAGCTGCATGTGGCTCTTTCACCCCTCTGCTGCGGCTCCCTGTCACTCAAAATATGTGTCACAACTGCCAATGTGCAACACCCACCGGCACGCGATTCATTGAGTTTTTCAACCGCTGGTAGGCCAACCATGGATAAATCCACGAAAAGAAAAGTTTCAGAAGAAAACAGAACGTTTAATTCAACTACATATGCTAGTTTGGTGGCTGCTCAAGAAATAGTCAGGCACGGGAAGGGTTTTGTGGCTCCCGGTGTTTTCTTTTCTGTGGGAAACGGGTCCAAATGGCTCTTTGAATGTTTAAGGTTGCAGACCCCTCGTACAGGAAAATACTACAGATGGTTTCAACCTATTTATCTAGAGGCAAACGGCAATGTAGGAAAGCAAATTAATAGCACTCTTCTCTTCCATAGGGTCCTTGGTGGTCTCTGAGCTTGGTTAATTTCTTGGAAGACATGTCATTCCCCGACTGTGTAACATTATCAGTGCTAGAAGCAGCTTCTAAGTACCAATGAAGTTATCTAATTGGGTAATGAAACATCTGCAAAAAAACAACCAAGCTCAGAGAGCATCAAGGGCCCTACAGTTCAATTCTGAGTTACACATATTCTCTTCTCTTGATTCCCCTTCTTCTCTTCGTCCTGCTACTCACTCATCTGGTTTCTCATTCGGGAAAGACAGATAAGACTGTGGACAACAATGGGAAAAAAAAAACCCAAGCAAGGCCTGGAAGTCAATCACACTTCCACCCTATTCTGTCTTGCTCAGATACTTCCTAAAGTCGGTTCTGGGCACCACTGTTCCAAAAGGACAGAGACAAATTGGATCAAGTTCAGATGAAGGCTACCAAGATGGAAACTGAGTCCAATGAGGAACAACAAAAGGATCTGGGTAGGAAAAGATAACTAAATGGAAATTATGGCAGCAGTCTGCCTATATCTGAGGAGTTTGATTGACCTTAATCTTCATCGTTTCAAAAGGCAGAACAATAACCAATGGATTAAAATTCCAAGGATGATGGTTCAGATTGGACTTCAGGAGGAACTTTCTGACTGTATGAGCTCTCAGAGAACCTACATGAAGTGGTGAATTCTTTGCTGGAGGACTTCAAACAAAAGCTGTTTGAAGGTCATCTTTGAAAGATGCTCTAGGAACCCTACACTTAGCATGGGTCTAGGATTTTCATCTCCGACTCTTCATTCTCCTCGGGCGTTTCTCCTCAGGCGATTCTCCCCCAACTTATCTCCTCCTTTTTCACAAAAGGTGTGGGACACAGTGGACGGTGGCCCATTCCCCAGGGCGAATGACTGGAGGCATGCCAGCTGAGGAGATAAGTCGGGGGAGAATCACCCGAGGAGAAACGCCAGAGGAGAATGAAGAGTTGGAGACGAATAGTCCCATTCCAACTTAGCATAGAGTTCAAGTAGATGATGTCCAAGATCCCTTTCAATTTTATGGCTCTAGACCTACTGTAGATCTTGGTTCTGCTGAGTAGACCAATCACATTGTTAGCATCATTCGTAAACCTTCTGTCTATATGAGTTTATTAATAAGTATCTGTTGGAGGCAAGTCCTACCAGATGTCCCAACTTCCAAGTGATGATGTTCTATCTCTCCTTGTGACAATGATATGAGAGCTTGGAAATTGTACTTCTTCAATTTTTGGAAAACTACTTTTCTGAAATGCACTGTCCATCTTCTTTACACGATTCGTTAGACAGGTTTTTTTTTTTTTAATATGAATAAAGCTGTATGCAAAACAATGTCCATAATTAAGAGACAAGCTTGGACCCATTATAGTCTTATGATTGACTAAGGGCGTTTAATTTATTAACTGTAAATCTCTCCTCCTTCTATCTATAGATTAGAAAGGCACAGCAAATGGCTAGGGAACCCACAGCACTCAGTTGTGATATTAAATGTTGCTTATTAAAGCAGAATTTCACAAGATCTCTTTGTCTCAGCTAAGATGTAAAGCAGTTCCTTAAAAAGCCAGCCGTGATGCTTGAGACATAAATATAATAAAAGAAACCCAATAAAAAAGGCATTTATTTACTGAGAAATAATGACTTCTCAAATTACACCTGGGTTTATCATGATTATTTTTTTCATACACAATCCATGGGACTGCTAGTTTCTCTCTAAGCTCAAAGTACACTTCCTTTCCCCATCATGTAAATCTCAGTTTTATTAAAGAAAATATTCAATTAACCTCAAATATTCTACATACCCAAATCTAATTAGGCCTGAATAAGAAATGGAGTAAAGCTATAGTAAACACGCACATTCTGACTTCATTACTATTAGATTATTGGCTTTCTTGCCGACATTATGAAACACCAAAATTCATTAGGGCACTTTCTCCGGAATGATGTGTCTTTACAAGGAGAGCTGGCACAGAGGAAATATTAGATGACCAGTTATTTAAGTAATACCCTAGGAAAAGCAAAGCAACCTTGCTGGAAATGAGTTCTCGTCTGATCACTTCGTGGCAAAGGCAGAAATATTATTTCCCAAGAGAAGGTGCAGCTCGTTAGAAAACTGATTCGTAACATACCTGCATGCAAGAATCCTGGGTTGTATAAACAGAGGCAGAGAATCAAAACCATGTGAAGTTATTAGTAGTGCTTTATAAACCTATAATGAGACCACGCGTGGAAATACTGCATCCAGTTTTGGTCACCCCGTTGCAAAAAAAAAAAA
Organism: Pituophis catenifer annectens; assembly: GCF_029215685.1. Classification (NCBI taxonomy): domain Eukaryota; kingdom Metazoa; phylum Chordata; class Lepidosauria; order Squamata; family Colubridae; genus Pituophis; species Pituophis catenifer. The sequence continues at coordinate 21,364,996 of NW_027256893.1, forward strand.
AAAGTGATGTTGAGACTTTGGAAAAAGTGCAGAGAAGAGCAACTAAGATGATTAAAGGCTTAAGAGCAGCGGGGAAATCCCCCCCCCCGGTTCTATCCGGCTCGCCGAACTGGTAGCACCGGCGGTGGGAGGCTCCGCCCACCTGCCGGAACGTCATTACGTCCCCTTTTTTTACCATCTGTGCATGCACAGAAGGTTCTACGCACGCGTAGAAGAGGCATGTGCGCGCATAGCACACACGTGCTCCCACGTGCTCCTGTTCCCGAACCGGTAACGGAGGCAAGTGGATTTCACCGCTGATTAAGAGACTAAAACGTATGAGGAATGGCAGCAGGAATTGGGTATGGCTAGTCTAGAGAAAAGAAGGACTGGGGGGACATGATAGCAGCGTTCCAGTATTTGAGGGACTGCCATAAAGAAGAGGGGGGGGGGGGTCAATTTATTTTCCAATGCATCAGATGGCAAGAGATAAAGCAATGGATGGAAACTAAACAAGGAGAGGAGCAACCTGGAACTAAGGAAAAACTACCTAACAATGAGGACAATTAACCAGTGGAACAGCTTGCCACCAGAAGTTGTACGTGCTTCATCACTGGAGGTTTTTAAGAAGAGACTGGACAGTCACTTGTCTGAAATGGTACAGGGTCTCCTGCTTCAGCATCCCCAGGGTCACACGATCAAAAACCAGATGATTGGTGACTGCTTCGTATTTATGACGGTCGCAGATGGTCATGTGACCCCTTTTGTGACCTTCTGACAAGCAACCCGATTCGCTTAACAACCGTGTTACTAACTTCACAACTGCAGTGACTCACATCATAACAACCATGGCAAGAATGTTTGCAAAACTCACTTAATCAATGTCTCACTTAGCAACCTAAATTTGGGGCTCAATTGTGGTCATAAGTCGAGGACTACCTTTACTTGGTGTCATTTTTGGAGAAAGTTGATTGGCTACCAGGGAGGGGAGGATACTGGCCAAGATGAATAAGAATATATGTGTATGTGTGTGAGTGTGAGTGTGTAAAGCCTTAAATCAGAACTTTTCAATAAAATCTGTTACGGATGGAAGAAGAAGAAGAAGACGGGACATAAAAAACCAGCGATTTAAAAGCACAAAATGAAATAAATATTAAATGAATTCCTACCGTGGCTGTAGTTATAGGACACCCACTGCCTGCTTCTGGGTTTTGGAAGCGCCATCGGAGTTTCGGTTGTTTCGAAACTGGAGAATTTGGACTCTATGAAAAGCCGCTGGATCAGCACGTCCATCAAAATCTGGGGATCCGTCAGGCTGAGCGACACGATCTCGATGCGGATCCTTTCGGCAGTCTGCTGAAAGACAAACAACCATACCTTTGCTGCTGGTAACGCAACACCGTCTCATTGAGCTTGGCCCACGTTGCGCGGGGGAATTCGCTGGGGAAAGCAATTAGGTTTGGAAGAGCTAGCGGTGAAAGGAGGCCTTTAAAGGACGCGGTGGCTGGACACCCTCAAAGCTGACATCAGCCAGAGCATCCAAGAAGCAGTGCAAGATCGGAAGATGTGGAGAGACCTGGCCCACAGAATTGCCAAGAGTCAGACCCAACTGAATGGACCACATCAATGGACCACAGAATTGCCAAGAGTCAGACCCAACTGAATGGACCACATCAATGGACCACAGAATTGCCAAGAGTCAGACACAACTGAATGGACCACAAGCAGCCACATCACACAGAAGGCCTCGGGTGACAAAGCTGAAAAGGAGTCCTGATTTTGGGATTCCTACAATCTTTGCAAGCGGCAACACACTTATGTTTTATATCACATATAATAAATCATTCTTTTTCTCTTCCTCTTCTTTCATTATTACCTCCCTTGACGCTTCTTTCGGCCATTTGGATTGCTGAATGGTACACCCCCTAAACATTAAACCAACGTCTGTCCGGGGGAAACTACTCTCTGGTGTAACCACCACACCGTCCACCCTACAAAGCACATCTTCTCGGAGTAGCGTGTAACATGATTGCCCTTGAAACTGCTAGCTTTTCTGGGTGTAGTAAAATCACCATCTTTAATACATGAGTGTGCATTTACAAGATGTCTTCATTTTTTTTTTTTTTGAGGTCTTGAAATCTTTGATGGGGCCAAAAATGTGTGTGTTGATTGCACTTCCCACTTAACGTGTATCGCTCACAATAACGCAGTCCACAAGGTGGAAGGCGCTCCATGTTAAAATATTAAAAGACAAGCACACAACGAAATCTCCTGCATTAAGTCGGTTGGTTTCAAAAGAACGCACAACCTCCCCGGTTTCAAAATGAGGTTAGGCTGAAGAACACTTGAAGGGCGAAATTTGTCTCTTGGAGAAAGAAACTGAACACCTGGGAGGTTCTCACCTGTCAAATTCTCCCCAACTCTCTCTTGACGGTTCCTGTTTTGACTTGAAAGTCAAATTTCTCCCCTCTGGATTCTGAAGACTTCTCAGTTATAAACCTCCATCACTCACCTTGCACGAATACTCGTCAAATTAAACAATGATTTTTTTTTTTTTTTTTAAAAAACCCAACCAGAATGGTTTGGGGTGGTTTATCTTCAAACCAAACATTCATGCAATGGTTTCAAGTGAGACATCGCACCTGACATTTTTCAGAAGAATATTCTATAATTAAGCCGTCGAAAATCACCCCAGGATTTCCCCGGTAAATAAATATATATCCTTCCCACCGAACAATATCCTTGCTGTCAACCTCCTTCAATATTGGATGAAGCTACATGACTCTCACTGTTTTCAAAAGGCATTTTCTTTTATTATGTATCCTAAGACACCTTTAACTAAAAAACCCGAATCTGAATATTTCAATAAGATTTGTTTTATTATTCAGTAGATTCATGGAAATTTTACCGGGATGACAGCAAATATTCCACACCGTTCTGTCTCCGCTAATGCAGGTAACACAGCTTCAGCTGGCAATATTACCAGGATTAGCATAGCGTGATGAAATATTTAAAGGAATTTTCTTTTCGTAAAAACCTAATAAATCAAATGACTGCCAAATGTCATTAAAGTGATGGTCTTTTGACTTGAATATGCTTTTCATATTCAAATTTCGAAAAGAGACGAAGGCACGGAAAGGTTACTCAGTTTCAACTAATAACCTCAAGCACCCTGCATTCACATGCATAAAAAATGAAATTGCTTCCATTGTCTAATTTCGCTTTAGGAACGGCGTCTTTTTGCCTCCCGTCGCATGTATATATAAGAAGCATTTTTAAGTGAAATTCAGAGCAATTCCCGGCCGAATGCTTAACCCGCCTGTCAAAAGCTGCTCGGGTTTACAAATACCATCCAAACGTAAACAAATATATGTAGTAACAGGACGCAACACCTATTTTTTAAAAAAGGAAAAAAGAAGGACCATCTGCCATCTTGATTTTTTGGGGTTGGTGAATGGCAACCAGTCCCTGCCAAACCTCATCCATTATAATTGCACTCAATCTTGGCATACATATTTGTTTTTGAGGAAAAAAAATTGTTTATTTTACTTATTTATTTGTATTCCGCCTTTATTGTTTTTACAAATAACTCCAGGTGAACAAACTATCCAACACACGTTCCTCTTCCTATTTTCCCAACAACAACAACAAGTTTCTGAGGTGGGCTGAGCTGAGAGTGAATGGCCAGGGTCACCCAGCCAGCTTTCCTGCCTAAGCCAAGACTAGAACTCACGGGCTCCTGGCGATTGGCCTGAAGTTACCCAACCGGTTTTCATGCTAATCTGGGATTGGAACTCACCGTCACCTGGTGATTGGCTTGAAGTTACCTAGCTGGCTTTTATGCTAACTGAGACTAGAACTCACGGGCTCCTGGTGACTGGCCCAAAGTTACCTAGCTGGCTTTTATGCTAACTGAGACTAGAACTCACGGGCTCCTGGTGACTGGCCCAAAGTTACCTAGCTGGCTTTCATGCTAACTGGGACTAGAACTCACAGGCTCCTGGTGATTGGCCTGAAGTTACCAACCGGTTTTCATGCTAATCTGGGACTGGAACTCACCGTCACCTGGTGATTGGCTTGAAGTTACCTAGCTGGCTTTTATGCTAACTGAGACTAGAACTCACGGGCTCCTGGTGATTGGCTTGAAGTTACCCAGCTGGTTTTCATGCTAATCTGGGACTGGAACTCATCATCTCCTGGTTTCTAGCGGTGCCTTAAATAAACTGACACTCTACCTATGATTATGATGTCTGTATTTCATAATTTCCCTATCTGCCACATTAAAGAACACAACCAAAGAGTAACTTAGAATAGTCTGAGCACAAGCAAAGGTTGGCTGGACCACAAGCACATTTGGTGCCCCAATTCCAGACATTGACCTCTGATCTAAAGAACTCAATTTCTTTCTTTCACTGGCACAATATTACCCTGATCTGAGCTGACTGGGTCAACTGTACTACTAAGACGTTACAAAGAGTGGCTTTGTGGAGAGACGGGTGGCAAATAAATTTAATAAAGAATAACAATACATGGTAAGTAATTTTGACGTCCTCGGCAAGCCAGGCATTTGTTAAAAGGATTTTAAAAAAGAGCCTTTGAATAATAAAAAATATCTCACGCACCTACCACTTCCTTTCCTTTTAGCGTGCCTATATCTTAACAATACTCCTTTGCTGTGACCCGACGCCGATATGCCTATTCTTAAGACAAAGAAAATCATGGAAAGAAGAACATGTGTGTTTTTTTCCCTCACCGTGAAATAATGAAGGGGAAAAAAGAAGACCCTGATCATTCAGGCATTCCTCTTTGAAAGAATCAGACAAGGAGCAGAATTTCAACATTTGTAATAATAACGGACTTAGTTGTCGATAAAAAACCACCTGCCAGGTGGACCTGGCAGTACCTGGAGACAGAAGAGGAGAAGGGAAAGAACTGGAAAAAATAACAAAATACAAAGACCTACAAATAGAAATAGAACAACTGTGGCAAAGGCAAGCAAGAGTAGTACCAATAGTCATAGGCGCCTTGGGTGCAATCCCAAAATAAGTTGAAGCATCACTTGAACCCCATCGGCATTGACAAATTCACCATCAGTCAATTGCAAAAAGGCAGCTTTACTCAGAACAGCTTACATCCTGCGACAACATTTCTAACTCCATCACATCTGCCTATCCCAGGTGCCTGGGAAAGTGGACAAAAATGCCAAAACTGGCCTGAACATCTGGCTCAGTGAACCCAATAATAAACCATCCTTATTATTGGCTTCCATTCTTCAGTGATCTTAATCTCCCACCTATAGCCTAAGCCCCAGATGGATCAATAAAAGCTTTTCAATTCCCCGATCCTCGAATTTTACTTGCTGTACCATTAAAAAAGGAAAAAAATTCCCACATTTTTTTTTTTGAATTTATATACAAATTTATATGTTCCTCTATAGCAGAGATACATCCACCTGGATTTTTGAAGCTGTTTTTTTTTTTAAAAAACACCCCGCTGGATATCAACATTAATTATAAACTTTAAAAACCTCGTTTAAAGAAAATGATGATGACAGTTTTCACTAAAATGGTATTAGTGCAAAAAAGAAAAAGAAAAAAGAGAGAGAGAGACTATCTATAATGAAGGAGAAAAGATGTAAACACACCTAGGAAGAAAATGAGGCCACCGCAGAATAAATTGGTTTTACTAAGCCTTGCCCCGCGGGCACATTTGAAGATAACTTGAGAGCTGACAGCAAGTAAAATTTTATTGTGATAATTGAAAGCTATATTGTTCTCAAATAATCAAGTGAAGATGTGGAGAGATGAGAACAAGCATTGTTTAATTTTATTGCGGCGGTGTTTTTAGCTTTTCCGAACGCCCGTGCAAATTCTCAACTCCCAACGCCCAGCTCGGGAGCCTGTAACAAGCCTTTTAATCAATGTATTATACATCAAATTGATAATGCTAACTTCTGATTATATTCACACGTATGAAATATTCATAAAGAACTGTCCAAAGTTTTACATTTTTCTGATTTCTCCCCCCCTCCCCGACCCCCTTCTTCCATTAATTATCATGCCTAGAAGCTCTCTCTTTCTTTCTTTCTTTTTTTTTTTTTTAAGCGAAAACACCAGTCGTCAGCTTGAATCAACCTGACAAGCTAGCAAGAGCCAATTACATTGGCACTCGCTGGCGCTTTGATGTAGTGGAAACGCAGAGAGATAGGGGGCAAATTGTGTAGCACATTATGTTAATGACATGATTTAATCCAGCCACTAAACTTTATGTAGCCTGCTAGAAAAAAGATGCTAACACTAATTACGCCACTTTGGAAAAGAAAAAGAAGGGGACAAGCGTTTCGCTACTGACGAAGTGGAGCTCATAAATGTTGTAAACGAAATGAAATAATCTACGATTAATTATACATAACGGACCAAAAAAAAAGAGATAGTGGGGTTGGGGGGAAGAGGAAGAAAGAGAGCGATTATAAAGCTAAATTCTCTAGGAAAACACTTAGATCAGCCGATCTAAGAAATAATGCCGACAAACTAATTTGTAACTTATTTTTTTTTAAAAAAAGGGAAGGCGTAATTGTCAATGACACAAACAATGGGGTGTGTTATTTGAGATTCACGAGATAATTAGCAGGAGAATCTTCCAATATTTTTAGGGTTTAGTCATGTATTTTTTCTTTTCAGCGCTCTTGATAACTAGGACTTAGGAGCATCCGTTAGATTGGAGCAAATTATTACCGAATTAAGTGGATGCTGAAATCCAAGCTGAGTTTAGCAGAAGCTGACAAAATGTAAAATCTGAAACTTTCCAAAGCTTGGTAGCAATTCCCTGGAAATAAAACTCAGGCATTCTGCTTGCAAAAGGTGGCTCAGTGGTTAAGACGCTGAGCTTTGTCGATCGAAAGTTTGGCAGTTCAGCAGTTCGAATCCCGAGCACCGCGTAACGGGGTGAGCTCCCGTGACTTGTCCCAGCTTCTGCCAACTAGCAGTTCGAAAGCACGAAAAAAAATGCAAGTAGAAAAATAGGGACCACCTTTGGTGGGAAGGTAACAGCATTCTGTGCGCCTTTGGCGTTGAGTCATGCCAGCCACATGACCACGGAGATGTCTTCGGACAGCACTGGCTCTTCAGCTTAAGTAAGTAAGTAAATATTTCTTGGTGCTGAGCTAATACCTACAACCCGAACATTAGCATTCCTGTTTGTAAAAAGCACTGTTGCATTGGAGTTATTAAGACAGAAGCTTTTCCTTGCCTCATTGTGCAGTTCTCTTAATTCAGCTTCTCGCTCCGTTGAGCCTGAGTTAAGAAGACTTAAATCTGATTGATTTCAAACGGAGCTCCGGAGCCCGTTTTTCATATTGACACACTAAAATCAATGGGATTTAGAAGTGGTTAACTTGGGCTGGATTATTCTCGCTAATCTGAGGCAAGTCCCGCCTGAGTTAAGGGGATTTTACCTTCCTGTAAGGCAGCCTTTCTTCCACTAGTTGCTTAAATACCCAGGTATTTTTTTTTCTTCCTAGCTGTATCTTATCCTCCTTGGTTGCAAAAAAAGAGAGAAACCATTAATTTAACACTTCTGTCTACACCGGTTTGCCCTGGCACTGAAGCAAGTCAAATGCAGGCAGTCCTCGACTTACAACAATTCATTCAGCGACCGCTCGAAGTTACAATGGCACTGAAAACAAAGTGACTTAGGACTATTTCCCACACTTAACGACGGTTGCAGCATTTCCATGGTCATGTGATCCAAATTCAGATGCCGCTTGGCAACCGACTCACGCTGATGACGGGTGGAGTGTCCCGGGGTCATGTGATTCCCCTTTTGCGACCTTCGGCCAAGCCGAGTCAACAGGGATGCCACATTCACTTGACAGCCATGTTACTCGTTTAACAACTGGAGCGCTTCCGTTAACCAATGTGGCAAGAAAAGTCGTAAAGCGAGGCAAAACTCACTTTACAAATTTCTCACTTGGCAACCAAAAGGTTGGGCTCAATTGAGGTTAAGTCGAGGACTACCTGTTTTTTTATTTTATCATCAGGCTGCTACTCTGGGCACTTCGAAAGACTAAGATATTTCAGGCCAGGTTACGGAATTAGTTAACTAACTAGGATCACACAATCCTGAATAACGGAAGGTCTGTATTAATTTTAAACGTGCGTTAATAAAATATATTTGCTAAGCTTTTATTGGGTGAAAGGTTACCCAATACATACAATCCTCCAACCAATAAAGGAATTAGATAATGGCTTAAGAGGTTGTGTCTCACAAAATACAAAACCAAAAGCTAGGTCCCTGCAACACTCTGACCCACACTGCCCAATCCTTTTAGTGTCTAGACCAGGGATGTCCAATCTTGGCAAGTTTAAGACTTGTGGACTTCGACTCCCAGAATTTCCCAGCCAGCATGGAGTTGAAGTCCATAAAGTCTTAAAGATGCCAAGGTTGGACACTCTTGGTCTACTCTAGACTGATGGTTTATGTGACCCCGGATCCAAGTCTCCAAACATCAACCTCAAAAATCCTCAACAACGAAATTGCGGTTTCAAAAATGGATTCAGAAGACGAAGGCAAGTCAACAGAGACTTCTCCAACCAAAACCACATTAGGAAAGACAAGGGTCTAAGAAGGCTTTGAGAACGTTTGAGAAGGAGGACTTCTTTTTTTCTTGGTTGCTTCTGACTAACCTGGTTAACAGTTGAGGATGCTGAACTTGGAACCACGCAGTCGTCACTATCGGTGACCGATTCGGCGGCGGCCTGTTGGTCTTCTTGTTCTGTAGCAAAAAAAAGGAAAAGATTAGCCAAGATAAGAAGAGTTGAGATTATAAAAGAAAAGTACGAGCATCAGAAGAGGAAAGCGGTTCCAAGCAACAATGGACCACGGCTTTTCCAGGCAGACAAAACACACATCCTTGGGCCATCCAAAGGGTGTTAAATTGTTTCGGAATCTCTACATTTGATTTTTAGAGATGCTTTGATCTACTAGGGGGAGACAGTCCTCCAATATTTGAGGGGCTGAGACAGAGAATGGAGGGTCGACCTGTTCTCCAAAGCACCTGAGGGCAAAACAAGAAGTAACGGATGGAAGCTCATCAAAGAGAGATCCAACCTAGAATTGAGGAGAAATTTCCTGACAGTGAGAATCAGTGGAATGCCTCTGGAAGTTGTGAGTGCTCCATCACTTGGAAGTTTTCAAGAAGAAGCTGGATAGTCATTGGTCAGGCATGTTATAATGTCAATCTGAGGGATTGGACCAGAAGACCTCCATAGTCCCTTCTAACTCCGTTATTCGGTATACTCAAGATTACCACTTCATTCCCAATAAAATGAAGTTTTCAGAGTATAAGACGCTCCGGAGTATAAGACACACCTTAGTTTTGGGGGAGGAAAATAAGAAAAAAAACATTCTGCCTCTGCCTACTAGCATCCATCGGTATTCATCTGGCTAGCGTCCTGTCAGTGTGTGAGACTGTTTGGAAACTAAAACAGTATTTGCTGTGTGAGCAACAAGGAAGGAGACAGCAAGGAGCCTGGGCGTGGCTTAGGTCAAGTGTTCTGCATGCTGTGCTGATCCCTAAAACTAAAATTGAAACTGAAACTCCTCTCCTCTGCTTGTGTTTTGCTTGCTGCTGCAATCTCTTGCAGCAAATAGCAAACAGCCAGGTCAGCTTCAGCACATTATTGCAGCCCAATTCAGCATGAGCAGCTGATTGGCAGGTGGATCGGCCTCCGGAATACCCCCAATCAGCTGTTCCAGGCTGCAGGGATTGCCATAGTCCATCACCTCCTCCGTGCCTTGCGTTTTTGGCTACATTCGGTGTATAAGACGCGCCCAAATTTTCACCTTCTTTTAGGTGGGGAAAAAGTGCGTCTTATACTCCGAAAAATATGGTAAATAAATAAACCCAAATCACCCATCCACTTCTCTTGAGATTCAGTACGGACCACTAATCTATGTGGACGGGTTCTAGAGGTATTCAGAGACTAGTCAGAAACTGTGGGACCTTCCACAAGCTGGATGGAACAGCCCACCAGTTCCCACAGCGAGATCGGCTTGTAATCTTTGACTGCTGCCTTTCCCATGGTGACTTTGGCAGGGCCTTGGTCAAAAGGATTCTTCTCTGGCTTGTCAGAAGCCTGTTTTCACATACATTCCCCGTCTTCTGGGAATTGGTTGTATTGTAGCTTTGGGTCTGATTTGCAGTCGTAATAATGATGGATGGCTTCACTGCCAGAGGAATTAATGATGGGTTGACACTCCAAGGAGAGGCAATTAGAATGACGTAAATAGCTTAATGGATAGTCATCCGAAGGAACGTTTTGCTATTCTGTGTCTTCTCCTGGAGGAACACTGGAGTAATTTATGGCCCAAAACCAGCCCGCCAAAGCGGTGAAAATGGTTGGCAACGCTGGGTTGTCTTCCCTTTCACAGCAGTTGCGTTATAAAAAATGACTCCCCGAAGAGTCGTCATTTCTCTCGCATTTGAGGGAAAGAAAAAGAGCTTTTGGGGTAAAATGTTAGCAAGGCAGCCAATTCTGGTGAGGTGGAGAATACAGGCGACTGGGACTCGTTCACTGAAGTATAACTTATTGGATTTCTTTTGAGCTTGATCTCTTGACAAGAGAAGAAAATATGAAATGGCTTTATCAAAGCAATGGCGGGGGCCGTACCTGTGCTGGCCAATTCAAATTCTGTGTCTAAAGAGAGGCCTTGTGTTGTGGCTTGTCGACCGCCGGCCCCTCCAGCAGCTGAATCAGAGGAGGAGGAGGAGGCGTGGGAGTGAGGGTCAGCATCAAGGCAACCTGGGAGCTCTGAGGGGGAAGAGGGAATGGAGCTGGCAGAGAGAGAGACAGAGGTGGATCCTGGGCCGTCCGTTAGCCCTCAAATGGAGAGTCAACAGCCCCCAGGTCGGGAGGTGGCTGATGAGGAAGAGGAGGAACAGCTGGGTCCAGTGCCTGACACACGGATGCGCAGAAGGCAGAGGAGAGGAGAGCAGTGAAGATCTATGGGCCAGTCCTTGGGACGGAAGAACCACCACTGCTAACAAGGCCCCGGCCTAGCTTTGGGGATAAAAGACAGGGGACAGTGATGAATAGATGTGGCAGACAACTATTCATCTTCCGGACGGAAGGACGTGTTAGCTTGCGGTGAGAGGTAAACTTTTTGCCGGGGCTGCTGGCGCTCCTAATAAAGGAATCTTTTGAGTTCACTTCAGAGCGTTTGTCGTGTTTGGGGAGCTGGGTCAGAACAGTATGGTTATTTAAAATAGTCACAAAGATGCTTTTTCATGAGGCAACTGGACTTTCTTTGCTCTTCCTTGAAGACGTTTTGCTTCTCATCCAAGGAGCTTCTTTAGTTCTTCAGTTCAGCTGCCTCTTGAAAAGGCACCTTGGGATCACAACTATGACTCAGATGACTGAGAATCTTCAGACAGTTATCTAAGATACTTATACAGGTCGTCCTTGACTTACAACAGTTTGTTTAGTGACCGTTCGAAGTTACAGTGGCACTGAAAAAAGCGTGCCTTATGACCGTTTTTCACACTTACGACTGTTGCACCATCCCCATGGTCACATGGTCAAAATTCAGACGCTTGGCAACTGGCTCACATTTATGACGGTTGCAGCGCCCCGGGGATCACGTGATTCCCTATCGCAACCTTCTGACAAGCCAAGTCAACGGGGGAAGCCAGCTTCACTGGACAACTAACAACTGTGCGACTAACTTAAACAACTGCAGTGATTCACTTAACGGCTGCGTCAAGAAAGGTCATAAAATGGGGCCAAAGCCACTGTCACGCTTTGCAACAGAAATTTTGGGCTCAATTATGGTCGTAAATCAAGGATCTACCTGTACACAGTGTAGGGCCAAGCCTATGCACCAAGATACAGAAAAAAAAAGGGGGGGGGAATTTCAGGTTGAAACAGAAACAATCCACAGGTGCGGAATTGTTCTGCTAGATCTCTACCTTCTGTGTCCACTTCCTCGATTTCCGTTTCATCTTCTGAAGTCCCTGAACTCTGGGCAGCAAGTTGACCATCAGAGAGCTGCGAGAGGTCCTCAGGTTCTTGTTGAATCTGAGTTGCAGGTTTGCTTGGTCTGCTGTCAGCATCTGTTTCTCGTAGAGCCTTTCTCGTAGGATCACAAGAATGAATACATACATACATATATAAATTCATCAATGGAACCGAGATTTTGATAGATTAGAATTTAGAGCCAGTTTTACGAATGAAAAAAGGACCGGGGTTAATCGGCAGTGGAAAAATGTTGCTTTATGGGGTTGCATTTTCAGAACGCTCCAGTTGAGATGTTTGTATCTCGATCATTTTTAGTATTAAGTAAAAGTTAAAGTAAAAGAACCAAAACACCACATGAAGCAAGACACTCAAAATTATTTTTCTATACCCGAAGGAGAAAATGCAGAGTTTCTTACAATCTCATCAGCAGCAGACAAATCTGGCCGTAAGACCAAATCAAAACCATTTTCTTTTTAATTTTTTTTTTTTAAAAAAAATCCAGATTACTGAATCAGTCACATGTACCATCAGCAAATGCTTTTGGTGCAACATATCTAACGGAAATACAATGTGCTTTTGTTTCAACAAAACTTGATTAAATGGAACTGCTTCATACCTGTGGACGATTTAAAAGTGCAGGCTTTTCATCTTTGGCGTTCTGCAAAATTGTTTTATCTTCTTTTTCAGGAATGGGACTCTATGTTAGAATTAAAGCACAGGGACAGTTATTTAGACATTTGTAAAATGGACTGAAAGGTTTTGAAGGGTGCTAATTAATGAAAAAAAAAAACCCTTTGGCCTGCAACTTCTCTGGCTCCTGGGTCCATAGTAAAGGTGAAGGTGATAGAATAGTGTACCCAGAACTTCTGGCAATCATACCTAGACTAAATTTCTAAGGAAGAAAAAATCGTTTAAATTAATAATTGTAAATTATTTAAAAAAAAACAATATTGCTTGGCAGAGAATTGGAATGAAATTGAGCTTCTATGGGGTGGTTTGTTCCAGAACTTTAACTCCCTTCTCATCTACTTCTGGTTCCTTAACAACGATAAAAGAAAACCAAACTCCCTACTGAGGTAAAATAAATTGTATGAAGACAATGGTTGCTTTTTAAATTTACACAGCCAGGAGAAGCTATCTCAAAACAAAGACAGGCAATGGAAACCTTTATACTCACTGAATTTGGCAACGGGTCCATATCTACAAAAGAGACTTTCTTGTCCACTGCGGCTGAGCGCTGTCGTGGCTTAGGCTGCGGCCTCTAAAAAATGAAAAGCGAAAATATCTTGCATCAAAGTACAATCTCCCAAATCCAGTTAAGAACTTGATTTCCCTGTCATGGGGAATCATCTTACAGCTTAGAAAAGAAACCAACTTTTATCTCAAAATTTGGGAATGCTGCCCTCAGGGAGATAATGGGATACTTTCCTGTAGTCCCTAAGACGGCCACTCCTGATTTAAAAGAGAAAGTAAGGGATAAGTGAATGAGGGAGAAGGAAGTCTTTGTGCAATCTAGAAGACCGTTTCCTAATTAGGTCCTCTCTGTGCATTGCGTGGTCTAGAACAGTGGTTCTCAACCTGTGGTCCATGGACCCCTAAAGATGCGATGACATCACGTACCACATCTCTATTAAATCTCCATCTCATTAAGATGGAGGTAGTGACCAATTTTATTTTCCTGGGCTCCAAGATCACTGTAAATGGGGACTGCAGCCAAGATGCTTGCTCCTTGGGAGAAAAGCTATGGCAAAGTTAGACAGCGTACTAAAAAGCAGAGACATCATCCTGCCAACAGAAGTGTGTATAGTCAAGGCAATGGTTTGCTCAGTTGCAATGTTATGGCTGTGGACCATAAGAAAGGCTGAGCGCCAAAGAATGGAGGCCTTTGAACTCTGGTGCTGGAGAAGACTCCTGTGAGTCCCTTGGACTGCAAGGCGATCCAACCGGTCAGTCCTAGAGGAGATCAACCCTGGCTGCTCTTTAGAAGGCCAGATCCTGAAGATGGAACTCAAATACTTTGGCCACCTAATGAGAAGGAAGGACTCACTGGAGAAGAGCCTAATGCTGGGAACGATGGAGGGCAAAAGAAGAAGGGGACGACAGAGAACAAAGTGGTTGGATGGAGTCACTGAAGCAGTCGGCGTCAGCTTAAATGGATTCCAGAGGATGGTAGAAGACAGGAAGGCCTGGAGGAAAGTTGTCCATGGGGTCGTGATGGGTCGGACACGGCTTCACAACTAACAACAACTCCATTAAATCTTGAGTTAAGTCTTGGTGGTCCTTGGCTATGATCTGTGACCACAAAAGGTACTCCAAGGGGGTGAAGAAAAGGTAGAGAGACACTGGTCTAGAAGACCCATCGGTCACATTTATATGGAGAGGGCAGCTTGTTAAGACAGCTCTGGACTATGAGTAAAAGCTGAATACCATCACTGATGAGAAAGATGGAGGTAGAGGTGGACCTTCTCCTTGACCCTTCACTGGTTTCTCGTTCTGGATGTAATCCGTGAGGTTTGGGGCTACAATGGAGCTGGCCGGCTGAAGGTAAGTCAGCTTCCATTTCAGTTCAATGTTCACTGTCCCAGCGGGACAACCTTCAGGATCAGTTAATTCAAAGGTCCCTGAAAAATCAAAGGCAGACGTGAGGGCATTGCATTCATCATCCTAATATTTGGGTTCCAGAAGCTGACAAAACAGATTCCGCGATTATGCTCGGAATCAACCAAAATGAGCCTTTGCTAATTTTGATACTCTGCAATCCAGCAGAATGCAATGCTAATCTTATGCTAATCTAGGTTCACATAGAAAGCAATCATGGGGCTACTTTTGCTAAGGTTTGATTCAGCAGGTGTTGATACGATAAACATATGGATTATTGTAATGGATATTTACCATTTTTAGTTTTTTTAAAAAAATCCTGGCACGGTGTTATGTACGAATCCAATCTATAAGTTTACGTAAAACCTGATAGGAGATGAAATAGCATGGTGAACGACCAGTTTCATTAAAATATCACCCAGATTTATTTTAAAAAGTATTTCCGATTAATCTTTCATCTTGGAAAGGCTTTTTGCGCCATAAAACATGAACCATTTTAAAACAGGACAAGCTTGTGAGAGGTTCTTGGTGTCATGTCTGAGCTTGGTTGTTTCCTTGCAGACATTTCATTACTCAACTAGGTAACATCATTAGACTATCATTGATGATGTTACTTAGTTGGGTAATGAAACGTCTGCAAGAAAACAACCAAGCTCAGAGAGCACTAAGGACTTTACTGTTCTCCTCCTTCTCTCTGCAAACCCCAATTCCCTTCTAGCACTGATGATGTTACCTAGTTGGGTAATGAAATGTCTGCAAGACAACAACCAAGCTCAGAGAGCACTAAGGACCCCACTGTCCTTCTCCTCTCTGCAAACCCCAATTCCCTTCTAGCACTGATGATGTTACCTAGTTGGGTAATGAAATGTCTGCAAGACAACAACCAAGCTCAGAGAGCACTAAGGACCCCACTGTCCTTCTCCTCTCTGCAAACCCCAATTCCCTTCTAGCACTGATGATGTTACCTAGTTGGGTAATGAAACGTCTGCGAGAAAACCACCCAGCTCAGAGAGCACCAAGGACCCTTCATTTCAACCCTGAGCTACAAATATTCTCCTTTATTAGGACAAGTTCAAGAACAAACCGCAACGCTTATGATCTGGCTGAGCAAAGGCTCAGGATCTTTACCTGCAACGGATTTACCATGGGCCAATGAAATTAAAGGAACGTGTGCTTTTCCGACGTAAACCCCATCTTCTGTTTCCCCGTCATCAAAGACGTAGATATTCAAAAATTCGGATTTCAGATAACGGTCGAGATCCGCATTCATCGGCACCGGGAAGCTCGCGTGATCGTCAAACCGAGGGTGGTTGCTGCTGGGAATGATGGCGGTATCGTGATCGGCAAAGTCGAAGAACTTGTAGACCGCGTAAGGACACGGCTGGAGATTGGTCTTTCGGCCGGGCAAATCGTTACAACTCTTTACGGTAACGTGGAGCTCATTTAAGTTCCCATCAATTGAAGGGCTGCCTTGGACAGGATTGAGCGCTGGCTGTTTAATAAGAAGGAAGGGAGGAAGAAAGAAAAAAAAAAAAAGATGAATCAATGTTTTTTTTGTTTTTGTTTTTATTTTTAAACTGCAAAGGGGAACATCTACCAGTAGGCTAAATTAGCATCTAACGTCTGACATAGCTTGTAATAATCATAAAAATCACCCCAGTACAAAAGTACAAAAGGGGTGGAATCCAATTTTTTTTCCCTACCGGTTGTGGGTGTGGCAGGGGAAGGATATTGCAAAATCTCCATTTTCACTCCACTCCAGGGAAAGTATACTGCAAAATCTCCATTCCCACCCCACTCTGGGGCCAGCCAGAGGTGGTATTTGCTCAAAATTTACTCAAACTACTCAAAATTTCCGCTACCGGTTCTCCAGAACCTGTTAGAATCTGCTGAATTTCACCTCTGCTTTTGTTTTATTTCTTATGTATAATGTACACTGAAGATGGCATTTAATTTCATTGTAAGAGGTGAAATGACAATAAAGTAAGCTAACTAACTACAGTCATTCTTTGTGCAGCTGGAAGGAGGATCCACACATAAGGATTGCCACCATGGTAGAACAGGACCTGAAAAAAACAGTGCATTGTGAAATCGAAATAAAGCAACATGCTTTGGTGATTCCGACATCAATAGGTAGAGGAAGACAAGTATATTTGAGACAACCAGAATAATACAATTGAAAAAACAAAACAAAACTTGAAACTTGCCTGTTCCTTTAGATTTGCTGCGATATAGCCAAGGGCTTTTGCACGTTCTTTGTACAGCCTCATGGCTTGGTCCATGGGAACTCTTAACCTAACCCAATATTCCACGGTGCCGTAATTCTGGATTTCTCTGCCAACGCCTACAAGTCAAAGTTCACGCACGTTTTGCAAGGTCAAAAATTTCAGGCTAAAAAGATCATGGAGGTTATTTGCAATCATTGCGAAGACAACGCGGAATCCAGATTTATTAAGGTTTTAACGATTTCAACCGAACCGTTCTCTCTAAGGGTAAGATGATCAGTCTCTAAACACGGGGACTAGTGCCGCATAATGGGGTAAGCTCCCGTGATTTTTCCCAGCTTCTGCCAAGCTAGCAATTTGAAAGCACATAAAAAATGCAAGTAGAAAAATAGGAACCACCTTTGGTGGGAAGGTAACAGCGTTCTGTGTGCCTTTGGTGTTTAGTCATGCCGGCCACATGACCACGGAGACGTCTTTGGACAGTGCTGATTCTTCAGCTTTGAAACAGAGATGAGCACCGCCCCCTAGAGTCAGGAACAACTAGGACATATGTCCGAGAGGAACCTTTACCTTTACTAATAATGTTATTTCAATCTAAAAGAAACATGGGCTTTAAGTAGACCATAATTATGCAGACTACAATGGCAATTTCATATTGCCATGGCATTATTGAAATAAGACCTGGCTTGTACAGGAAATAATCCAATATAAATATGGAGGCACTCATAATAAACAAATAACTATTACCCTTTTACTCCAACTTCTTCTAGTTTGTTGTACGCTAACCTCCCCCTACCAATCTTAATGATAACAGCACGGAATTGATTTAGCTACTTAATATGTGTCAACAATAACACCGTTTTTCCCTAGTTATATCAAAAGAAGGGCTGTTTTTTTTTTCATGTGAACACAAGCTGGTAAACACGCATTTATAAATGCATGATCAGTTAAGTGACACTAATTCATGGATTAGCTTCGCTGAAATCCGCATAACTTAATCATGAGTACAAGTGCACAGGATGGCAATATTGTGTCTTCCTCTTCTAATTTAAGAAATCAGTCATTCGCCAAAAATCACCAGATGGATTTAGCCTGCCTCGACTTAATGTTTCCTAACTGTGTTGGACAGAAAACCCCAGAAATTACCGTAAGTAACATAACTTTTTTAAAAATTAACCCCACGCTTTTGGAGAGTGATAGTTGGAACACAGTGATCTAAGTAATCATAGAGGCTGGGTTGCTAAAGATATAATATTCATTTTTAAACAGAGTTACCAAACAGGGGTGAAATGCTACCGGTTTGGTCCGGTTCGCCTGAACTGGTAGTAAAAGAAATGCTACTGATTCAGGCGAACCGGTATTTCTGATGATCAGCTGTGCCACGCAATTTATTTTCACTAGAAAACAGGAAATTGTCGATCGAAAGGTCGGCAGTTCAGCGGTTCGAATCCCTAGTGCTGCGTAACGGGGTGAGCTCCTGTTACGTGTCTCAGCTTCTGTCAACCTAGCAGTTCGAAAGCACGTAAGAAATGCAAGTAGGAAAATAGGGATCACCTTTGGTGGGAAGGGAACAGTGTTCCGAAATCCTGCTTTCTAGCAAATCTAAATTGCACTGCACAGCTATTTCCCCCCCACTCCTCACTGTTCTACTTTTCTTAGAAAAGGCTTCTTAATCCTCCTTTTTCAGGGCTGCGTGGTAGTGCCTGCAATGCACATGCGTGCAAAGCGAGCATTTGGCGTGCACCACGCATGTGCGTGCGAAGCAAAACGGTAGCAGACTTCAGAGCATTTCACCGTTACCAAAGCAATCCAAAAATGCAACTTCAACGCCAACAGGTGACACCTACCAATCAAAAGGGCGGAAGCGCAGACTCTGCCGTTTTTTTCCAGAATTTCATGGAACCTGAGCTGGCAGGCAGCCGCCGTTTCGAAGTCTATGCCGTGAGCGAGATGGATTTCGAGAGCGGTGGCGCTTTTCTGCAAATACTGCAAAAAGCCGTCGTCCACCCGCACGAGATACTGAGAGGTGAAATTATAGGCTGGGCTGAGCCCTTGAACGACCAGCGTGGTCTGTAATTCGAAATCGTAAAAGGCGTAGGTACAGAAGGTGGCGGGCTCTTGGTCGCCAAAAGATCTGGCCGCTTCTGGGGAAAACACAACCCGGCTGATGTGGATCTCGAAGAGGTTCTCGCCTCTTTCCAAATGAGCCGTTTCGTCAAAATCATCCACAGGTTCATCGGCGATCATTTCTGGTCGAAATTTGTACTGTTTGGTCCCGTAAGCGATATCCTTCAGCTGGGCTGTTTAAGGCGAAGAATAGGAGGCGGACGTGAATGAATTGGGGCTGAGAGTTACATTTTTTCTTGCTGCTCCCTCGGAAATTGACAATTCTAAGCTTATATCCATAACACGCAGGGGTGCATTACATGTACATAAAAAAAAAAAAACCTAGAAATTTCATTCTGCAAGTAGAAATGAGAGTCTTCTGAATCAAGGAGAGAAGCAACCTAGAATTAAGGAGAAATTTCCTGACAGTGAGAACAATTAACCAGAGGAACTACTTGCCTCCAGAAGTTGTGGGTGCTCCAACACTGGAGGCTTTTAAGAAGAGACTGGACAACCATTTATCTAAAATGGTATCAGGTCTTCTGCTTGAGCAAGGGGTTGGACTAGAAGATCTCTAAAGTCCCTTCCAACTCTCTTTTTCCGTACTCTTGAATACTTTATTCTAGGTAGTCCTCAACTTACGACCACAATTGAGCCCAAAATTTCCACGGCTAAGCGAGGCAGTTCTTAAAAGAATTGGGCCTCATTTTACAACCATTTTTTGCCATTGTTGTCAAGCAAACCATTGCAGTTGCTGAGTGAATCGTGGCGTTGTTAAGCAGATCCGACTTCCCCCATTGACCTTGCTTGAAAAATGGTCATAAGAAGTCACTTTTTTCAGTGCTGTTCGAATGGTCACTAAACCAATGGTTGTAAGTCAAGGACTACTTGTATTTTTTTCCACAAGTCTCGGTTTACGTCAATGGCACTCTCAGGTTTTTTTTTCCAGCAAAACACAATTGAATGTGTGGCCAAGAGTGAATTCTTGAGCACACCAATCTCCTCATCTCCTTATCACCACATATCCGATCTCCTCAGCTCCTTATCTATTTTTCCCCCCCTCCTACAGTGATTTTCTGCTGGAAAATCAGAATTCTGATATACCTTCTAATTTTCTAATACGGGCGGCTCTAACGTCGAGAAGGTGGACGTAGTGCTCCAGCTTTAACTCATAATCTTGCTGCGAAGCCTCCATTTTTTCTGTCACGGATTCAACTTCGGCCTGATGATGCAAGGAAACACAGAAGGTTAGGCCTACAATCAGGGGTGAAATACTCCCAGTTCAGACCGGATCGCCCGATCCGGTAGCGATGACGGCGGGTGGTTCGGAGAACAGGTAGCAAAAATCCCTGCCCCCCCATCCCATGCCCGGCTGAGCCGCACAATCATCAGAGGCTTTTTTAAAAATTTTTAAAAGCATTTTTTCTACAACCGCTTTGGCCGAAAAAATGCTTTTAAAAATAAAAAAAAGCCTCTACCAATCAGGCAACTCAGCTGGGATCGTCAGAGGCTCTTAAAAGCATTTTTTTTTACAACCTAAAAAAAATGCTTTTAAAAGCCTCTGACGATCCCAGCTGAGTTGCCTGATCGTCAAAGGCTTTTAAAAGTATTTTTTTAGAGGTTGTAGAAAAAATGGTTTTAAAAGTTAAAAAAAAAAAGTTGGCCACGCCCACATTACGTCACATTACCCCCACCACCACCAAGCCACGCCCACAGAACTGATAGTAACAAATTTTACATTTCACCACTGCGTACAATCCATGCTTTGCGCCAGAGTTCGCCCACGAATGTCTTTTCCCCCAATACGATACCATCATTTTTTTTTCCAAATTGCTGGGATTTATTTATTTAGTGATCAAATTTAGAAACAACCTCCCCCCCACCCAATCTCTCTCACAGAAGGACTCTGGGTGACGTACCAATAAAATTACTGGCTGAGGGACAGTTAAGCCAAATTTTTGACCTTCTCAAACCTCTTTGAGTATTAAATTGTATTCTGGGGGGGGGGATCCCCGATTCTGCACTGGGAAAAACACACGTTTCTAGGTGTCTCCTTTATGAATCAAATAATATGAAATCAGCAAAATCTCATAAGAGGCCACAGACAAAAGCCAAATGCCACAGGCTGCCATTTTTGGAGGAGGAGATGACAAGGAAACAAGGAAGCTCAGAGAAGTTGGAAATCCACGTGTAGGTTTTACTTCTTTGGGTTGGTGGCAGGATTAGGGAAATTCACTCTTTCTTTTGAAGAAACAGAAGGATATGAAGAATGTTATGACTGATGCCTGAATACTTTTCAAATAGAACCTGGCTTGGGAAAATTTTGACTTTTATGTTTGTCTGTACTATGCAATCTTAAGATTAAGCCATTTATCCCCAACACCAAACCTGACTTTTAAGATCCTTTATTTGCTGGGCTTCAGTAGACCCAAACATTTAATTTAATTAGGCCGGTGTCCTGGTCAGCAAATCACAATATTTTATTTTATTTTTTGGGCATAGAAACTACGTGCTAAAAAAACCGGGGAGGAGTCATGCCTGCTGGAATTAGACTATTAAATGAAAAGTTTATTTCAAGAGTGAAGTCTAGTAGAGTTCAGCTCATTAAGATTTGGTTAGTTACCACATAAAATATTGGATTCATTAATCTTCATCATGAGATTAAAAAAAAAACAGCGAGGCAAGCACAATGACAGAGATACTCCACGTTCAACTGCAGTGAGAAAATTAAAGTACCTGATAGTCTTTGTTAATTTTATGCTGCACAATTAACATATTGCGGGTCTTTTCGAGTTCTTGAACAGTTTCTGCATGAACCGTCTGAAGATCTCGTAGGGAACGCTCTAAATCCTTTTGGCTGTCATCTTCCACTTTCTCCAAAAACCCAAGGTCTCCACTTGCTTGCTGTCTATGAACCTAGGTCGTGAAAGTTGACAGCTTTTATAATTAAAATATAAAAAAAAACACCCTTTCATTTTAATTGTAATAAATGGATCTCTCTCTTTTCAGCATTAAAATAAATCTGTGTCGAAAGACCAAGCTTCTGTCTTTCTCAGTGCTCTGCGGGGTAAAAAAAAAAAAAAAAAAGAACTCAGAACTAATTAGCAATCTGCTTTGAGCCAAATCCTATACACATCTTTAGTCAGAAATAAGTTTCAAACGAGTTCAAAGGAATCCAAGAGTCATTTCAATGAGAGCTGGTATGGTATCTGTAGATAAAAACTGAGGCTGCAAATTTCTGCATATCTAAGGTAACAGAATTTACCTCTAGTTAGCATTGCAAACTGAATTGCAAATCTCCCAGTCACGGGAATTAATAGTTCTGTCAATTTATAAACTCCGTTCTGTCAATTTGCTATATCTGCGCGTGCATGAACTCAGATGCACGCAAAACATCCTGCCTAGGTGGTGTTTCCTTACGTCAGACGGAAGATCAATGCATAATCTATGGTGCACTAGAGAATGGGCAGGCTCTGCCCACTTCCTGAACCTGGGACTTTCTACAGATGCGCTGGCCTAAAATTCCTGTAATTCTCACGGGCGGGGCTGGCTGCCAATTATGGAAATAGAGATCGGACACATCTGGAAGATGTCAGGTGGGGTGAGGCTATACCAGATTTATTACCCTTCCCAAAGTGTTGCAAATGACTTTGTTGTTGCTTCTGATGTTAAACACAGGTCTGAAATAATGCTTGTAGAAGGCTACATTTAAGGTGGGTGCATCCAAGATGATTCAGGCCTGTGCCTTCCTTCCTTCTTCCTTCCTTCCTCTCTCTCTCTCTCTCTCTCCCCTCCCTCTCCATCTATCCATCCATCCATCCATCTATCTATAAATGAAGCTTTCTTAATATTTTTTTTTCAGGAAAAAGTAAACTACGGTAATACAAACCAAAATTGGTATAGGTGAACTATCTATTCCTGGAACTGGAACTGCACTTGAAAATTCTTCATTGTGTTGTTTGATATAAATAATATAAATATAAACATAAATATAAATGGAAGCTACAGGCCTGAATCATCTTGGATTGATCCACCTTAATTATATATATAACTATATATATAACTATATATATTCGGCTTCATGCTTCTGCGATCACACACATTGCTCCTAGAAGTTGCCTCCAAAAATCGTGGGCGCTTCACCACTGGAGATTTTTAAGAAGAGACTGGACAGTCGCTTGTCTGAGATTGTATAGGTTCTCCTGCTTGAGCAGGGGGCTGGACTGGAAGACCTCCAAGGTCCCTTCCAACTCTGTTATTCTATTCTATTCTATTCTATTCTATTCTATTCTATTCTATTCTATTCTATTCTATTCTATTCTATTCTATTCTATTCTATTCTATTCTATTCTATCCTATCCTATCCTATCCTATCCCTATTCTTTTCTAGTCTTACTCCTACTCCTACTCCTACTCCTACTCCTACTCCTACTCCTACTCCTATGTCCTGTTCTATCTTAACCTGCTACCTTTCTGTCTTTTCGGAGTAGACGCAGTGGACACATCCAAGCAAAGAAACATGAGCTCGCAGAGGGTTGACACACAGCATGAGAAGAACTCATCTCAAGAACCAGATGTTCGCAGGATCACATTGGGTGAGAAGAGAAAGAGCTTGAGGAGGGGGGGGGGCTGTGACCAGTTGTGCTAGTTACCTTGAGGAGCATGAGAGCCTCATTGAGGTCGGCCACATCAACATCATTCTCCTGAAACAGAGAAATAATTAACAAAAAGGTTCTCTTCAAGAAATGAATAATGGAGGGAAGACTCTCTCTTGCGTTCACATACAACATGACATTCAGCTGGACAGCATGAATAAATGAACACTGTCGTATCCTCCATTATTTGGTTCAGGGCTTTTAAGAAAGAAGCATTTGCATAAAATATAGAAAGCTTCCCCTCCCCCACACCCCTTTTTAAGAGACATTCTCTAATCTGTTTTGATTAAAGGGAAAAAAAAAACCCCACAAATACCTTTATTTCTACTTGGAAACCACTTCTGGACTTTGTGCTTGAGGTGGCAAAAAAACGAAACTTTGATTTTGGGTTGTATCGATTAGCTAGATTTGTTGTTATAGAAATGGCTAGTTTCTATGATTATAAAAAAGTAAAAAGTTGAGGGTAGATGTTAATGCCTTATTTTACTGCACCAAAGGAGTCGGAAGTCAATGCCTTTTTTCTTCCTTGTTCCCTTCCTTTCCCCCACTACCACTTCCCTTTTTTCCTTCCTTAATTTCCCTAATATTTACTTTTGTATAGCAACAGCAATAGCACTTAGACTTATATACCACTTTACAGTGCTTTGCAGCCCTCTCTAAGCGGTTTACAGAGTCAGCCACTTGCCCCCAACAATCTGGGTCCTCATTTTACCCACCTCGGAAGGATGGAAGGCTGAGTCAACCTTGAGCCTGGTGAGATTCGAACGGCCAAATTGCAGGCAGCCGGCTGTCAGCAGAAGTAGCCTGCAGTACTGCACTCAAACTACTGCGCCACCGTGGCTCTATTCTCTTTGTATGTTGTATTATACACTAATAAAAAAACCCCTCTAATTCTCTAAGTCATTCTCTAAAACAAGGAGGGAAAAAAAATTCACCTTGGTGAAAAAATGCACGCGGGACTTCAGCTCTTCCAGCTGCTGCTTCTGTTCGAGACAGCGCATTCGCAGCTCCTGGTTCTCCTTGGCAAGCTTTTCAGTTTGGTCTCAAAAAAAAAAAGGGGGGGGGAGAGTCTTTTTTTTATATATATACACTCGGCAGAATCGTCGTTCGGTCTGCTTAACTTGCAACACGTTTAAGTGTAGGGTAGGGTCACGTGATCCCCTCTTACAACCTTCTGAAGAGCCAGGTCAATTGGGAAGCCAGATTCACCTAACAAGCATGTTGCTAACTTTAAGAACGGCGGTGATTCACTTTTAACAACCGTGGCAAGAAAAAGTTGTAAACTGGGGCAACACTCGCTTAAGAAATGCCTCATTTAGCAACAGAAAGGCTCCATGGCAGTCGTAAATCGGGAACTACCTGTATTCATCTATAAAACGTTTCCAAGGGAGGAATGTAGTTTCTGGGGGAGTGGTATTCGGGTTTAATTTAAAACAAATTTAAAAAAAAAACTGAGCACAGGGTCTTAGGCTCTTAAGAAAACAAAGATTAAGATAATCTACCGATAAAACAAACAGCCGTCAAAAGCTATATCATCATCTGTAATCAATACAAGGGAGGGTGACGACCCCTGCATTCCATGTTACCAAGAACGGGAAGACAGAGGATTCTTAAGTCTGCAATTAATTTTTTTCAGCATTAAAAAATAAATAAAAAATCCAGTATTGAAACGTTCCAACCGAAAGGATAATAAAACCTGAAACTCATCGGTAAAACTGACGGGGAGAGAAGAGAGAAGGGAGTGGCGTTGGGAAGCAGGCAAGGGATCAAAACGGTTTTTGCTGTCCAAACAAATTTGCGAAGTTTCAGAAAGGCTTCTCCGACAGACGATCAATGAAATCGAGAGCGAATGAAACGAGAAAAGTTTGCTCTGCTCACTGAAGAGGACAATCCACTCCAGAGCCAATTTATTTCCTTCGTGGTGATTTACTCTAAGAAACATCAACAATTAGAAGTAAAGCCGGGGTCCCCTTTTAGGAGAGGACGGGGGGCGGGGGGGGGCGGGGGGGGGGCGGGGGGGAAGATTTGCAAAGAGAGAGCCATCATAACCCACCGAGCTCCTATTTGTATTTCTGCTACAATTCAATCCAGATTTACATCCTCGCTGCTGTTTCGGGAAATCTAAGCTACACGAAAAATATATATATTCCTGCGGGGGTATTACAAACTTTGATTTTTGTCTGGGATCAGGGACAATTGTGCCTTTTCTGATTGGAAAATATTGCACTGTGCAGAGATGGATAGATTGACATTGAAAATAAAAGATAAAGGAGATACAGAGTACTATTCAACGTGGAATAGATTTTTATCAATGCTTAGAGATAAGAGGTAGAAATTAGATGAAGAAAGATCATTGTTATGTGTAAGTAAAATATGAATGTTGTCTATAATTATAAATATGCTCGTATAATTAATAGACACTGAGCTTGTCGATCAGAAAGGTCGGCAGTTCAGCGGTTCGAATCACTAGTGCTGCGTAACCTAGCAGTTCGAAAGTACGTAAAAAATGCAAGTAGAAAAATAGGACCACATTTGGTGGGAAGGGAATAGCGTTCTGTGTGCCTTTGGCATTTAGTCATGCCAGCCACATGACCACGGAGATGTCTTTGGAAAGCACTGGCTCTTTGGCTTTAAAATAGAGATGAGCACCGCCCCCTAGAGTCGGGAACGACTAGCACATATGTGCGAGAGGAACCTTTACCTTTTTATAATTAATATGATCATAAATAAGCTAATATAATTATAAATATGGTTATAATTGTTACGTGTATTATCATTATCACTGTCAGTATATCTGTTATTTTTTTTTCGTCTGTAAAACGAAATGCCGGGATAATACACTGCCTTCAAAATATTTATATATAAATTAAAAACCTGACTTACAAAACCCCCAAACATTATCACCTGCCTTCCACCCGAAGTCCAACAAGATGGTCTATGATGGTTTCACTGCATTTATATTTCACTGCATTTTTTTTTTTTAAATGTTATCTAATTCTGGGTTTTATTTAATTGACCAAACTAAGTAATAATTTTAATTAGCAATTTTATGATGTTTGTGTGTCTATATTTTTCTTGACTGTACACCGCCTTGAGTCCTACGGGAGAAAGGCGGTATAGAAATATAATAAATAAATAAATAAATAAATAAATATTCTATAAGAACCTTCTGACATTGTCTATTCAGGGCACCCGAGGCCGACCTGTGAGAATCAAGAGGTAGGCCAAGGATTTTAAACCAGAAGACCCATAATTTGGATTCCTGTTACTAGTTAAAATGATTTAGTAGCGAGAAGACAGGAAGAATGGCCCCTCTTTCTCCCTGAGCTAGTCAGAAAAAAAAATAATAATAAATTTGGACAGCAGACCAACCTGGCCTGGCAACAGCACCTTTGTTATGTTCCCTGATGTTCTCCACGACTTAAAACTCAAAAAGAAAATCGGCACGCTTGGCCCGTACACGGGTGTACCTCGTTCCATTTTGATTCTGTCCAGGATATTGTTTTTTTCGGCTAAATCTGCTTTTAAAGCCGCCTCGAGCTGACCGATCTGCCGTTTCAGCTGCTGCTCCTTCAGCTTCCACTGCTGGTCGTGGGTCACCCTGAAGGCACTGAGAAATTGAATATGACAAAAGGGGGGGGGGAGAAATGAAAACACAAGACATTCGCACGGGTAAACCACTCTTTGCTCTCCTATGCATGCCGCGTGGCACGTGGGGGGCCTCCGTGAAACGGTCTCCAACCCAAAAAAGATGGAAGCTGGAAGCCAGGGCAGAGAAAGGACCACGATCGTCAGGACAAGCCAATAAAGGAGAATATTTGTAGCTCAGGGTGGAAACGAGGAGCCCTTCATTGTCGTGCTCTCTGAACGTGGCTGCTTTCTTGCAGATGTTTCATTACCCAAACTAGGTAACCTTATCAGTGCACTGGTGACATCACCAGGTTTGGATAATGAAATGCCTGCAAGAAAACAACCAAGCTCAGAGAGGCATGTTTGTGAGTCTTTCTTGGGAATGAAGGGAACGCAGGATGGACGGCTGTGGGTCGAAGCGCCTTTCGCTGGCTCCAACGATGGGTCACACACAGAAGGTTTTGTGGGATGAGTAATGGAGTTGGCCTAGATTTGGAGCATTATCCCCGCTCTATGGCAGGGTCCACAGATAGATGGATAGATTGATGGATGGATGGATGGATGGATGGATGGATAGATAGATAGATAGATAGATAGATAGATAGATAGATAGATAGATAGATATGGATGGATAGATATAGACTGATAGACAGATGGAGATGGATGGAGGGATGGATGGAGGAAGGGAGAGAGGGAGAGAGGGATGAATGGATGGATATGGATGGACAGTTAGATAAGATGGATGGAGGGATGAAGGGAGGGAGGGAGAGAGAGATGGATGGATATGGATGGATGGATGGATGGATAGATAGATAGATAGATAGATAAGATGGAGGGAGGGAGGGAGGGAGAGAGACAGAGAGGGATGGATGGATGAATATGGGTGGATGGATGGAAGGGCAGATAGACAGATAGATAAGATGGAGGAAGGGAGATAGAGAGGGATGGATGGATGGATGAATATGGATGGAAGGATGGAAGGGCAGACAGACAGATAGATAAGATGGATGGATGGAGGGAGGGAGGGAGAGAGAGAGAGAGAAAGAGAGGGATGGATGGATGGATGAATATGGGTGGATGGATGGAAGGATGGAAGGGCAGACAGACAGACAGATAGATAAGATGGATGGATGGATGGAGGAAGGGAGGGAGGGAGAGAGAGAGAAAGAGAGGGATGGATGGATGGATGAATATGGGTGGATGGATGGAAGGGCAGACAGAATAGATAAGATGGCGGGAGGGAGGGATAGATAGATATAGACATTCAGACATACACATATATACACAAATACACACACATACACACATACGGAGTGGACCCTGTCATGGTGTGGGAATGCTAGGAAGAGAATGCACACACACACACACACGCACACCATCTGCAACTGGAGGCTTCTTCTGGTGCCCTGCCTTGCTTCACAATCAGGGGTTTCCTCATTAAGCCTCTGCAAATTGACTGTAATTGCTTCAATTTTCTGTTCGGCACCAGAAAATGAATTCAGCGCCCTATCTCATTTCATGTTCCGTAGGTTTAGCTCCCTAATTTTTTATTTATGTGATATTAAGCGCTGCTGACAGAATTTACACAGACTATTACCTCGAAGCAACTTTTATAGAAATATCAAGTGGAGCCGCGGTGCCAGCCCAAGGCATTTCTGGCACCCGAAAAGTCAAAACGACGTTCCACTTGGCTCCGTACCGGAGTCCGCATTTTTCAGGAAATTGAGATGTTGCGGGGTAAGAGCTGGAGGCAAGAAAGGGGCATCCAAACCCCCCCTCCCTCCCCTTCCATTGGCTGCCTGAAATGGATGGGTCCTCCTCGGAGCGCGGAAGGGCAACATTATCTGTACAACAGGGCAGAGATTCTGGGAGGGAGGGAGGGAGGGAGGCGAGTAAAGGATTTATTGCTCCCAGCCCCCCCAAAATAAGAACACTTCAGAAAAGCCCGTTCAAGACTGTAAGGATCACTTAGAATGCTGCATCCAGTTTTGGTCGTCACGATATATAAAAGATCTTGAGAACGAGCACAGAGAAGAGCAGCAAAGATGATTAGGGGACTGAAAGCTAAAATAAATAGAACAGAACAGAACAGAACAGGGAATGGAATGGAATGGAATGAAATGGAATGGAATGGAATAGTTTATTTATTTATTTATTTATTTGTCAGATTTATAGAATTCTTTATGGAATGGAATAGAATAGAATAGAATTCTTTATAGAATGGAATGGAATATTTATTTATTTATTTATTTGTCAGATTTATAGAATTCTTTATGGAATGGAATAGAATAGAATAGAATAGAATTCTTTATAGAATGGAATGGAATGGAATGGAATGGAATGGAATGGAATGGAATGGAATGGAATGGAATGGAATAGAATAGAATAGAATAGAATAGAATAGAATAGAATAGAATAGAATAGAATAGAATAGAATAGAATAGAATAGAATTCTTTATTGGCCAAGTGTGATGGGACACACAAGGAATTTGTCTTTGGTGCATATGCTCTCAGTGTACATAAAAGGAAAGAAAAAAGAAAGAAAAAAGAAAAAATACATTAATAAAGAATCATAAGATACAACACTTAGTGATAGTCATAGGTTACTAATAAGCAATCAAATCATACTAGGAAACAAACAGAACAATATAAATCGTAAAAATACAAGCAACATGGTTATAGTCATAAGTGGGAGGAGATAAGTAATAAGAAGGATGAGAAGAACAATAGTAATACAGTCTTAGTAAATATGAAGAATGGTTGCAGGAATTGAGTAGTGAAATACTCCATACTTCACTTAGTCCTCCAGGGAAAGATAGAAGGCAAACGAGGTCCATGCAGAAGAAGAACATTGTGGCTTCAAAATCTAAGGGACTGGTTTGGACAAAACTCAACAGCACTTTTTCGTGCAGCTGTTGATCAAAATAGGATCGCCAACATCCGATGACGGATATGGCACAAGAAGAAGTAGTCTAGTGAAAAGAAAGACTAGGGGTGACATAATAGTGCTGGAATGGCCTGGGAATAGCCCAGACCTTAACCCAATTGAAAATCTATGGATCGGACTAAAGAAACTTGTTAGTCTGAAGCGACCCAGCAATAAAACCCAGTTAATAGAAGCAATCCTTCAATCTTGGTTTCACATGATAACAGCTGCAGAATTAAAAGACTTGGTTCACTCCATGGGAAGACGTTGTAAGGCTGTAATTCATACTAAAGGTTACCCAACTAAGTATTAACTGACATGGTGATATTTTTTGTACATCTCATTTTTTCTATGGTGATCATTTTTGTATATCTCATTTTTTCTACGTGTTTTGCTTTTCTTCTTTATACTGTAACTCCTATTGTAATAGCAAATCCTTCATAAAAGTTATTATCATTACATTCTTGATTAAATTACCTTCCCATTGATATATAATTTTATGGTACTACTCCAAAAAAAAAAAAAAAAGTGGTGTTATTAGCTAGGTTTAGAAAAGACACTTTTCCCAAAAGGTTTCCACAATTTTGGCCACTACTGTAGTTTCTTTCTTTCTAGAGGCAAGAAAAAAAATGACAGAAGAGAATAGAACTAAAAAGAGAGACAGAGAGAGAAGAGAGAGAGAGATTGATGAGACTGCCAGCTGGGCAAGCGGCCCTAGATCAGGATTCAATCTCGTAAAAGTTAAAAGACTGATGTAGTGAAGAACATGGTTGGCAGTTCCTAAGGACCCTAACCAGGACCCAAAGGAAGTTCTTCAATGCAGGAGCAACTTAGTCACCCTAGAATGCTCCCCGAATAATATTAATGGGAAAGCGAAGATGGACAAGATTCTTGAAATCACTTTTCTAAGGCGTTAGCAAACTTCACCTGCTCCTGCCTATTCAGGTCATTGAGTTCAAGATTACATATCTGTATTTCTGAGTCAGATTATTTTCGTTGAGAACATTTAAAAAAGAAAAAGAAACCGGAGTTTAAAAGAAATTACTCCATTCGTTATAGTTTACCTGTTATATAATTTATCATAGTTTTCCTTTAAAAGGTCCCTCTCTTTTTCCAAATCATTAATTCTGTCTTGCAGCTGGAATGAAAAAGAATGTTAGCGGGGGATTCATGGCGGAAGGAGATGAAAGCAACAATTACTAATGTTCAATAGGTTTCCTAGTTAGGTACCTGGGCCACCTGCTTTCTCTTGCCAACGAGGGACTGATGATCCCTTATCATCACCTCAGCTGCTCTGATGTCACCAAAGGACAAGACCGATTACAAGGGTACCTCCGTCAAAAGTATTAACAATAATAACGTTTCACTGACGAAGGTGTTATTTCTTTGGGATGAGATGAACGTATTGGCAGGTTTGATTTTATTTATTTATTCTATCCGGCCTTTTAATATTTTTTTAATACATAATGCAAGGCATCAAATATTCCTAATATGCCTTTTTCCTCCTATTTTCCCCGCAACAACAATAATCCTGTGAGCTAAGAGAGAGTGATTGGCCCAAAGTCACCCTGCTGACTGTTATGGCTAAGGCGAGACTAGAACTCATCACCTCCTAGTGGTTGGCCCAAAGTCACCCAGCCAGCTTTCATGCCTAAGGCGAGACTAGAACTCACAGCCTCCTAGTGGTTGGCCCAAAGTCACCCAGCCAGCTTTCATGCCTAAGGCGAGACTAGAACTCACAGCCTCCTAGTGATTGGCCCTGTGTCCTCCAGCCAACTTTCATGCCTAAGGCGAGACTAGAACTCACAGCCTCCTAGTGATTGGCCCAGTCACCCAGCCAGCTTTCATGCCTAAGGCGAGACTAGAACTCACAAGCCTCCTAGTGATTGGCCCTAAGTCCTTCAGCCAACTTTCATGCCTAAGGCGAGACTAGAACTCACAGCCTCCTAGTGATTGGCCCAAAGTCACCCAGCCAGCTCTCATGCCTAAGGTGAGACTAGAACTCACTTGTCTCTTAAGGAAGATAATTCTACCTCCTTTACGAGTAGAAGTCCAGTGAGACTTTTGACCCATTATGTAAGGCTTTAGCAGTCATCCTGGGAAAGGAGGAACTCTGTGTCCTAAAACGGCTGACCTCTTGGAATGAATACTAATATATTACTTGGAGGCAAGACTTTTGGAGAGAGGTTCACGGAACGATGGCTCCCTTTCGATCGCTCAGATTCATATGAATCCTATTGCGGCGCAATAATAGTAGGAACAACTCTGGGTGGGAACAATCGACATAGCACGGAAAATATGCAGTGTGAAC
Organism: Pituophis catenifer annectens; assembly: GCF_029215685.1. Lineage (NCBI taxonomy): Eukaryota > Metazoa > Chordata > Lepidosauria > Squamata > Colubridae > Pituophis > Pituophis catenifer. The sequence continues at coordinate 21,397,443 of NW_027256893.1, forward strand.
GAGTTATAAGAACATTGGAGGGTAAATACCATACGTCTGCCAAAACGCATCTGGCAGATTCCTGCTAGCGATAAGCTAAACGAAACCAGATTGTTCAAATTATCAAGATCGCCTCGAACTGATTTGGTCCCTTCCACGAAACATTTTTTGGTTCTGCTCCCACTTGAGAACGCTGGGAAAACTCCGTGGCTCTTTTAAATACTATATGCACAAAAAAAAGAAAAGAAAGATTTGCCGCTTCACCTCTTCCGAGCGTCGTCTCGAAAATGTGGTGGCCTGCAATTGTCCCTCTAGGTGGAGGCACTTTGAACGTTCTTCTTTAAGTTGCAAATTCAGTTCTTCCCCCTTGGCTATTAGGGCATCGTGGCTCATTTTGAGATTTTTTTGCTTCTGCGAGAGTGAAGAGGGGAAGGAAGATAAAAGAAAGAGGGAAAAAAACGTTAGCGCTAGATAAGTCATATTTAGGCTACATTCAGAATCACGTAGTTTTTCTCAACGCTTTATACTTGGACTAAGACAGGGGTCAGCAACCTGTGGCTCTGGAGCCGCATGTGACTCATCCCTCTACTGTGGCTCCATCACTGGTCAGCTCCACAATTGATAGTGCTTTCCGGTTAGGGTAGGTAGAGGAAAAAGATGCTGCGCTAGAAGGAGTCTCTATGGTGGGGGAACCAGACTTCCGGTCGGCAGAGGAAAAAGGATGCCACACTAGAAGGAGTCTCTATGGTGGGGGAACTGGACTTCCGGTCAGCTCCAGAATTGAATGTGGGGCTTCCGGTTAGGACCTTTGTGGCTCTTTGAGTGTTTAAGGTTGCCGACCCCTGGACTAAGAGAAGGTGCCACCTTCACTCTGTTTATGTATTGGTCCCTGCTTTTGTTAATTTTTTTTAGGTTTGAATCCTTAAGGCTGAATGTTGTTAAATGGTTTTACCGTTCTCGTTGTTTTATATTGTGTTTTTATGATGCTGTAAGCTGCTCTGAGTTGATTAACAGTCAGATGGGTGGCATATAAATAGAATTTTTTAAAAAAAGGTAATGGGAGTCCCTGTGGATTTTATTCCACTGGTCATTGCTGACTCTTATCTGAGTTTCAAGGCCATTGAGCTGGCACTGTCTGAAGACATTTCCATGATTATGTGGCCGGCATAAGATCACGGAGCACTGTTACCTTCCCATCAAAGTGGTACCTATTTATCTACTCACATTTCCAACTGTTAGGTGGGCAGAAGCTGGGGCGAGGACAGGACCTCACCCTGTCTCAAAGTGTTTGGGTCTCGAACCTGGGCTGCCGGTTTTCCAGCTGAAAAGCCCAGCATCTTAACTGCTGAGCCACCACGCCACTCATATAAATATAATAAATAAATAAATTTTAACAGTATGTGATATCAATTGAGCATCCAGGAGAACCTCTCGCCACGGATGTGACCTAGACGTAGCCAGCAAGAGTACAGAATGTGAACCTTTCCTAATACCTGGTTAGAGTGCAGTACTGCGGGCTACTTCTGCTGACTGCCGGCTGCCTGCAATTTGGCAGTTCGAATCTCACTAGGCTCAAGGTAGACTCAGCCTTCCATCCTTCCGAGGTGGGTAAAATGAGGACCCAAATTGTTAGGCTGACTGTAAACAGCTTAGAGAAGGCTGTAAAAGCACTGTAAAGCAGTATATAAGTCTAAGTTGCCCTTATTGCCCTCCCTCCCTCCCTCCCTCCCTCCCTTCCTTCCTTCTTGCTACAATGGTTAGAATGTAGTATTGCAGGCTCTGCCCATAGCCAGCAGTTTGATCCTGTCTGGCTCAAAGTTGACTCGGCTTTCCATCGTTCCAAGGCGGGTAAAATGAGGACCCAGATTGTTGGGGGCAATAGGCTGACTCTGTAAAACCGCTTAGAGAGGGCTAAGCACTGTGAAGCTGTATACAAGTCTAAGTGCTAGTGCTACCGCTGAATTGAGGAGGGTTAAGAAAAAAGCTATTAAAACATCTCCCGGTGTTTACAGAGGAGGTGACCAGGCTGTGCTTGAGGGTGGGATCAGATTCCTGAATGATATGGATGAAAAATCTCAAGGATTTACCTACCTCCTGAAGTTGAAGCAATTTTTCTTCCACCGTTGCAAATTCGCTGGTTTTCTCTATCAGCTGTTTGTGGAGTTTGATCATCTCTACGTTGTCTCGAATGCTGAGCCTCCAAAAAGCAATTTTGATTTTTGCCCCCCCCCAAAAGACAGAAAAATCATGGTCAGATTTTTTTTTTTTTTTTTTTTTTTTTACTAAAGCAGCCATGCATGCAATTTTGATATTGAAATCTGTAGCCTTGAAAACAGTTTCTTTGTAGCTTAATTCCCAACGCAGTCAGGGGAAAAACCTATTAGTGTGGCCAAAAGTCGTTTTTCCTTTCTTGAAGTAAACATTACAGATAGTTAAATCAATCCATGCTTCAGTGAAAGAGGGCTGAACAATGTTGACGAGTTAGACATAATGCTTCATGCCATAACAGTATGGTAAATGCAATAGTTAAAGGAATAAATTGATATTTATAAGAGGCAGATCATTTTGTTTTGCTATCAAGCAGCTTCCAAACTTTTGCTGTTACTTTTTACTGGCATTTTTTTTCCACCCCTGGAACTTATTTCCTTCCTCAACTCAACTAATTGCAAGGCCTGTGATTTAACATTGTACATAGACGATACTTTGAGCCCGGTATTAAAATAAACTGCAGATGTCTTTTTAACACTGACCGGCGTGGGCGAAATTCTATACGGCTAAGATGCTGTTATACATTTCCCTTGGTGAGATTCAATAACAAATTCATAATTTTATCTTGTGAAAAGTTAAATACAGATAAGGTATCAGAAACGTAACATTTGATCTCATTGTTATTCTATCTGCATGGCTGCATCAAGCCAAGATAATTTTTTTTAAAGGAAACTCCTTAAAGGAGCTTAAGTGCTAATACCAAATAAAGCAAAAAGATAAACAGAATTTCACATCTTGAAATACGCTGTTTCTCCCCCAATACTTATCTGCTGAAGACAGATTGGAAAAATTGTTCCACTGCTGGAACCAGATTACAAAGCTGATACATCTGTAAACCAGCTGAAAACTTAAAACTATATCTCTCCCATATGTACACATACATACACACACACACAGAATATATATATATTCTACTTTACACACACACACACTCACATATCTATCAGGGATGAAATCCAGCAGGTTCTGACAGGTTCTGGAGAACCGGTAGTGGAAATTTTGAGTAGTTCGGAGAACCAGCAAATACCACCTCTGGCTGGCCCCAGGGTGGGTGGGAATGGAGATTTTGCAATATCCTTCCCCCAGGAGTGGGGGGGGAATGGGGATTTTGCAGTATTGTTTCCCTGCCACGCCCACTGAGCCACACCCACCAAGCCACACCATGCCCACCAAGGCACGCCCACCGAACCGGTAGTAAAAAAAATTGGATTTCACCACTGATATACCGTATTTTTCAGACTATAAGACGCACCTTAGTTTTTGGGGAGGAAAGTAAGAAAAAAGCTGATTGGCGGGTGGATCGGCCTCCCAGAATACACCCAATCAGCTGTTCCCAGAGGTGAATTTTAGCAACAGGTTTGTTGGTTATGAGCTCTGTGCCTTGCTTTTTTGCTTTTTTTTTCTGCCTCTGAAACTTCTGAAACTCTGTTTCAGAAAAAACTTTTTTTCCTGCCTCTAAAAACCTCCGAAACAGCTTCAGAAAAAAAGCCCCTGAAGCTCTGTTTGGAGGCTTTTTTTCTGAAGCTCTGTTTGGAGGCTTTTTTTCTGAAGCTCTGTTTGGAGGCTTTTTTTCTGAAGCTTCGTTTCTGATGCTTTTTTCAGCCTCTGAAACCTCCATTTGAGAAACTGGACGGGGCTACATTCGGAGTATAAGACGTACCCAGATTTTCACCCTCTTTTTTTGGGGAAAAAGGTGTGTCTTATACTCCGAAAAATACGGTATATTTATATAAAAAGTGGAAGGGACGGCATCCCTGCCAGACTCTAAGTGCAAAAATGAACATCATATTGTGTTTTTATTACAGTTATCATGCTTTTCACATCAAACAACTTGATTGCCTTCAGAGAATGTCTGACAAGTCCTCCCTTTTATTTTTAAATAAAAAGGAGGGCTTTTTTTTTTTTAAAAAAAAGGTGTCAGTGTCCTGCAGATGTTACCCTAACAGCTCTTAATTATCCAGACTTTCTAGATTATTCCATAGTGTGGGGGTGGAAGGTCTGTTGGCCAGGTCCAGATAAGGCAGGAAAGTATTGTTAATTTCCAAGCCACGATAGAAAATGGCAACAGGCCCTCATTGCCGGTTATCTTTTTCAAGAAAAATTGCACCTCATTCCTGCTTTGTGGGATAGTTGCCACAAGAGCAATCCTCTATTGTTGTCGTTTTATATTGAGGCATGTATTGTTTCACAACTGTATTTGTTTTACATTTTACATTTCTGTTACATTTCTGTTATATTGATATCTCCCAATCCTGTGAGCCTTTTTCACAGGTAATGTCGGCCATCCTGTGGTTTTATTTTGAATTTCCGTGAAAGGGTTAGCATAGTGATGGCTAACTTTTTTGCCATCATGTGCCAAAAGCGGGGGGAACGCAGGGCAGTTGTGAGTGTGCATGCCCACGCCCATAATTCATTGCGCCCTGCCCCCTCGCGCATGCGACCCCCCTGCACTCCCTTCACTTTTGGCACATGATGGCACCGTGGGCCTGGTAAGTCTGTTTTTCACCCTCCCCAGGCTCCAGAGGCTTTCTAGGAGCCTGAGGACGGCGAAAACAGCCTTCCCCATCCCCCTGGAGGCCTCCGGAGGCCGGAAACAGCCTGTTTCCTGACTTCCAGTGGGCTTGGAAGGCCCAAAAATCAGCTGGCCGGCGCGTGCATGCACGCTGGAGCTGAGCTAGGATAATGCTTGCAAGCTCACCGATATGGCTCCGTATGCCACCTGTGGCACCATCATGGGGTTAGCACAATGAGAGCTACAAAAAGAACGGAAAAATACATACAATAACAGACCTCCGGATTTTTCGTCGGGCCCTGAAAACCTATTTATTTCAACTAGCTGGGCTGGCTTGAGTTTAATTTTAAATTGATTTTAAATTGAGTTGTTTTAATTTACGGCCAAAATATTTAATTATTTTAATACTGTTTTTAAATTTTGTATGCTCTGTTTTTACTTTGGCTGTGCACCGCCCTGAGTCCTTTTTGGAGAAGGGCGGTATAGAAATTTAATTAATAAATAAAATAAATAAAATAAAAATGATATGTGGAGTTATTTCTGAGTACAGCTAGTCCTTGACTTACCACAGTTTGTTTAAGTGACCGTTAGAGTTAGAGCAGCACTGAAAAAAGTGACTTATGACCATTTTTTGCAGTTGCATTTGTAGCATCCCCAGGATCATGTGATCAAAATTCATATGCTGGACAACTAATTCACACTTATGACCGTTGCTGTGTCCGGGGTCATGTGATCCCCTTTTGCGGCCTTTTGACATGCAAAGTCAATGGGCGGAGGGGAAACAGATTTGCTTAACGACCGTGTTTACTAACTGAACCACTGTAGTGATTCACTTAAGAACAAGTGGCAAGAAAGGTCTTAAAATGAGGCAAAAGTCAGTTAACCACTGTCTTGCTTTAGCCACAGAAACGTTGGGTTCAGTTGTGGTCGTAAATCGAGGAGTACCTGCATTCAACTCTAATCTGATGATCTTTCTCTTTTGTCCTACCGTTGGCCTGTGGCTTGCTGCTCTTTCAGTTGGAGGAGAGCGACTTCAAACTCTTCTTCTTTTTTCTTTTTCTCACTTCTTAGCATTTCGATCGCAAGCACCAACTCTTGATTCTGTCCCCGCAAGGATTCAAGCTCATTCTCTCTGCAGGTCGACCGAGAAAGTTTTCCCGATGAAAAAGCAGAAAAATTTAAAACTTAAAAAAAAAAAAAAAAAAAAAAAAGAATACAGAAGGAAAGCTGCGTGTTTAAATGGGGATAAGTGGATCAGTAATTTATTCCTTTTGTATCCTTACGATTTATATTGATATTGTTTCCTAGTATGATTTGATTGCTTATTTGTTCCCTATGACTATCATTTAGTGTTGTACCTTATGATTCTTGACGAATGTATCTTTTCTTTTATGTACACTAAGAGCTTATGCACCAAAGACAAATTCCTTGTGTGTCCAATCACACTTGGCCAATAAAGAATTCTATTCTATTCTATTCTGTTCTGTCCTGTCCTGTCCTGTCCTGTCCTGTCCTGTCCTGTCCTGTCCTGTCCTGTCCTGTCCTGTCCTGTCCTATCCTATCCTATCCTATCCTTCTCTTCTCTTCTCTTCTCTTCTCTTCTCTTCTCTTCTCTTCTCTTCTCTTCTCTTCTCTTCTCTTCTCACTATTCTAATTCCATTCCATTCCATTCTTCTCAAAGAGCAGAGGTATTCTAAAGGGTTTATTTGGAAGAAATGGACAATTTCAGAAACATGGGTAACGGATTAGCTCATTCACTGAGCTAAAATAAATTTAAAATAATACTTGAAGAAACAATTTTTTTCCCCAAAAAATATTTTTATTTTTTTCTTGATCAGTGTCTCAATGTTGTCTTTTCCAAAACTGCCATAACTAGAAAGCAAAAGAAGCCTGAAATATATAAATCATGTTGCTACATTCAATGGGCTTGATCCAGAGTTATATTAAAGAAAAGACATCTAAACTACCTTCTGTTCTGAATTACAACTATAACTGTTGATCACTACAATTAATAGTGTTTAGTTGCTATTCATTGGGGGGTTTTTTTTGTAAGTGGAATTACCAATTTTCCAAAAAAGGCAAAGGTAAATTTGGGAGATAGAGAGATTGAGATGGGCAGAGAAGCAGAGAATAACCTCATCATTTTGACTTTTGGAAAATGGGTGCTTTGTACCAACTATACCCAACGAGGCAGCCATTTTACAAATGGTCAAACCGAGCCTAAGTAACCGCCATTTTAATTTTTTTGGAAAGTCCTCACAAATGGCTCCAAAATCCCAATATGTCTACCGAACCTCCGACATTGAAAAATTCAATGTCAACTTTTTATAGGAGAACCCAACAAAACTGAACAGGACTTGCCCGGTGTAATTTTTTTTTTTAACTTTCCTTGAGAAGCTTAACAGGTTGATCAGAGGAGGAAGAAAAGAAGGAGGAGGAAGAATTCCAAAAAAAAAAAAAAAAGCCATACAAGTTTTTGATCTCTGCTCTTGCTTCTTCAAGTAAACTGTGTCCATACTTGGAAGGCAATTCTTCAACATTCTGCAGCCTCATCCCTGGTAGGAAAGGTGAGGTGGATGGAAGGAAATAAAGAGAGAAGCACGTTCGTTGATTTGGAAGTTGATCCACGATGACAAACATAATTGATCCATCATCACCACGACCAAGCTGTCAGGCCTGGAAGCCATCTTTGGCATTGGGCCTTCAGGCCTGCCACATTTAATGGTGTGGGAAACTGGGAGCGGGGGGGATTGTACAGAGCATGGGTGATATATAGTCATAATAACATTCCTTTCTCAGAGAGTCAAGGACATTTCTTGGAGCCTGAGTGGCGTAGGAGGCTAATGCCTCCTACTAAGGCAGCATTTAACATCCAGCTGCCTGCAATTACTGCGAGTTCAATTCTCACCAGGCTCAAGGTCGACTCAGCCTTCCATCCTTTCTAAGGCGGGTAAAATGAAGACCCAATTTGTGGGGGCAATAAGCTGACTTTGTATAAAATATACAAAAGTATGAAGGCTATTGCTTAACACATTGTAAGCCGCCCTGAGTCTCTGGAGAAGGGCGGCATATAAAAATAAATAAATAAATAAATAATAATAAAAAAAATCTAAGACACAGGTTTAACCTCTCACCTATCTGAAACGTAGACAGTTAAAGGCTCAATCTGATACCTTTCTTGGTGGCCTCGTGGACCCTCAAACCTTCCGTCGCCTTCTTGAGTCCCGTGTTAACCCGTGCCTGGACGTAATTGTAGGGTGTGTGTCTTTGGCCTTGAAGCTGAAGCTGCTGTTTGGTAGAAATCAGCCTGTTGCGTATCATTTCGTTCTGTTTTTCTAAGTCCCGGACCTTCTCCTGAAGTTGTTCGATGACTTCCTCCATCTCCACGTCCTGACCCAGCCGCCTGGGGACGCCACCGATCTGCTCTGCTTTCTTCTTGTCGTTAATGAGACGTATTAACTTAGTGGCCATTCTGAGGAGACAAGTCAGATGTAGCCAATGGGGTGGGGGTGGGGGGGAGAAAAGGAAGGGGGGGGGAAATCAGCATGAAAAAGCACTTTGTTGAAAGGAACATAATCACTGTGAAGACTTTCGGCGGTCAAACCTGAGTAATAAATTTCAGGTTTCGATAGAACTATGACGGCCTGCGAAGAGGCCTTTGAAGATAATTGGAACCACCGGCCAGCAATCTGCTTTATAGCACTGACAAATAATAGTTTCCTAAGGCTTATCACTGAAAGTTTAGTCAAGTGGGAAGGGAGACATATTTGGTCCATATGCTGCTCAAATTTGGAACGGATGACCTTCCTAAGAAACTGTGGACTCTGCTTAAGTGTCGTTAAAGATTCGGGATGTGGTGAGGCCAGGCACAAAGGCTGCAGTTCCATGTGATATTAAACTATCCCATGTATGCTTGCAATATGTAACACATTGCGCTGATGTCTTGCTTCCATGCAAGGACAGGGGAACAAAACCCACGCGTTTTCTGCCAAATAAAAGAATTAAAATGAGTAGATGGACCAGGCCAGCTTTTAATCATCCTCTGTGCCTTGCTGCGTCTTATCCTTAGCAAATGATAGGATAGGATAGGATAGGGTAGGGTAGGGTAGGGTAGGGTAGGGTAGGGTAGGGTAGGGTAGGGTAGGGTAGGGTAGGGTAGAGTAGAATAGAATAGAATAGAATAGAATAGAATAGAATAGAATAGAATAGAATAGAATAGAATAGAATAATGAATGAATGAATGAATGAATGAATGAATGAATGAATGAATGAATGGAATGGAATGGAATGGAACAGAATAGAACAGAATAGAACAGAATAGAACAGAATAGAATAGAATAATAAATGAATGGAATGGAATGGAATGGAATAAGAATAGAATAGCAGAAGAATAGAATAGAATGGAATGAAATAAGAATAGAATAGAATAGAATAGAATAGAATAGAATAGAATAGAATAGAACAGAACAGAACAGAACAGAACAGAACAGAATAGAATACAATTCTTTATTGGCCAAGTGTGATTGGACACATAAGGAATTTGTTTCAGGAGTGGCTTAACAGCTCGTGGTTGGATAATAATTGGATGCAGGAGGAATGGTTTTCATCTAATTTTAAAAGGGTAAATTTTTGCTTTTGGCGTCTCCAGAGTTGTACCTTTGATTCCTCTCGAGTTTTGATAAACAGAGGGAAGCTAGAACAAAAGACAAAGGAGCGTGGAAGGGTGATGTAATACCCCCCAAATCAGAAGATACTCGCAGCAGTGAAGGATTGGGTCAGGGAGCAGGACTTGGCAGGCTAAGAAAGAAAAGGTGGCTTTGATGGAAGAGGGAAGTTCAAAACTTTACAACATCGGTCGCACATCTCTTTAACGGCTGCAACTACTTTATAGGAAGACATTGGATTTCTTTTCCTGTTTCTTTGTGGAAAACCCAGACGGGAGCCTGAAAATAGAGGCACACTTCATCTATTTAAGGATTTACAACCCCCCCCCCCCTTTTTTTAGCAAACTCCTACCTTTTTCTTTAAAGAAAAAAAAAGAACAAAAAGCAGATGCGTGAGGAGGGTATGATGTGTTCAGCCGCTGGAAATGAACCCAGAAGTGACTTGCTATAGTGAACAAAGAAGGTTAAAGTCTCCTGAAGGTTTTTAAAACAATTTAAGAGTTTTGGATTTTTAAAAAGGAAAAGAGTTTTTAAAAAATGACAAAGGAACCCAGCTTAATTATTTATTATCCCACGATAGGACACGCTCTGCAAGTACAGGAAGTCCTCGACTTACAATTCATTTAATGACCGTTCGAAGTTATGACGGCACTGAAAAAAGTGACTTATGACCATTTTTCACACTTACGACCGTTGCAGCACCCCATGGTCACGTGATAAAAATTGATATGCTTGGCAATGGACTTGTATTTATGACGGTTGCGGCTTTCCCGGGTTCATGCGATTCCCCCTTTGGTGACCTTTTGACAAGCCGAGTTGATGAGGAAGCCAGATTCGCTTAACATCTGTTTGACTCACTTAACAACTGCAGTGATTCACTTAACAACGATGGCCAAAAAAATTTTGCCAAATGGGGCAAAAGTCACTTAACCAATGTCTCACTTAGCAATATAAGTTTGGGGCTCAATTGTGGTCATAAGCCAAGGACTACCCGGGTTTCATTTTACAAGCAACATTTTAGGGAGTCAATAGGGAAGCCAGACCTTTTGATCTTATCCTCTTGCTTACGGGCATGTTGTTTCAGCAAGATGTTCTCCTCGTGTAAGCGAAGGTATCGATCTTCAAGTTCCTCCCGGTGAATCCGCGAAACGATTTGCCGAGCCCTAACATTTTGGGCAGCTGATGGTTCTGCAAAAGGAGAAGGAGGAGGAATCAAGGGTTAGTTTTGTTTTGTTTTGTTTTTAGGACTACCGTAAATTTTGCTGATGGCAGATTTGAGGCCAGGAAAGTTTTGCGAACTCCTCTGCAATGGCCTTAGGGAAGGTTGAGCTCAGGGATGAAGTAGGTAACGTCCTTCTAACGGTTAGGACTTTACGAGATACCAGTTCAGATTCCAGCTCAGGGTAGAAGTTAGAGAGAATGTGCACAGAGGAAGAAAGAAAGAAAGAAAAAGAAAGAAAGAAAGAAAGAAAGAAAGAAAGAAAGAAAGAAAGAAAGAAAGAAAGAAAGAAAGAAAGAAAGAGAAAGAGAAGGAAGGAAGGAAGGAAGGAGTCAGATAAAAGAGGTCTGAGTCTGGTGCAAGAAAGTAAGATGAGTAAATTATGAGCCCCTCCCTAGTTTAAGTGAAGATAAAGGGAAGGAGGAAGCACATTCAGACATGCAAGTTTCTGTCCCTATAGCTTTGCAATATACACCAAACAGGTAACCTCAGGGACCCATCCATCTCTTTAAGATAAAGGATTTCCCTGTCCAGTCATGTTCCATCTAGGGGGCACCTCTCATCTCTGTTTCTTAGCCGAGGGAGCCAGCACTGTCTGAAGACATTTCCGTGGTCATGTGGCCAGCATGATTATATCATGAGGCACACAGAACGCTATTACTTTCCCACCAAAGTGGTACCTATTTATCTACTTGCATTTGCAGGCTTTCAAACTGCTAGGTGGGCAGGAGCTGGAGCAAGGAACAGGAGCTCACCCCGTCGTGCAGCACTCAGGTCTCGAACCTGGGCTGCAGCTGACAAGCTCAGTGTCTTTAACCCCTGAGCCCTGGTGTGCCCGTAACCCTCTGTGAGGATTTAATTACTATGATTGTAGTCAAACTGGAAGGAGGCTAAAGCTTGCTTCCTACCAAACAAAATAAATGATACTATATGTACCCTCAGAGATAATTTAGCAGAAGAACCTTTCTACCATACAAAGACATTCAGGAGTTAATCCGATTTCTAACCAGGGTGACAAACCTGAATGTCCTCCGAGGTTTAGACCTACGTCTCTCACTGGGAGATCTTCCAATGTTTCATCAGCTTCAGCGGACATGGCTGAGGTATAAACAGCAGGGCACTACGAATTTCCTGCTCTGTTTATAAAACAAATGACACAGAGAACAGAGCAAATTATGTTCAAGGAGAATATCTGTAGTTAGGGTTGAAATGAGGGATCCTTCATCTCCACGTTTTTCAGGAAGAACACAAGGATGGGTGCAGATCTTACCTTGGGAGCCATGATCAGAAAAGGCTCTTCTCCTGGACCCTGCCAGCAGTTACAACCTTTGTAGCATCCTCATTAACAGATTAAAGAGTTGGAAGGGATCATCTGTAGATCATCTAGTCCAACCACCCCGCCACCCCGCCTAAGCAGGAGACCCTACACCATTTCTGATAGAGGGCAGTCCAGTCGTGTGATCATAAAATTCAGAGGCTTGACAACTGACTCACATTTACGACAGGTAGTCCTCGTCTCCCCACAGTTCGTTTAAGTGACCGTTCCAAGTTAGAGCGGCACTGAAAAAATGTGACTTATGACCATTTTTCGCAGTTGCATTTGTAGCGTCCCCAGGATCATGTGATCCCAATTCATATGCTTGACAACTGGTTCGTACTTATGACCGTTGCTGTGTCCGGGGTCATGTGATCCCCTTTTGCGACCTTTTGACAAGCAAAGTCAACGGGGGGGGGGGGGAACCAGATTTGCTTAATGACCATGTTTACTAACTTAACCATTGTAGTGATTCACTTAAGAACAAGTGGCAAGAAAAGTGTCAGTTACAGATTTCAGTTACAACGGCATTGACAAAAAGCGACCTATGACCGTTTTTCCACACTTACAACCCTTGCGGCGGATATCCCCGTGGTCACGTGATCAAAATTCAGACGCTTGGCATCCGACTCGTATTTATGACGGTTGCAGGGCGATCCACCTTCGGCGACCAAAGGGGGGGGCGGGAAGCCAGATTCACTTAACGGCAGGGTTTTACGGACTTATCAGCCGCAGTAATTCAGTGCCAAAAAAAAATAAAAAATGTCCTCAAGCTTCAGCTTCGCCAAGGTCTCACTTAGCAACCTGAAACGTCGGTCTCCATTGTGGTCATAAGTCGAGGACTGGCTGCGTACATGCATAGGTGAATCTTGTCGTCTGCGGCATTTTATACACCTACCAGCTCAGAGGTTGCGCCCTTCTTTTTAATAATTCCGGATCTTTCAGAAAAAAACATAAAGCATCCCCAGTCAGCCCCCATCAATCAATCAATCAATCAATCAATCAATCAATCAATCAATCAATCAAATATATTCCTAGCAGAATCACCTACAGATGCGGCAGCCGATCTCTTTCCTCCGGGACTGCATCTCCTCCTCCTCCTCCTGTCAGGCTCACAGCAGCCTTCCTCCTCCTCCTCTTCTTCTTCCTCCTCCTCCTCTTCCTCGCTGCGTCGCGTTCCCCCGTTAGCAACCGCCTCCGTTGCTATCCCCAACGTCACTTCCGCCCCAGGGCGCTGCTCCAAAGGAAGACGTGTCTCCTCTCTCCCTCCCCCCCCCGCTGCGCTGACTTCTGGGAGTTGTATTTCTCCGGCACGGAATCCCTCGCTTTCCCGCCTGCGGGACGCTAACTACGCTCCCCCCATCCCTCCCGTGTTTCCGGGATGGCACCGGAAGCCACGCGGGGCATCTCGGGAGTTGTAGTTCCAGTTGTAGTTCCAGGCAAGGCTGATCAGCGCTGCCCAAGGAAGGCAGAAGAGGCTGTTTCTGAACAGTTCGAGGCTGGAAGCGAGTCGGGTTCTTTCGCACGTGGGAAAAGGCGGCCGAAAGGAGCATGAGGAGGACCCGAGGGGAGGAAAGAGAGAAGGAGGCGAAGGTAAAGCTTAGCCCAAAAAGCACACGGGCTCTGCAGGTGCGCTGGTCCTTCCAAAGCCGAAAGTTTGATGCAAACCCAAGTTTGCAAATTCAGCGTGCAAAATTCTCGGCTTTTGCACAAAATCTCGGCTTTTGCACAAAGAGAAGCAACCTAGAAATTTGCCATTTAGTGAAAGAACCGTGAACCAGCGGAACGACTTGCCACTAGAAGTCGTGGGATGCTCCCAACGCCAGAGGTTTGTTTTTTTTTCAGAAGAGATTGGACAACGGTTTGTCTGAAATGGTAACAGGTAGTCCCGGGTTTACAACAGTCCGTTTAGTGACCGCTCGAAGTTGCAACGGTACTGGAAAAAAAGTGACTTGGGATCATTTTTCACACTTACCGACCAGTGCAGCATCCCTCACATGGTTTTACATTGGGATGCTTGGCAAACGATTCACATTTATGACGGTTGCAGTGTCCTGGAGTCATGTAATCTCCTTTTGGGACCTCCTGGCAAACGAAGTCAATGGGGAAACCAGCTTCACTTAAAAACATGTTACTAATTTAATAATTCCGGCGATTCGCTTAACAGCCGTGACAAGAAAAGCCATAAAATGGGGGCAAACCACACTGAACTGCCAACAAATTTTGGGCTCAAAATTGTGGTCGTAAGTCAAAGACCACCTGTATCGTCACTGAAAGAAACATTTACGTTTTAATAAGAGATACAGTTAGTAAGACTGTGAGTTGTTATGTGAATCTGGCTTCTCAATTGACTAGCAACGTTAGATTCACTTAACAGCCGTTACAAAAGGGGACCAGGTAACGCCGGGACACTACCGTCTTTGAATTTTGATCATGTGGCCATGGTTTTTATTTATAATAGCTGCCTTGAGTTACGTATAAAATAAATGCAGGTCAGGTAACAAATCAAATATCAAATAAATAAATCACAGCAATGTGAAGAAAAATATCAACTCCTGAAGCTGTTGAAGGCAGATTTAAGTCTTTCAGATGCCAGGAAAAATACCTCATTCCTTCCCTGATATTTCTGGCTGCATTGCAAATAACAAATTTATATCTAAGTTTTCCCCTTACTTTCTAAAAGAATACACTGTTTAACAGTGCAGCTCCACAGATAATTATTGGAAATACTTTGCCCTTTAATGTATTTTATTCTCGGGGCCAATTTGGGTAATGTTGCAATTGTTGTGAAGCATTCCAGCAAGAACTGTAACTTTGTCTTTCCATGTCCCGTAAACTGCAACAAGAAAGGCAAGTTTGCTTCTATTATTTCATTGTGTTTCATTTGTTTTCTTCAGAATTAAAGATTCACTGGGATAATCTGTTTTTTATAGCGAGGGTTCCTGAGAGCTCCTCATTTAGAGGAAGTAATCAGTTGGATAGTGATTACAAGGTTGATTCATCACTAACCTATAATGTTTCCATGAAGTTGTGTCAATGCAAGACAAGAGTTGGTTTTACAAGCCATAATTGATGGCCTGTAATGTGGAGGGAACTTTGCCAACCTCAAATTGTTCAGAAAACCGTTTCAGCAAATCATACTTTCAAATGAGGTGCTTCATCCGTGTGAATTATGGAGTATACAGGCATTTATTGCCCCATTAGATATGGAGTACTCAAATATTTGCATGGTCAATGATGAAGCGTCTAGAACAGTGTTTCCCAATCTTGAAGGTGGGGATTGAAGGTGAGGAGACTTCACCAGTTGAAGGTGAGGAGACTTCAACTCCCAGAATCCTCATCAATGACTATGGAATTCTGGGAGTTGAAGTCCATATACCTGGACATGGCCAAGGTTGGGAAACTCTTTTCTAGAAGTTCAAGGATAGGATTTCAGGTTTCACATCTCTGGAGTAGAAAGTAGTCTTCCAAGTGGCTTCCTGGTTCTTCTGTGTAGGTGGATAGTCAAGGTTTTTTTACAAATTTAGACAATATCAGAACCATGTTATGTCACGGCTGAGGAACCTACTGTGCCTCAGGAATGAAGTTCTCCCTTGTTGGATTGGATGATGACATGATAAAGGCTTTGGAGTAGTAGAGTCACAATCTTGGGTGCTCCTTCTGGGGCCACTTTGGCCTTGATTTTCCACATTTCTAGTTCCACCTTCAGGCCCTGGTGCTTCTGCAGCTTGCCATACTCCTTCCTGATGTTGGTGTCACTTGTCACTGCTACATCAATCATCACCGTTGTCGTCTGGTCCTTGTCTACTATCACAGTGTTTGTCTGATTACCCAGAATCTGCTTGTCTGTCTGGATCTACTGCATTTCCCCAAAAATAAGACCCTGTCTTATGTTTTTTTGAACCCTGAAATAAGCGCTTGGCCTTATTGCCATGCACTCAAAAGCCCGATTGGGCTTATTATCAGGGGATGTCTTATTTTCGGGTGTGTGTATGTAAAAAGTTAAAATCTTGGGTGTTTTCCCACGTCATTTAAAAGTCTGTTAGTTAAAATGCTTAAAATCCTGGCTAAGATTTCAGCTCAAAATCCTCCAAAATCCCAACAAAACACTTTGTAAGGTCTTTTAAAACTCTGGCTATAATCCTAACCAACACTTTAAAGGTTTGGCAACGTTTCGACAAGCTCTCTACCTTGTCATCTTCTGGCCTTTACTATCAGTTTAGAAGTTGTGGGTCCTGCTTCATTATCCTAGCTGCAGCCTGACTGCGTGTTAACGGCCCAGCTTACTTGAATCCGAGTAAGGGTATGGCTAGCTGATGAGAGCTAAATAGCTTGAAATATTGCTTAACGCATTGTAAGCTGCCCTGAGTCTCCGAGGAAGGGCGGCATATAAATCAAATTAAAAAAAAAATAGATCTATACTAGTCTCCCTTTATTTCTTTATCAGCAAATATAAATTTGATATAAAATGGTTTGTCGTGAATGCGACTGCTTGAGGGCTCCTGGACTGGAGCTGAAAGATGAAACGGAAGCAGTATGCTCCCTTCCATATTGGGGTAGACTAGGTGCTTCGATAGGAAAACACTTAATATATATATATATGTATATGTACCCTGTTTCCCCGAAAATAAGACCCAACCAGAAAATAAGTTCTAGCATGATTTTTCAGGATGCTCGTAATACCCAAAATAAGCCCCAGTTAAGATTGTCAGCCAAACGGATGCATTTAGTATTGTATTTCCCCCAAAATAAGCCCTAACCAGAAAATAAGCCCTAATGCGTCTTTTGGAGCAAAAATTAATATATTTTCGGGAAAACACGTTGTGTGTATGTTACACATACACAAACTGCATGTGTTTGTGTGTGTGTGTATATAAAACTTAAACTGTCTGCTCAGAAGAATCTAGGATGCTAACCCGTTGGCTCCCCCCCACTCCCAGCGCTATTACCGAGACAGCTCGCTGAGGAATAGCGCGCGTGGGGCATAATGCATCACCTGTGGGTTGGAAACAATGCCCTGATTCAGGAGGGCGAGCCGATGAAAGGTAAGATGGAGAGCGTGGCAAATGCTCTCTGTTTTAAAATTCATCACGGCCCCGGATCGCCTGCTTCAGATTGCCCCAGCTGTTAACTCTGCAACCATTACAATAATGGCTTTTGTAAATGAAGGAGAACTAACACACACATATACACACACACACGTCCTTGATTACACCAGAGGGGTAATTTTCTCTTCATCGGTAATGGCAGCCCGAGTCTCGTATTGATCAGCCCATCAAGATACTAATCCTCTGTAAAATTACTTGTTATAACTGGAAATGTGTTAATCCAAGGCGGCCTGCGTCCCCCTGGCTCTCTGCTTGCTATTGAGCGCAGGCTGTTGAGATGGTTTATTTTTCATGATTTAAACCCCCCTGCCCTCGATTGGATCTTCCTTGGCGAAGAAGGGCTGCCGGCTGGACAGCCGCTTAATCTTTCGCACTTAGCCCAAGGAATGTCCTTCTGGTTTCTTTTCTTTCTTTTTCCCCCCCCTTTTTAAAATGGCCTTTTTAATTAAGGAGTGAGGTTTGTCTTACTGAGTTATATCCGGACTCAGATTTATTAAGCAGATAAAATATAAACGGGAGGGAAACTTCTGCAGGGACGTATTTCCTGTGCTGTAAATAAGCTCAGGGATGTATCTAGCGAGTGCTTAAGCACCTGCCAATACAGGTAAGCCCTCTTATTTACAACCGCAATGGAGCCCAGAATTTCTTAGCCAGACCGTTGTTAAGTGAATTTGCCCCATTTTAGGACCTTTCTTGCCACGGTTGTTAAGTGAATCAGTGCAGTTTTGACTGAGTAACACGGACGTTAAACGAAGTTGGCTCCCCCATTGACTTTGCTTGTCACAAGGTCACAAATGGGGATCCTGTGACACCCCCCCCATCCCGCCGGATACTGCAACTGTCATAAATATGAGTCAGTGGCCAAGCGTCTGAATTTTGACCACTGGGGATGCTTCCACAGTGGTAAGTTTGGAAAACGGTCCTAAATCATTTTTTTTTTTTTTCAGTTGTAACTTGAAACAGTCACTGAGCAAACTGTACCAGGGTTATCAGCAAGCCTTGGAAGGGAGTGAAGGATCTTTTTCCTTGGTTCAAACATTGCTTGAAGGATTCTCAAATCAATGCGATAATAATCACAACTTTAAGAATATTGCGAGGGTCAGGCAGCAGCGGCTTTTAATTTGTTATGTGAAAGTTTGCGGACCTGGTACAGGTGGTAACCGTCAACTTGCAAGAATTTTTTTAGGGACCGTTCAAAGTTACAACGGCCCCGAAAACAAGTGACTTATGACCGCTTTTCACCCTTACGACCATGGAAGCATCACATGATCAAAATTTGGATGCTGGCATCTGATTGATATTTGATCCCCTTTTGCGATCTTCTGATAAGCAAAGTCAATGTGGGAGCCAGATTCTGTTAAGAATGGAATGGAGTGGAATAGAATGTAGAGTAGAGTAGAGTAGAGTAGAGTAGAGTAGAGTAGAGTAGAGTAGAGTAGAGTAGAGTAGAATTAGAATTAGAATTAGAATTAGAATTAGAATTAGAATTAGAATGAATAGAATAGAATAGAATAGAATAGAATAGAATAGAATAGAATAGAATAGAATAGAATAGAAGAATAGAGAATAGAAGAGGGAAGAGAAAATAGATTTGAAGAGAGAATAGACTAGCATAGCATGACATGACATGGCATGGCATGGCATGGCATGGCATGGCATGGCATGGCATGGCATGGCATGGCATGGCATGGCATGGCATGGCATGGCATAGAATAATAGAGTTGGTAGGGACCTTGGAGATCTTCTAGTCCAACCCCCTGCTGAAGCAGGAAACCCTACACCACTTCAGACAAATGGTTGTCCAATCTCTTCTTAAAAACCTCCAGTGTTGGAGCATTCACAACTTCCGGAGGCAAGTTATTTCACTGATTAATTGTTCTAATCAGTGAAACTACTTTCCTCCGGAAGTTGTGAACTGCGGTAATTCCCTGTACAATTGTGGCAAGAAAAGTCGTAAAAGGGGGCAAAACTCACTTAACAACCGTCTCGCTTCTCGACGGACATTTTCGATTGTAAGTCAAGGACGACCTGTCTTCTTAGAGATGAAATCCTAAAAACAAAACAACAAAACAAAACAAAACAAAACAAAACAAAACAAAACAAAACAAAACAAAACAAAACAAAACAAAACAAAACAAAACAAAACAAAACAAAACAAAACAAAACAAAACAAAACAAAACAAAACAACAGCCAGGGCATTGCATTGTGGAAAGTCACTCTTAACGCCGAGAGAATCCTAGTGTCTCTTTATTTGCCGCTTGTCTCGACAGTTTTATATAAGGTGATAAACTTCGCTTGATGCAGCTGCTGGGGTCACCTCTGCCCTCAACTAATCAAAGAGTTTAGCCGGAGGGAAGCATTTATTTCCCGGTTTCCATTATTATTATTATTTTCATAGCCGTAAAAGAGGGTTACGCACGCATTGTGTGTGTCTAAGGCTGCAGTGGTGAAACGAGGTATTGATCGGCTGCATTTGGCAATTTCTTCCCACCCGGCGTCGATATCATGTCGGCAGAGGACTACGCCGTGGTTGACCTCACAAATAGCTTCTTTACGTTCCCGTCGGAATTCAGATGATAAACTACGCGGAAAACCGAATCGATGGATGATTAGGAAGTTTGGAATGCCAGATCGCAGCCCCGCAGCAAGCAGAAGTTCAGGGAACAGAGGGGAGAAAGGATGACTTCCTGCATAGAGACATAAACAGTGGCAATCCTCGACCTAATGACCAAAACCGAGTCCGTAACTTCTTTCCCTAAGCGAGACAGTTGTTCAGTGAGTTTTGCCTTGTTTTATGACCTTTCCACCGTCGTTAAGCGAATCACTGTAGGTGTTAAAGAAGAAACACGGTTGTTTGGTGAATCTGACTTCTCCATTGACTTTGCTTATTAGAAAAGGGGATCATGTGCAGCGGTGGGTTTCAGAAATGCTTATCACCGGTTCGCCGTGCGCGTGCATGCTCGCTTCGCGTGTACGTGCACTTTCCACCCATGCGCCTGGCCGCCCGTGCATGCGTTTTGCTCTCACGCGTGTCTTCTGTGGCTAAATAGGACGGCATTAGTCGACCGTACAGGTTCGTCTGAACCGGTACGAACCGGCAGTATACCACCTCTGACCACGTGACCTTGGGACACTGCAACCATCATAAATACGAGTCAGTCGGCAAGCGTCTGAATTTATTTATTTATTTATTATTTTATTATTCGAATTTCTATATTTGGATTATTTGACCATGGGGATGCGGCCACGGTCGTACAATAAGTAAAAAACGGCTGTCAATCAGTGGTGGGTCGCTCCCGGTTTTGTCCGGTTCTATAGAACCGGTAGTAAAACTGGCGGGAGGCTCCGCCCACCCGCCACGACGTCATCATGGGTGATCTGTGCATGTGGAACCAGTAGTAAAGATAAGTAGGACCCACCCCTGCCGTCGATCCCTTTTTTCAGTGCCGTTGCAACTTCGAACGGTGACTAAACGAACCGTTGTAAGACAAGGACTATTAGTTAATTCTTCTCTCTATCTGTGCTGTTCGCTTGGAAGCCGGTGAAGGTTTGCTGTTCGATGTTGGCATCGAAACATTATTAGCCCAGGATTGATATGAGGGGTGGAACTGGCGTTTATCTTAACAAATGAAGGTTTTCCCGGCCTCTCCATCCCTGAAGTATTTTATATGTTAATGTTATGTTCTAAAATAAATAAATAAACACAGCCCAGCTAAATGAGCTCGCTTCATTTAAATCTAAACAAACGTCCCAGCCTTTCCTGTGCTAACCCGCCTTTAAAAATAAGGGACACGTGTGATATGCAAAAGAGGGCGAATTGGTGCAGGATCGTGCAAGTTGCGGTGGGGCCCCCGAAACCATCATTCTTTTTGGAACTCATGCTTGGAAACAGTTAAATATTGTTGCTGTGACAGTATGTAATTGAAGTGATTAGACTGGGTTTTTTTTTTTAAGCAGCATGGTGCAAAATATTGTTTTCCTTCGGTAATAAATAAGATTGTCAGCTAATCTGTCCTGGTGTTGAGTCCTGGTAATTTGGCTTTCTTTCTCTCTTTCTTTCTCTCTTTCTTTCTCTCTTTCTTTCTCTCTCTCTCTCTCTTTCTTTCTTTCCTTCCTTCCTTCCTTCCTCTTCCTTCCTCCCTTCCTCCCTTCCTTTCCTTTCTTTCTCTCTCTTTCTGTCTTTCTTTCCTTTCTTTCCTTCCTTCCTTCCTTTCCTTTCTCTCTCTCTCTTTCCTTCTTTCTCTCTCTTTCCTTTCTTTTTTTCTCTCTCTCTGTCTCTCTTTCTTTCTTTCCTTTCTTTCTTTCCTTTCTCTCTCTCTCTCTCTCTCTCTCTCTCTCTCTCTCTCTCTCTCTCTCTCTCTCTTTCTTTCTTTCTCCCCCCCCCCCACCATAGAACTTGTCTATGCAAAGGAACATTCCTTCATTTTAGAGCTATGCATGAAACTAAGTCCCCACTCCTGGGGGAAGAATATTGCAAAATCTCCATTTCTACCCACCCCACTCTGGGACCAGTCAGAGGTGGTATTTGCAGTTTCTCCAAACTACTCAAAATTTCCGCTACCAGTTCTCCAGAACCTGCTGGATTTCACCCCTGCCCGTGGGCCAGATCTAAGGACCACGCGGGCCAAATCCACCCCCCCCCCCGGGCTTTGAATTGGACACCTCTGCCTTATACTAAGCTTTTTTTTCTCCCAAGGATCTTTGCTTTTACTTTGGTTTTCACATGCTAATAGCCAAATGTCTTTGCTCCTTAAAATGCAGGCTAAAACCCCTCAAGGGGACTCGGGTTTTTATCTTCCTCTTTCTCCGAGTTGCCGAGATGTCAACATGTGTGATAAGACGATGATCTGCTCCCTTCTTTGATAAAAAATAAAATGACCTCTCTACCGTGTGATGGAACCGCCCGAGGCTGTCTTAACTTTTTACTATCTCTCTGTGTGTTTTCTTATAAATGAAACAAAGGCAGAGAAGCCCAGGATATTTCTACTTACTGTAGTGTTTTTTTTTTCCTTCTTCTTCTTCTTTACATTTCTGACTGTGGATAAAATAGACCTGTGGATAAAATACAAGACATCAGCATTGTGGTGTCAAATGGGACATCGGCAACAAAAATACGTTTTGTTGTCTGAATTCTTGCTATCCAAAGAGATATAGTGGAGAATTTATATCTCTTCACCCCCCCTGGGGCAGAGGTTCAAAATTTCCAGTTAACCCCTTTTTCTCCACTTTTGTGTGTTTCTGGGGGGGGGGAATACTTGGACTTTCCTAAGCAAAGAAACGGACACTTCCTGTTTATTAATGGCTTAGGCCTGGGGTATTTGGCGGATCACCTGCGGCCAGCAACAGCTCCCCATCGCCCCGTGCGCTCACATAGAGAGGGCCTACTTGGGGTCCTGTCGGCCAAACAATGTCAGCTGACGGCCCCTAGGGAGCGAGCCTTCTCTGTGGGCGCACCTATCCTCTGGAATCAGCTCCCCTTGGAGCTCTGGGTAGCCCCGGACCTTCGCTCCTTCCGCCGTGACCTTAAAACATGGCTGTTTCGCCAAGCTGGCCTGGACTGAATGGGGTTTTAATGGGAATTTTAGTTTTATTGTTGAATTTTAATTGGACTTGTTGTTGTTTACTGCCCTAAGTCCTTGTGGAGAAAGGGAGGCATATAAGTCCGATAATAAATTAAACTAAGGATGCAGATGTTTGCAAATGAAGGGGTTTTTTTACACACCGGTTGCCAAGCGCACGAATTTTGATCACGAGTCCCTGGGGATGCTACTACGGTCATCAGTGTGAGTCGCCGATCCCTTTTTTTCAGTGCCGTTATAACTTCAAACAGTCACTAAACGAATGGTGCCTATATCCAATGCAAATCCGATGTTACTGTACTGTTTTTCTTACAAAAAAAGATTTGGACAAATTGGATTTGAGGTGGGATTTCAGATCTGCTCAATGATACGGACCTTTTTTAATTGGTCGAGAAGTCAAACCACCTGAAATCTGTCCTAAGAATGGAAGCATCCGGATAAATCAATTTATTCAATCAAAGCTCCTCCTACCCCAATGTCAAACGTTGAGTTAGTTAGTTTACTTTATTGTCATTGCACCTCATACAATGAAATTAAATGCCGTCTTCAGTTATACATTATAACTATATAAATAAAACACAAACACACGTCCTTCATATTCCATACGCTTGAATTGAAAACCCCTGATATCACATTAATATTGCACTATACAGTAGAATTCAATATAGTTACCGCTCTGGGATAGAAGCTGTTTTTCAGCCTATTTGTCCTTGTTTTTATTGTCCTGTACCGTCTGCCAGATGGTAATAGTTCAAAAACAAAAGAGTGCCCAGGATGAGATGGATCTTTAAGGATGTTTTGAACTTTCTTAAGGCAGTGGGAACTATAAAGCTCTTCCAAGGAGGGGAGAGGGCAATTAATGATCCTCTAGGCCTGGGGTCGGCAACCTCAAACCCTCAAAGAGCCATAAAGGTTCTAACCGGAAGCCTCCCATTCAATTCTGGAGCTAACCAGAAGTCCGGTTCCCCCACCATAGCGTCTCCTCCTAGTGCGGTATCCTTTTTCCTCTACTTGTCCTAACCAAAAGCCCTATCAATTGTGGAGCCGACTACATTAAACCCACTCATAGAGTCTCCTCCTGGCACGCCATGTTCCCCCCTGCATCTGGAAGCTCCTCTCAAAATAGTGGCACCGATCAGCAACAGGGAGCCGCAGCAAAGGAATGAAAGAGCCACATGCGGCTCCAGAGCTGCAGGTTGCTGACCCCTGCTCTAGGCAGTGATGTTAACCCTCTGGAGCGCTGTCCTATCTGCCACTGTGCAATTGGCAAACCATACACAGGCGCAGGAAGTTGAAATACTCTCTATGGTGCAGCGGTAGAAGGTCACCAGCAGTTTTTCATTCAGTTGTTGTTTCCTGAGAAGTCTTAGGTAGTATAATCTCTGCTGGGCCCTTTTGACCAGTGTTGCAATGTGAGCTCCCCAGGTCAGGTCCTCTTTTTATGATAACAGATCAGCAGACATTTGGAAAAGTCTCCAAAGAAATACCTTCCCACCGACACATCTTGCTGCAGAACTCGTAACCCTCGAAATAAAATTGGCATCGCTGTCGAATTAGATGATTGTTGGACCTCACATCAAGCAGGGCCATAGAATTAGGGATTTGCTGAGAGCAGAAATTCACAACCTCCACACAATGGAACAAGTTGCAGCGCGAGAGACCGCCAAGTACCGAAACCCAAGGCCCCCATGTAGAAACCAGCGCGGGAATTAAATTCTTGGCCTTTTCCGCCACTGTTTCAAAGTCACCAGAAATTTGGCCGTCCCCGAGATGGGGAGACATCTGTGTGACATTTACAAAATAGTTCTGCCTAGTTTGAGAATTGCTGGTTGACAGCCTCACCAGCTCCATTTGTTGCAATAATAGACAGCGAGTAACGCTTCCTTCTTTGTGACCTGAAATATTTCAAATTACGAGCAACACTTTGCGGCAGAAGAGCGAGCCAGTGATATACTACAGGCTCGGCTCAGTTGTATGTTTTCCGCCCTAAAATGTAATTTTCTCTGGCTGCAGTTTTGTTTTGGAAACCTGTCTTTGGTTGATGCTGCAACTGTCCCCAATTTGTGTTATTTAATTGCCGTTATGAGATCGCCTCTAGGGTTATCCTATCGGTTATTGTATTTTATTTTATATTTTATTTTATTTATTCAGCGTGTGGCATCTGCAAAGCGCATGCAGTCACTGATATACGGGTAGTCTTCGACTTAACAACCACAATTGTGCCCAAAATTCCTGTGGTTAAGTGAGGTATTGGTTAAGTGAGTTTTGCCCCATTGTATGACCTCTCTTGCCACACTTGTTAAGTGAATCGCTGCGGTTATTATGGTTATTATAGTCATATGGTTGTTATGTGAATTTGACTTCCTCCTTGACTTTGGTCACAAAAGGAGGTCACGCGACCCCAGGACGCTGCAACCGTCATAAATATGAGTCAGTTGCCAAAGCGGCTGAATTTCGATCACGTGACCACGGGGATGCTGCAACGGTCGTTAGTGTGAAAACGGTCGTAAGTCACTTTTTTTCGGTGCCGAACGATCCTAAACAAACTGTTGTATCTGAATAGCCCTCGCTCTGAAATGACAACTGGCAGGTGTGCAGGAAAAGGAACCGGTTTCTTTAACCAGTCCAGAAATTTAACAGATTAACAGAGTTGGATGGGACCTTGTATGTCATCTAGTCCAACCCTCCACCCAAGCAGGAGACCCTACACCATTTCTGACAAATGGCAATCCAGTCTCTTCTTGAAAGCTTCCAGTGATGAAGCTCCCACAACTTCCGAAGGCAACTTCTGTTCCATTGGTTGATTGTTCTCACCGTCAGAAAATTTCTCCTTATTTCTAGGTTGAATCTCTCCTTGATGAGTTTACATCCATTATTCCTTGTCTGGCCTTCAGGTGCTTCGGAAAATAGCTTGACCCCCGCCTCTCTGTGGCAGCCCCTCAAATATTGGTACCCTGCTGTTTCCCCTGGTCCTTCTCTTCACTAGACTAGCCATGCCCAGTTCCTGTAAATTCAGTTTCTTTTTGTCAGAGGCCTTTTTCATTCCTACGTTTTAGGTCGGTCAATGTCTGGATGTGTTAACATAACCTTTCGGAGCATTGACTGACAGCTGCTGTGACTGTCACTGAGCTTGCAAATGGTGTACATCACATCTGCAGCTACCTACAGCAGAAAAGGTCCTGGACATGGAATGCGCATCTTCTTGTAACTTGAAATAAACACTCATTCACCCAAGGCTGCATGGCTGCCTTTGAAGGCTATGCAAAGAATCCCTGTCTGACATCTTTCCTTTTTCCCCCCAAAGAAAGAGGTAGACAGGGCAAACATAGAAATACTACTACAACAACAACAATAAGAATAAGAATTTATTATAAACTTGTGGGATAACGCATTATTGAACAGATGTTAAGTGAATCCTTGCAGTTAAGTTAATAACATGGTTGTTAAGTGAATCTGGCTTCCCCATTGATTTGCTGGTCAGAAGGTCGCAAGAAGGGGTCACCTGTCAGCGCAACCGTCATAAATACAAGTCAGTGGCCAAGCGATCAAATTTTGATCACGTGGCTGTGGGGATCCTGGCAACGGTTGTAAGGATGAAAAACAGTCATAACTCACTTTTGTCAGTGTCGTCATGACTGTGAATGGCCACTAAATGAACTGTTGTAAATTGAGGACTACCTGTTTGTGTGTGTCTGTCTATATCTACAGTATCTATCTATCTTTCTTTCTATCTATCTATCTATCTATCTATCTATCTATCTCTATACCAGTGATGGTGAACCTTTTCGGCACCAGAAGAGGAGCTGTCCAGGGCTCATACATGCGCCCAAAAATGAACTTCCTGTTTCAGCTACTGAATTTCCGGTTTCAGGCAGCTACTTTTCCGGGTTTCTGGCGCGCATGTGCACGTGACAATCAGCTGGCCAGCACGCATGCTCTTCTAGTTTCCGGTGTTGCCACATGCAAAAATGCCAGCTGATCATTGCATGCGCATGCGTGCCAGAAGCCCGGAAGAGGAATGGGTGACGCCGCGCATGCCAGGTGCAATGGTTCCACGTGCCACTTCTGGCACGCATGCCATAGGTTCGCCATCACAGCTCTATCCTGTTTATATGTGTATATACCTATATGTGTAGGTAGGTGTACAGTATGTGTGTGTATGCCATTTTTCACCACTGTATTAAAGCCATGTATGTATGTATGTGTGCGCTCTCTCTCTCACACACACACATATATATAAAATTTATATTTGCTGATAAAGAAATAAAGAGAGACTAGTATAGATCTATTTCAAGCTATTTCGCTTTCATCAGTTAGCCATACCCTTACTCGGATTCGAACTTGGGCTGCCTGCATATTAGTCAGTTGTATTAACCTCTGAGCCACAAATTCTCCTCCCTTTATCAGCTTGAGCCAGGGGAGAGATGAAGTGTTTTTCTACCGAAGCACCTGGTCTACCCCAATATGGGAGGGAGCATACTGCTTACTCTATATATACTGTGTTTCCCCGAAAATAAGACCCTGTCTTATATTTTTTGTACCCCAAAATAAGCGCTTGGCCTTATTTTCGGGGAGGTCTTATTATTTTGGGGGGCGTGGAGCAAGATGGGGCTCCTCTTGCTGTTTTACCTGATTTCCAGCTCCAGAGTACACACACACATATAGCTTTAATACAGTGGTGAAAAATGGCAGGTTAGTTTCTTTCCAATATATAAAGAGCCTGATTATAAAGTAGATAGATGGTTACAGTTATCGCCTCGGCTCTTTCATTATTACTCAATACGTCTCTTGGAAATTTCCTCATTTGCAAATGTTCTTGAGTAATAGAGAGGATTATGCTCTCTGCCCGCCCCATTTGCTTTGCTTCAGAGGCTATTCTGCTCTTCATTCCCCCCATGCCTTCATGTTAATACGATCATTGCCTTTATATATGCAGGTTTTATAATGCAGCAAATGGCAACATTTGTGTAATGCTTAAATTTCCACCGGAAGGGATAAATAGAACCGGCGTTCAGCTGGTAATGAATTCAGCTTAAGGAGCATCTGGAAAGTGAAAAGAGGCTTGTTCCAGACCAAGGAAGCATCGTATCCCTACAGTGGTATGGCTTTGTATGAATAAGTGAAATTCATCCAAAATCACATAATTGAGCAAGATATATCCGTCCCTCCCTCTTTCTCTTTCTCTGTCTCCTTCTTTCTCTCCCAAACTCTCCCTCCCTCCCTCCCTCTCTCTCTCCACTCTGTACACTTGATTTCTTGAAAAAGCAAAATATATTGTTCCTGTCTGTGGCCAAAGAGATGGTGTGGAATGAAGGGTGTATGGATACTCTGAAGACTGAAATCTGCATAATACGTAACGTGGGTGATAAATCTAAACTGTGGCAGAATATTATTCCATTTTACTTTCTCTGGGAAGAAAGGAAGGAAGGAAATAAGAAAGGAAGGAAGATCAGAGGGAAGGTAGAAAGACAGGGAAAGAAGGAAGGAGGACAGGGAAGGAAAGGGAAGGGAAGGGAAGAGAGGAAGGAAGGAAGGAAGGAAGGAAGGAAGGAAGGAAGGAAGGAAGGAAGGAAGGAAGGAAAAAAGCAAGGGCCACTTTTCAATATGTTTTCTGCTCCAGACTACATCTTCGTCCATTCTCTGGTACGTCCTTGTACGTACCTCCTTTAATTTCTGTCTTAGTCTCTGTAGACAAAGAACAGGATAGGGGAATTGAAAATGGGTGTCTTTCTTTGCAACACATCATCTATAAAGGTGTTTTGGATCAACTAAAAAAATAATTTAAAAAACCAGGGAAATTTTAGCACCTTTTTTTCCCCAACAGCGAGAGAAAAAGTCACCTTATTTTGCATCGCCTTCTGCATCTTGAGCTTAACAAAAAAAGACACTTTAAAAAAAAAAGGAACGGTATTGTAAACAGTAGCTTGCCGTAAGCAAGGAAAGAGGCATTTGATGTCATCTCTGCCATTTTCTTGGTGTGTCTCAGCCTTTCTTAGAGTTTGTCTACCAGTTGTTCTCTTCAGTGCTTTTTCCTCCTTCCTGATTTCTGCTTACTGTAGCAAAATCACATCAAACGCAAAGCTAACAACATACTGTCAGGCTGTTGGTTTCTTTTTTTTTTCAAAAGGACGTCAAGAGACAGGAGCAGAAAGATCTGGTGTGCTAATAGGCAAACTCGTGCGAGCGACCTGGTCCACTGACAGATTTCCTCTTTGTTGTCTCCGCCGACCCACTTTCTGCTAGTGATTTGTGACATATTTTTTCGAGAGATCAAATACATCGCTGACACCTGATTGCATTGTAGTGCTTGTTTACCGGTGCAATTTCTTCCTTCCTTCCTTTCTTTTTTTTTTTTTTTGGAAGGACCTTGAGATGAGATGGAATATTTTAACTTGAAATAATTAAATTTGCATCCTGGATTGTGTGACAGGTGTTTCTTTACACAGATACTCAGCAGAACGTCTTCTCCGTAATGGGCCTTCAAGGCACCGAAAGAAAATTGAGGGTGTTGCGAGACAGTTACCTTCCCGCTTTCGTTATCTGCCGTTTGAGGTTCATCAAATGGTGTTGTCATCACAGGATAGGTGTGAACTTCCCAAAAGTATTTGGCTGGCTACTAGGGGAAGTCTTGGGCTGTTTCAGTGAACCGGTTGTCTGTGATCAACAACATCCTGGGCTACCGTTTCCATAATGACGTCTAGTTTTGATGGCGTTTGTATATCACAGATCTGGAGACAAGTTTAGGCTCCTGTTTCGGTTGCCATGATACAAAAAAGATGTTCTGACATGAGAAAGAGCACAGAGAGGAGTAACAAAGATGATTAGGGGACTGGAGACTAAAACATATGAAGGAACAAAGGGAGAAGGGGACAGCAGAGGATCAGATGGTTAGATAGTGTCATTGATGCAATGAACATGAATTTGAGGAAACTCCGGGAGATGGTGGAAGAGAGGGGCAGCTAGCATCAGAGGTGGTATTCAGCCGGTTCAGACCGGTTCGGGCGAACTGGCCCACCTGATCCGGCTCTAACCTGTTTTATCTAGGCATGTTTTCGATGCCGGGTGCATGCGCGGAAGATGTGCGAGTGAGCAAAGCCCATGCATGGAAGGCCAGGCACATGCACAGACAGCGTGCGCAAAGTGAGTGCGCGCACACGGGGCAAACCAGTGGTAAAAGTAAGTGAAACCCACCCCTGGCTGGCATTCTATGGTCCATGTGGTCGTGAGGAGTTGGTCATCTTTTAGCGAATGAACAACAATTCTGCCACCATGTTTCAAGACAGATTATGGCCTGAGATATATTTTGGCATCTCTTAATTTCAGTGAGGGACGCGGGGAGAATATCACGCTCCAAAATGTCCAGGGATGGTCCTTTTAGACGCTGAAATGCAAAACAAGCAGGAGATGGATCTTTCCTAACCTATCTTTATCATCTGCCGTGTATAACATAGGCTGGACGGAGTAATTCTTTGCAGCCCAGTGACTACACGCAAGATTAATAGGACTATAATCGTGGTCTCACCCAACTGGCCCTTGCGTTTATTCCTTGTTTATCGTTCTCTCCTCTCTCTGTCACCTTTGGGCTACCACAAAATGTAATTTATGTTTAGCATTGCCAGGTTGGAGACGAAGGGTTAGTGCTCAATGAGGGATGTCCGTGATGATGAGTAGGGAGGTGTAGGAAATCTTACACGGGGATGGGTGGGAGATGACTAATAAAACATCTCCTTTCAAGACGTAGCCATTTGAAAAGCACAGAAGGACGCTGCTCGTTCACAGCAGTTTCAAGAGAGCTGCCAAGGATGCACTCATTGTTCAACCTGCGAAGTAACACTTCAGCCAACTGAAGGCTTTGGCTAATGGCTTTTTCTTTGTTGGCTCGGACAAAGGATTAGCAAAGCTACGAAGGTGAAGGCATCTTGCAGTGAATATTAATAACGGGGATTAAATGGAATTTATTGCAGCTAATAGTTGGAAATGTCTACATCAGGGGTGTCCAACCATGGCAACTTTAAGACCTGTGGACTTCAATTTCCAGAATTCCCCAGCCAACACATCTGGCTGGAGAATTCTGAGAGTTGAAGTCCGCAGTTACTTAAAGTTACCAAGGGTGGGATGCCCCCCGATCTACAGTCTACATTTTACTTGTGTGTTTTCTGAAACTGTTAGGTTGGTCGTTATGGGAATGGCGGAGCAGTGGACCTGATGGACATTTCGACTAATTTAAGAACGCTTCTGTATTGTCCGAGATGGTTTAAGAGAAAGATGTTCCCTTAGAGAAAGAAAGATCTTCTAATCTAATAGACCATTATTTGGTGTGGAAATAATGAAGATCCAAGATTTTCAGAGGTTCATATGCTGACTTAATTAAGAGTATGATTAAAATTGAATTTTAAATCAGTTTCTCCACCATAACATCTTTCTTTAGAGGTAGTACAAGATCAGAAGATGTGGAAAGACCTGGCCTGTGGAATCACCAAGAATTGGGAATGACTGAAGGGATCTCCTCCCTGTCCTCCTCCCCCTCCTCCTCCTCCTCCTCCTCCTCCTCCTCCTCCTCCTCCTCCTCTCAGATTTTAGCCCCAGAAATCTTAAGTTCAGACTCTGGAGATCTCCAGACATGTTATAAGGCAACAAGGATTCTGACAGTAGTAGTAAAACTACTCAGGATGGCTACAACCTCACAATTGTTTAAGTACTCTGAACTTCTTGGCAGGAAGGAAAACCACTACCTCCACATTTGAAATGAATCCGTGTCAAATTTGCTAAAGATGGACATTTCTGTGGCACGGTACCTCATTGTAGTAGAACCATTACCTTTTCTTTCATCAGCAAGACTTTTTGGACAATTTCCTGCAATCTGCAGTTACGGCGTTGCAAGGAACGGGGCTGGCCTTATGCACAGAGCCCTTTCATCAATTATGGAACTTCAAAAGAACTTAAGAGAGAAAGCTAGAGTTTTTGTGCGACTGGAAAAAATGTGTTTGTTCCTCTGGTGCATCTAAGAGACTAGAGAAGAGATGCTTGATCAGACAATGTGAGCACTGAGTGAAGGTCGGTATTAACATTAAATATTTACACCCTGAGCAAGTTCTTGGCAGGAGTTGGGGTGCTTGTTGTTAAGTGGAACAGCGTTCAGATGCAGCGCAGTTGGCTTGGAGTTTTTTTTGTGTGTGTGTTTTGTTGAGATTTTCTTCCTAGAATAACTAGTAGGTGTTAGAAGAAGGAACGGCTGACTAAAAGAAACCCATTTGGTATTAAGGGGCGCTTGAAGATTGAGACGGATAGTTCAGTAATTGAAACCATGTTATTCAATTCCATCAATCTACAACTGGATATACAGTAGACTCAAATACATGGGTATTTATACTGTGCATTTTAATTATAAATAGGTAAAGGTAAAGGTTCCCCTCGCACATATCTGCTAGTTGTTCCCGACTCTAGGGGGCGGTGCTCATTTCTGTTTCAAAACCGAAGAGCCAGCGCTGTCCGAAGACGTCTCCGTGGTCATGTGGCCGGCATGACTCAATGCCAAAGGCGCATGGAACGCTGTTCCCTTCCCACCAAAGGTGGTCCCTATTTTTCTACTTGCATTTTTTACGTGCTTTTGAACTGCTAGGTTGGCAGAAGCTGGGACAAGTAATGGGAGCTCACCCCGTTATGCGGTATTAGGGATTCGAATCGCTGAACTGCCGATCTTTCGATCGACAAGCTCAGTGTCTTAGCCACTGAGCCACCACATCCCTTTAACTATAAATATATACAGTTAAATTAGTGTCCCGCTTCGTTAAAAAATAAGCAGAAATGTTAACTTTTCCCCCAAAATGACAAAAATGTATTCTTTTTTAATCACATACAATTTATGCAACTAACTTTGAAGAGTACAGTTCTCAGAAGTCTAATATGGAATCGGTGCTTTTTCTGGATATTTGAACTGGCACATTTTAAGAGCCGTGGTGGCATAGGCTAACTCTGCCGACTGCCAGCAGTTCAATCCTGACTGGCTCAAGGTTGACTCAGCCTTCCATCCTTCCGAGGTGGGTAAAATGAGGACCCAGATTGTTGGGGGCAAGAGGCTGACTCTGTAAACCGCTTAGAGAGGGCTAAAAAGCACTGTGAAGTGGTATATAAATCTAAGTGCTATTGCAGTTATTACTATTCTAAGAAGTTTTGGTATGGGATAGTTTTAGTGGGGAATATTGTCTCCTTGACATTTTTGTACCAAAATTAATACGATGCCCGTTAAAGCATTTTTGGTAATATTAATAAATTATTTTCAGTCTGACCGTATTGTCAATATTACCCGAAAATGCTTTTTCAGAATATTGGAAAGCACAATATGTATCGGAAATGCATCATAAAAAGCTATTTTTATAGTTAATCTGAACAGAGAATAAAAGATGGGGAAATGAGTTCTATAAACCATGTGGGAATGATGATTTATAGAAAACGGATACCAAAGAAACGTGAAATGTGAATAGGTATTTTATTGTTACTTTTAAAAGTGTAATGCTGGCTCTCGTGCAATAAACCTGATTGAATTTAATGTCCTCACATGTTGAACAAGTAAATGTTTGTTAATACTGAAACAAAATGACATTTTTATTGTTTAATGTGTTTTGTCAATAAAAGAGAAAAATCATAGGATATATGATTTTATCTATACAAAATCTATTCTAGAATTTGGTTGTCTGTTTGATGTTTATAATAAATGCTGACTTTTTTGAACTGGAAACATACTGGCTTTTCCAATAGTAATTTCAGCTCTCTAATCTAAGCCATCATTATGTTTTGAACAGTCTATTATCTAAATGTTGGGTTAATTTCTCATGCATGATGTTTTTAGAGACATAAACAGACAAAGCCATGTTTCTCTGTTCAATCTCTCTCATCATCTGATCTACATCTGCCAGCTTGTGGTTCTATCTCAGAGCAACTTGGGGTGTAGATGTAATAATTGAAGTTAAATCTTAATTTAGTACTACAGACTATGGAGATTGTCCATTCTTGCATGTCATGGTTAATTTGTAGTTTTGGACTGTAGCTTAGCATGGGCCTTGGACCTTGGCCATGTTGGTTGGAGTTGATAACCTCTGGAGTCTGAAACTTAGAAGGTTTCTTGTTTATCTCTTGTGAAATTCGGGATAATTCCCTCAGTCCTAGAAGAGATCAACCCTGACTGCTCTTTAGAAGGCCAGATCCTGAAGATGGAACTCAAATACTTTGGCCACCTAATGAGAAGGAAGGACTCACTGGAGAAGAGCCTCATGCTGGGAAAGACGGGGACGGCAGAGAACGAGGTAGCTGGATGCAGTCACTGAAGCAGTCGGTGTGAGATTAAATGGACTCCAGAGGATGGTCGAGGACAGGAATGCCTGGAGGAACATCCATGGGGTCACGATGGGTCGGACATAACTTCACAACTAACAACAACAACAAGAACAACCACATATCTTGTTGATATCTCGATACATTGACTTCAATATCTAGTATTTCCTAGTTCGCGTGTCTTCTATGATCTAGACTTCTGAGCTAGATTGTGCTGGGCAAAGCTATCCTGAATATTCCTACCATCTTGAAAACCCAAGTCTCGTGTTTCAGTCCATCTTTCTCCATGTTGTGTCCATGACAGTGTCAATGGTTTGTGGTTCCATCCTTGATTGTACGCTCCATCTAAAGTGGCCTTTTTGGTGTAAAGGTTGAAGTTTCTTAGCACGTCACTAGGTGGCATTAAAACTTTGCTTTATCAAGCGAATTCTTTAAACCTCCTTCACAAGACTCCTGTTCTTTAAGGTGTCAGGGATAAGGGCATAGTGTAATATATTCATCTCCATCCAAGGAAGTCATTTAATGCCCCAAAACATGTTCCTCTCACAGCTCTGGGCTGTTAACTCTGCTTATTTGGTATAATAATTAGCAGAATTGCTCACTAACAGGGGCACTTAATACCACCTCACATTTTTTCACCGATGTTTGTGTACGTGACAGATTGTGCATTCTGTAAATAAAATGAAGTGGGTCGGAACCGAAGGCCTGTATGACACCGTTATTTTCCGCTCCGTCATGTTTCAAGTGGGTGTACATTAACCTCTTCCTGGAGTTTTAAACAAAGTCTTAACGCAAACAAAGTTTGGGGTTTTTTGTGTAAAAGGATGGGGAAGATGTCCAAGTGAAGAGTAGTTAATTTTTCAACTTGGGTGGAAAGAAGAGAAAATAAAAGAGGAGGAGAAAAAAGTAGACTCTACAAGTCGTTTAACACACGTAAAAAACTTTTAAGGTTTTAAAGCATATAAATCGAACCAATAAATAAATAAATAAAGCCCTGTTGCAATTTTCATTTTCAACTAGTTTATTTTGACATCAAATGCCCCAGAAGGGGAAATTATTTAGGATTTAGCAGGTTTATTTGTCGGAAGGTTAACTTTCTACCTCCCTTTCTATCCTCTTGGATAACAAAAAGTAGTATGATTTTGAAGTTCTCCAAATGCAATCTTCGATTTTGTACGACTTACGGTACTGATCATTTTGCGATCCTAGCATTTTATCCAACCCCCATTTTATTTAAATCATGAAGAAATTCCCCCCCTCCTTTGCATTTTACTGATAGTTTAGATCTTACATAGACTTGATATTGAAACTTAAAACTGGAGAAGGACTTGATAGGCAGACTGTATTACGGAAGTATGTTCCGACTTTAACAGTTAAGAGTCACACAGAGAATTCTGCTTTTTTCTCCTCCCCCCCCCCACCTTTACTGGTTCTCATTTAATTTGATGAGAATTTATTTCAAGGAAATTTGCTTGAGTGGAAGGTGATGTTCTGGCACTTAGTTCATAATGAGATGGCCAAAGGGGCAGGTATGTGTATATGCGCAAATGCCTTGTCTTCCTTTGCACTGCAATTTATTCTATATTCTGCAGTTTCTGAGTTTTCCGCTCTGTCCTGAAGGATCTCTTTTCACCAAAGATGTTCTGGTTTCCTTGACGTTTCATTCATGTTTATTTTAGGCAATCCGTTTGTACGGTCACCCATCTCAACAGGTGACGATGAGGATGATACACAGAAAATATGTGTGAGAAATCTGTAAAGTTGTGGCGGAATGTAGTCCTGATTCCCAGGAGGGAGGGGCTGCTTTCTGGAGGGGGGAAGAGGCAGCAGAACCTGGAATGTCTGCTAGGCAGGAGGACAGGGCAGGGTCAGACCCTCCCTAGAAATTCACAGAGTATAGCTATAGTTATCGCAGATATAGCTGCAGATATTGCAGATCTAGTTATTGTCTTAGTCTGGCAAGATTCTGTCTACCTGCAAACAACAATAAAGCAACCACTCCGAAGTAACTCCATGTATTGTTTTATGGAGCCTGACCAGCTTTTTTATGTCAATAAACCCTCTCCCCTGCACCAAAGGAGTATGAAAGAAAAACCTGACCTAAACCGTGTGCAGGATTGGTGTTTGCATAAAGAAATAAATACCAAGACAGCATGCACAATGGTTAAAATGCAGTATTGCAGGCTAACTCTGCCCACTAACCGGAGTTCGATACTGACCAGCTCAAGGTTGACTCAGCCTTCTATCCTTCCGAGGTTAGTAAAATGAGGACCTAGATTGTTAAGGGAAATATTGTAAACACTTGAAGAGGGCTGTAAAACCACTTAGAGAGGGCTGAAAAGCACTATGGAGTGGTATATAAGTCTAAGTGCTATTGCCCTCCCTCCCTCCCTCCCTGCCATGGTGACACAGTGGCTAGAATGCAGTATTGCAGGCAAACTCTGCCCACTGCCTGGAGTTCGATTCTGGCCGGCTTAAGGTTGACTCAGCCTTCCATCCTTCCGAGGTGGGTAAAATGAGGACCCAGATTGTTTGGGGGCAAGAGGCTGACTCTGTAAACCACTTAGAAAGGGCTGTAAAACACTCCGAAGGTCTAAGTATTCTAATGCTATTGCTATTAACCCCGTTGTTTTTAATGTGTGTGTTGAGTATCGGTTCCGTGAAGACTATGGCAAGCAAGTCTATATGGTGCTCCATTCATCCAGAGCATCTTTGAGGACGCAGCATACCAGAACGAAAAGTGTTGTTGAACTGTAGTTGAACCGTAAGAATTTAATCAACATTTTCTTTTACAAGTTCACCCTAAAGTGTGTGATGCAAATAAGAAAGGAGGGGTAAGGCTTTGATTGTGCAATCACACCCTCCTTAATTTTTTTAACCCGCAGCTGTGGATGCTCCTGGTTCTACTTTTTTTAATCTGTTATTCTTCTTTTACTTTTATTTCCTTGGGAGTTACATGGAGAAGGAAAAGTGACTTCTGAATCATCCTATGAGCTTGCGTGGTTGATGTTGGACTTCAGTATTGGTCTTCATGGTTTCAGCCCAACTCTGTAACTACTGAACTATACTGCTTCGTGGCCTTGCTTGCTACGGCCATTGTGACTTTCTCAATAAAACAATTCAGTATATCTCTTGGTCTTCATAAGTTACCAGGTCATCCAGGTGTTCCAATAGATTGACCTGGAATGGCCTGGAAATAAATGATGTGGTTTCCCACTGATCCCAAGTTAAAAATTGTTGAGGTCTACTTCAATGTTGGATAGCTCCTGGATGGTTCAGGTTGGCCTTCGAAATAATATTTACCAGATACAAAGAAGCACAGTAGCAATCTGTGTCCTCTTACAATCTTGGAACGGTATTTAACTTTGCTCCACTTCCAAAGTTCAGAAGCGTTGCTGAATTAATTAATTCCTTCTTAGCATCTGGTCAATAATTAAAGTTGCAGCAGTTTTAAAAGCGTTGACTTCC
Organism: Pituophis catenifer annectens; assembly: GCF_029215685.1. NCBI lineage: Eukaryota > Metazoa > Chordata > Lepidosauria > Squamata > Colubridae > Pituophis > Pituophis catenifer. The sequence continues at coordinate 21,434,884 of NW_027256893.1, forward strand.
CATTCCCACATACACGGAAACAAAGCATCGTTCGGCTGGTTGTATCCCTCTTGGTGAACCATCCAGGCATCCTAGAAAAGGAATAGATCTTTCTAAGAGCTGTGGTAGCGCAGTGGTTAGAGTGCTTATTTGTACCCTATGACTATCATTAAGTGTTGTACCTTATGATTCTTGATGAACGTATCTTTTCTTTTTATGTACACGGAGAATATATGCACCAAAGCCAAATTCCTTGTGTATCCAATCACACTTGGCCCATAAAGAATTCTATTCTATATAATCATATTTTTCCATCAGATAATGTGTGTCAGTTCATACCTTTGTTAAAATGAATACATTGACAAGCCTCATTTATAAGAAAGAAGAGAATGAAAGAAAAAGAAAGAAAGAAAGAAAGAAAGAAAGAAAGAAAGAAAGAAAGAAAGAAAGAAAGAAAGGATGAGGGAAGGAAGGAAGGAAGGAAGGAAGGAAGGAAGGAAGACATTGTTGAGCTTCTTTGTTCCCAGTTCCAGATTTCCAAGAAATTCAGTTGCAGCATCTGGATTAGAAAGTTAGATGTAAACAGAACCTAAAACATATTCTCATAGCGAACCATTAGGGCAGTGTTTCTCAACCTTGGTAGCTTGAAAATGGGGGGACTTCAACTCCCAGAATCCCCCAGCCAGCGCTGCTGGCTGGGGGATTCTGGGAGTTGAAGTCCCCCCATCTTCAAGCTTCCAAGGTTGAGAAACACTGCATTAGGGTGTTGATTCGCAGTCACAGAGTCTTTACCCAATAAAGTAAGGAAGGGTTAATGCATGTTCTTTTTTCTCTCTTCTGGAAAAAAAAATAAATTCTATGTAGTTATCCCAATGAAGTTAGGCATTCCTTGATCTCATTCACGATGGATGAGATAACTTGGGGCGATTTCACATTGGGCCTCACGCTGGCGAGAGGTGAAAAACTTGGCAGGAGGCAGCCATTTTGTAACTATGAAGATGTTCAAGCACTATGTAATGGGCCTGACAGCCAGTATATGTGGGATTTAATGCTCCGGCTGCTTATTGATCTTCTCTTTAGCCAACGGTGTGGACAGAAGCAACAGCACTTAGTACCTATTCTTAGACCACCGAGCATCTTCAGAACAATCCTCAAAGGCGACTTTGTAAAAATGGCCCCCTGGGACGAAAACGAGGCTTTTAAAAAAAACAGTAAAGAATTTAAGGAAATTTTTCTTTATGGAATCGGAGTGAACTTTGGCGCCGTTCGTTCTTAAAGATTTGTTTCGTTTTTCCGTTTGAATTCAAGATCAACGCAAGCGACAGCTGCCAAAAGTTCAGAGTTTTAACTCCAGAGGTTGAACATCGTCACCCCTGTGCCAGACATAGCAACGTATTATTGGAGTCGGCAAATATTTGGGGATGATCCATCACGAATGCAGCTGACTTTCCATTTGGATGAAGGTTCGAGCATCCAGAGTCAGAATTGCAACGGGGGAAACAGGATGGTCAAAACGAAGCATCTGATCGTTATGAATGCAATTGAGTTTTGTAAGGTTGGTGACCTACGAAACACCAGAAGATGTTTTCACGCTGAAAATAATCCCGTTACTTTCACACCACTTTGAGTTTATATGTCAGTGATGGCGAACCTTTTTGGCACCGAGTGCCCAAACCAGAATGCACATGTATGTACATGAGCTGGAGCTCTGGAAACCAGCTGGCTGGTGCATGCATGCTTGTTTTTCAGCTGTTTTCAGGTCATTTTTCAGGCTGTTTTCAGGTCATTTTTCAGGCTGTTTTCAGGCCATTTTTTGGACTGCTTTTCTGGCCATTTTCTGGCCATTTTCCAGCTTTTTTTTTTTTTTTTTGAGCCATTTTCAGGCTGTTTTCCGGGTCATTTTCAGACTGTTTTTCTGGCCAAAAATGGCCTGAAAATGGCCCAAAAACAGCCTGAAAACAGCCCCCAAAAGGCCCAGAAACGGCCTGAAAAACGAGTTGTTTTTTGGCAGTTTTTTGGCAGTTTTTCGGTGCTCTGGCTCCCACAAAGACCAGCTGGTGACAGCGTGTGTGCCCACAGAGAGGGCTCTGTGCACTACCTCTGGCACGCGTGCCATAGGTTCGCCATCATGGCTATATGTAATAAGTATCTTTCTTGGGTAAGGGTATGAGAAGAGAACAAAGAGAACTCAAAGCCCTTAAAATTGTAGAACCACAGGTTCATAGAGTTATATGGGGGCTTTTGAAACCAGCCTTCTGCTCATTGCAGGTAGTCCTTGGTTACAACTGTTCATTTAGTGACTGCCGGGAGTTACAACGGCACGGAAAAAAGTGAATTAGGACCATTTTTCACACTTACGACCTCATGGTCACGTGACTTAACATTCGTATGCTTGACAGCTGGTTCATATATACGACGGTTGCAGTGTCCCGGGGTCAAGTGATCCTCTTTTGCGACCTTCTGACATACAAAGTCAACGGGGGAACCCGGATTCACTTAACGGCCCTGTGACTCATTTAACAACAACTTCGGTGATTCCCTGAACAAGTGTGGCAAAGAAAAGCCGTAAAATGGAGCAAAACTCGCTTAACAGATGTCTCACTCAGCAACCTCAATTCTGGGCTCAATTGTGGTCGTACGTCGAGGACTACCTGTACAGAAATTTCCCTTCCCCTCTAGCTTCTTGAGAAGTTTGCACTCCGAACGAGTTAGCGGGTAGAGTGGTATTTATAGACCAATGCGGGAAAAGTTAATCAGTAATGGATTCAGCCTGCAAGCTTGGATGAATTTCAATATGTAGAATAGTTTTCATGTTATTAGCCTGATTGACTTTCTATCAGACAAGCCAGCGCAAGTATATTTCAATAGTTACAGAACTGAGAGGATCAACCGGGAAGGCCCAAAGTATACACGAGGCAACATGATCAATCCCAGCCTGACAAAATTACATTTGAAGTTCATTCTAGTAATCTGCAATCGTGCCAAAAAGCAGACATCACCGCAGAGTTGCGAAGCTTATTATCCCCCTGGGAACTTCTTTGGTGTGAAGATAAATAAAAAGGGAGCACAGGGTTTGCTGGGAAACTGCTATTTTCTTTGTATTCATTGAATTCTTGAGACAACTTCACCCTTTTAAATCAACCGTGGGGGAATGTCGTTTGTCAGCGGTACACCTGTGGGTTGCTTTGCAAAAAAAATTGCAGACAAGCAGGAAAGGATTGCAGTAGCAATAACACTTAGACTTATATACCGCTTCACAGTGCCTTTACAGCCCTCTCTAAGCAGTTTACAGAGTCAGCCTCTTGCCCCCAATGATCTGGGTATTCATTTTACCCACCTCAGAAGGATGGAAGGCTGAGTCAACTTTTGAGCTGGTCAGGATCAAACTACTGGCAGTGGGCAGAGCTAGCTTGCAATATAGCATTCTTACCATTGCGCTAACAAGGAAGGAAGGAAGGAAAGAAGGAAGGAAGGAAGGACTAGCAATAGCACTTAGACTTATATATCGCTTCACAGTGCTTTACAGCCCTCTCTAAGCAGTTTACAGAGTCAGCCTATTGCCCCCAACAGTCTGGGTCCTCATTTTACCCACCTCAGAAGGATGGAAGGCTGAGTCAACCTTCAGCCTGGTGAGATTCAAACTGCCAAATTGCAGGCAGCCGGCAGTCAGCAGAAGTAGCCTGCAGTACTGCACTCTAACCACTGCGCCACCACAGTTCTTAAATGTTGGATGCCCAACATGTTAGTCTTGTGACCATGAGCCATCTGTTAATCTGAAAATAAACTGTATGTTAGGTAATCTTGTGAGCTACAGATGTTCTGTGGAATTACTCTTAGAAGGTGTGATGGAATGGGTCTCCTTGATTCTTCTCCAGTGGGGCAAATAGACAAAAGAAACATGCCCCCCGCCCCCACTTTTCTGGAAACTATTATTACGTTGTGAGGTCCTTGGTGCTCTCTCAGCTTGGCTGTTTTCGTGCAGATGTTTCATTACCAAGCTAGACAACATCAGTCGGATGATGTTACTTAGTTTGGTAATGAAACATCTACAAGAAAACAGCCAAGTTCAAGAAGCGCGAAGCACTCCACACTTCAATCCCGAGCTAAAAATATTTTCTTCTGTCGGTATGACTGTATTGCTTGAGTCGCTTATTAGTCATTTGACTAATTGATGTTTTATTTCATGCAGTCTCAGTGCAAATTTGCTTCTGCCACACCTTTTTGTATCACTGGCAATTGGGGATGTGCAGGACACAGTTATGGCATGGGACGTACTAGATGTTACTGCAAAGTTGACATTGCATTTTTGATTGCAGACGCAATTCTGAAGTACGGTTGTGCAGTTACATATTTTTTTAAAAAAAGTCAGCTCCCTTTTTCTAGTTTCCAGAAAGACTTCTGGCCATGCTTGCTAAAATTGAGGTCAAGAGTTTCTGTAATTTTGAGGTGGGAAACGCATGAGGACTAAAGAGGAAGTGCTAAAATAGGCATAACACTTCTGGATGTGTGAGCGCACAAAGAACTTTCAGCTCCAGGAAAACATGGAAATCTTAAGTTGTCCTCATATGCACGATTGATTGATTGATTGATTCCTTCCACCTTGCGATATCACCATAGCCATTTAAGCTTTGGACCATTAAAAGTTTCCCAATCCTGATGAAGTGTAACTTTTAATTGAATCAAGGACTCTGGAAAAGTGTGATTTGTATATAACGTTGATTATCAACCCTTAGTAGTAGAATATATAGAATGGAATGGAATGGAATGGAATGGAATGGAATGGAATGGAATGGAATGGAATGGAATAGAATAGATTTTTTTTTATTGGCCAAGGAATTTGTCTTTGGTGCATATGCTCTCAGTATACATAAAAACAGAAGATACATTCGTCAAGAATCATAAGGTACAACACTTAATGATAGTCATAGGGTACAAATAAGCAATCAAATCATACTAGGAAACAATATCAATATAAATCGTAAGGATACAAGCAACAAAATTATAGTCATACATGGGAGGAGATGGGTGATAGGAACGATGAGAAGATTAATAGTAGTGCAGACTTAGTGAATAGTTTGACAGTGTTGAGGGAATTATTTGTTTAGTAGAGTGATGGCGTTTGAGAAAAAACTGCTTGTGTCTAGTTGTTCTGGTGTGCAGTGCTCTATAGCGTCATTTTGAGGGTAGGAATTGAAACAATTTATGTCCAGGATGCGATGGGTCTGTAAATATTTTCACAGCCCTCTTTTGACTCGTGCAGTATACAGGTCCTCAATGGAAGGCAGGTTGATAGTAATATCCATCACCAAAGAGCTGCGTTCTTTGGGGTCCGTAGTGTTGGGCCTGAGTCACAACACTACATGAATGTTGAATCGGATGGCCTATTTATTCTCTAAAACAGCTTCCTGAATTTTCCCCATCACCGTGCTTTGTTGGCATTTGAGAAGAAAACAATTTCAGTCTTTTGGCCCAAAGAATAATTTTTTCACATTATTTTGTCATAAGTGCTTTTGAGCAGCTAAATGGGCTACCGCACTGTTCCCTTTGGGGGAAACCTTACAAAACCTGAAATTTGGCTTTCAATTAAGTTTCTGTTGACACAGGTGAAAGGGTAGTCATCCATTTCGGAGGCTGGCAAGCAGACAGGGCGATACGCAACATCTGTGTTGTATAGTCTTGACAATTAGGAGGAAGAGGGAAGAAAAGGAAACACTTGGGTGCCAGGAGGATTTCTAGCTCTCGAGTGAAATAAATAGATGTTTTTTGTTTTGTTTTGAACATAAAGCATAAAACCCTCCTGGGAAAAGCAAAATCCTGACGCTAGACTGATTTCTTGTTGTCTGTAAATCAACACATAATGATTCACACATATTTTCATTTGTTAGGCTAATATTAGGAGTGTAAGTTGAGTGCATTTGCAGGGGAACCAGCCCGGGGTGAAATCCAACAGGTTCTGACAGGTTCTGGAGAACCGGTAGCGGAAATTGATGACCTTGTACATGAGCTTGTAGATGACCCTACATGACCTTGTAGATGACGCTCACTCTGTCAAGGACCTTGGAGTACTCATTTCTAAAGATCTAAGTGCCAGAGCCCATTGTAACAACATTGCCAAAAAGGCATTAAGAGTTGTTAATCTAATCTTGTGTAGCTTCTTCTCTGGTAATGTTGTACTACTAACTAGCGCATACAGAACATTTGCTAGACCAATTCTCGAATACAGCTCATCTGTCTGGAACCCGCACTGCATATCAGACATAAATACAATTGAGAGAGTTCAGAGATATTTTACGAGAAGAGTCCTCCATTCCTCTAACCGCAATAAAATACCTTATGCCACCAGACTCCAAATTTGGGCTTAGATAACTTAGAACTATTCCAACTTCAGTCTGACCTAAGCATAGTACATAAAATTATCTGCCACAATGTGCTTCCTGTCAATGACTACTTCAGCTTCAACCACAACAATACACGCGCAAATAATAGATACAAACTTAAGGTAAACTGCTCCAAACTCGATTGCAGAACATATGACTTCAGTAACAAAGTGGTCAATGCCTGGAATGCACTACCTGTCTCTATAGTTTAATCCCAAAACCCCCCAAAACTTTAACTTTAAACTGTCTACTGTTGACCTCACCCCGTTCCTAAGAGGTTTGTAAGGGGCTTGCATAAGTTTACCAGTGTGCCTACCGTCCCTGTCCTAAAACTCCTTTTTACTTACTCTTTTCATGTATTCAAATTACGTTTATACTTTTACCTGTTATCTTATATATGCTTGATAAATAAATAAATAAATAAATAAATAAATAAATAAATAAATAAATAATACATACATTTTGAGCAGTTTGGAGAACTATGAGTCGTGGCTAATCATAAAACATTTTGAGAATCCAATAAAGACTAAAAAAGTTGTTTACAGTGGAATTCTGGAGTTCTAGAAAATGTAGTTTGAATATTGTGGCAATAGACTTACATTTCTGTGGTCCTTAGAACTCTGAGCTTGGTTGTTTTCTTGCAGACATTTCATTGCCCAGCTAGGTAACATTATCAGTGCTACACAAGGGTGAAAACCAGCAGGTTCTGACAGGTTCTGGAGAACCAGTAGCGGAAATTTTGAGTAGTTTAGAGAACCAGCAAATACCACCTCTGGCAAGTCCCAGAGTGGGGTGGGAATGGAAATTTTGCAATATCCTTCCCCCAGGAGTGGGGAGGGAATGGAGATTTTGCAGTATCCTTCCCCTGCCATGCCCACCAAGCCACACCATGCCCACCAAGCCACGCCCACAGAACCAGTAGTAAAAAAAATTTGAATTTCACCACCGAACCAACCCCAACACTGGACTCTCTTCTTTTGATTGAAGTTGTGGATGCTCCAACACTGGAAGTTTTGAAGAAGAGGTTGAGCAATGCTTTGTCCGACATAGGATAGGGTTTTGTGCCTGAGTAGGGCAATTGGGACTAGAAGACCTTCAAGGTCCCTTCCAACTCCGTCATTCTGTTTCTTCCTTATCACAGCATTTCCTAGGGATCAGAACGCAAAACTTTTGGCTCATTGGAACACGGAACCCTCGCATCCTTTTTGAGTTTTGACTGGGACTGTTTTGTTCTGTGTTTAAAACAAAACTTATTTTTCATTTCCTGCACACCCTTCGAAGAATGCCTGAAGGTGTCAACATTGACTTCAAGCACAGCAATACCCCACCAGACAATCTCGCAAGCAATTCACTTTTCTATTTTTATTTTCCGCATGGAGAGTATTTTTTAGATATATAAAAAATGCACGCAGCGAGAAAAAAACTGGGAAAAAAGTGAGACGAGCAGATTTTTTAAAAAATTGTTTAAATGCAACCCTGGTTATTTGAAAGTATTTTTTTAAAAAATTTGGACAAGGCCATTCTTTACCCCCATTAAACGTGCATTTTAAAATCTGCACCGCGCTTATTTTTGTCGGGGAATTAATTTCTGTTTCTGAAAGCTCTTGATCCGTTGAGATTTTGCAAGCATGGTGTATATCCAGGGGCATTGCAGGCACATAAACACGTTATCAACCAACCGGTTGGTGAAACAGGCACTCTCTCCCCAAGACTGCCCCCACCCCTTTTGTTTTCCATTTTATTTTGGTGGAATCTGCAAGTGGCTTGATGTATTTGACACATGTGTGACAGCTCCCTGCATATGAGAAGAGCTGTGTGTTAGACTACCCCAGCTGTGTGTGCGTTTGTCTGCACATCAAGCCTGAGAGCACCCGCTTAGTCAGATCTGACAATCACATGTGAGCTGGTATTACTTCCACTCCAGAGTGCATTTTAATGCCAAGAGCTTAACATTTGACAAAGAAATTGTCAGGATATAGTGCTACCCCGCACTTGTGAAATATCCTCACTCTACTAGCTCAATATTCTTTTATTGTACATACATAAACATTGCTCCTTCTGAACTTAACTTTCCTTTCCTTTCCTTTCCTTTCCTTTCCTTTCCTTTCCTTTCCTTTCCTTTCCTTTCCTTTCCTTTCCTTTCCTTTCCTTTCCACCTTTTCTTTTCCTTTCCTTTCCTTTTCACCTTTTCCTTTCCTTCCTTTCCTTTCCTCCCTTTCCTCCCTTTCCTTTCCTTTCCTTTCCTTTCCTTTCCTTTCCTTTCCTTTCCTTTCCTTTCCTTTCCTTTCCTTTCCACCTTTTCCTTTCCTTCCTTTCCTTTCCTCCCTTTCCTTTCCTTTCCTTTCCTTTCCTTTCCTTTCCTTTCCTTTCCTTTCCTTTCCTTTCCTCTCCTCTCCTCTCCTCTCCTCTCCTCACCCCACCCCACCCCACCCCTCCACCCCTTTCCCTTCCCTTCCCCATCTCTTTATCCCCTTCCTTCCTTCCTTCCTTCCTTCCTTTCCCCTCTTCCTCTCTCCCTCTCTCTCTCTCTCTCTCTCTCTCTCTCTCTCTCTCTCTCTCTCTCTCTCTCTCTCTCTCTCTCCTCTTTCTCTCTCTCTCCCTCTCTGGCCAATAAACTCATCCAATAGTTGCTGCTTTCTTGACTTTTTGGAGGCTTTTTATGCCTGACTCATATTTTCACTGTTGGTTTGATCTCCGATATCACTTTATCGGGTTGAAATCACACTACTTCTATTTACTCTCAAATTATGTGATATTGGGGAGGTGGAATCTTTTACTTGTATTGTACGTTTGCTCTTTTCACTATTCACATGTTGAATGGTCTACAGGTTTGCTCTGTTTACATAATGTTTGTAAAAAAAAAAAATCTGGAGAGCCTTTAATAGAGCTTTTGAATCTTACTCACCTTCATATAATTGTTCTTGTCTTTGTAGAAACGAAAACTTCTGAATGAACTTGGTGAGAGCTGCCTTCCGTATTTGACGCCAAAAGATGCTGGCTTCTATCAACTGGTAATGTTCAAAAGATCAGCGTTAACATATTTTGAGAAACCTTAACAATGCATTTGTTTGTCTTTTCTTTCCTTTTACATCTTGTTCTTCAGCTCCCTACTTAGGGAGAGAACAAGAGGAAACTTCCCAACTTAAAACTGGTTAAACAAATATCTCCAAGCGGATTAAAGGAGAACAATGAAAGGTGATCTGGTTTTAATGCATGGTTCAAGGAGGCCTTTGTTTCATTTTCCCTTCATTGGCAAAGTAAATAAACTTAAGGTGGTTGCCCACAACCTGAAGCTTGTGGTCTTCACCTTTCTTGGTGTCTCCTCTGCGAATGCAGTAGCGGGGTATATGGGATGTCTCAATTACGAAGGTGAGTTTGAAGAGAAAGGGACGTGATTCAGAAGAGTTTGACTAGATCTGGATAAACGTCTCCGTCCTAGTAAGATAAGAAACCTGGGCCAGAGAAGAATATGAATAGAGATAAATCCATACTGGTAGAAAAAAAGGAGGGGTTATTGAGGAAATGGAAAAAAGTGTGCAAACTTTTTCTTCAACAGTTTGGACAAATATGAAACACATGGGAAAACATGGGTAAGTTCTATCCAATTAAGTAGGAACATACTGAATGAAAGACATAAAAATGAACCTTTTTCTCAGTTTGAAAAAGCTTACGGCAGGAGTTCCTACATTATAGCCATGTCAACTTTTCTGATGTTGACATGTGGTCGAAAGATGCATTTTTAATGGCCCCCACCTTCCCCCCCCCCCACTGTTACAGGAAGAAAAGAGCAGGGTTTTTTGCCTTTTTCTTTCTAAAGATTGATGGGAAGAGGGTTATTCTTTTTTACAGCAGTTGAAAATTTATCACTTAACATATGTTGAGAAAAGTTATGTAATTCAGATTTAGACATTATGCTTTACCTAAAAAAAAACATCTCGGGTCTATTGAAATAGGATTAAAAAGACCCCAATCTAAAATTATGGAGAATTTCCACCAATTTGACATTCTTAAAAATGTTGAGTTTGTTGAGTATTTGGGGAGTTACTCTCTTAAGTTATCTAGAAGGTATCAAGTTAGGCGTCTACTGTCCACTGGGCAGTTCGAAAGCAGGCAAATGGCAAGTAGATAAATAGGCACCACTTTGGTGGGAAGCATTCTGTGCACTTTGGTGTATAGTCATGCTGGCCACATGACCATGGAAAATGTCTTCGGACAATAAATAGAATAGAATAGAATAACAGAGTTGGAAGGGACCTTGGAGGTCTTCTAGTCCAACCCCCTGCTTAGGCAGGAAACCCTACACCACTTCAGACAAATGGTTGTCCAACATCTTAAAAACTTCCAATGTTGGAGCATTCACAACTTCTGGAGGCAAGTTATTCCACTGATTAATTGTTCTAACTGTTGGGAAATTTCTCCTTAGTTCTAAGTTGCTTCCCACCTTGGTTAGTTTCCACCCATTGCTTCTTCTCCTGCCCTCAGGGGCTTTGGAGAATAGCTTGACTCCCTCTTCTTTGTGGCAGCCCCTGAGATTTTGGAAGACTGCTATCATGTCTCCCCTAGTCCTTCTTTTCATTAAACTAGACATACCCAGTTGCAGCAACTGTTCTTCATATGTTTTAGCCTCCAGTCCCCTAATCATCTTTGTTGCTCTTCTCTGCACTCTTTCTAGAGTCTGGCTCCCTTGCTAAGAAATGGAGGCCAGAAGAAATGGAAATGAGCACTAACCTCCTAGAATCAGACACAACTGGACAAAGAAACATTTACCTTTTACAGGAATGGCTAAAAGTGCTTAGTATAGCATCCAAACAAGACATTAAAAATGGAAGAATATAATAAAGTTAAAGGTTTTTTTTTTCTTTTTATGCCCTTGTAATCCCTTGATTTCGGGTGGAGTCGGGGTGACTGAACAGAGCTGAGCATTTACTGGCTGGATGCCCTTCCTGACCCCTACATGGAGTTCACAGCAGATATTTTCTCTTTGCGCCCTGATGGCAGATATTTTCTTTTCACTTGACAGCGAGTGTCTTCACGTCTTGGTCACCACGCTGTTCAATACCAATAAAACATTTTTTTTGGTCGTTTTTAATGACCCTGTAATCCCTCCGGGGTGGAGTCTGGGCAACTGAATGGAGCTGAGTATTTATTGGCCGGATGCCTTTCCTATCGCCAATGTGGAGTTATATTCAGCAGATATATTCTCAGTGTGCCCAGCGAGAGAAATACCTGTCTCTACCTAGGATAGAACTCACAGCCTCCTGATTGTGAGACGAGAGCTCCACCTCTAGGCCACCGTGCCACTGCTTACCAATAAAACATACAACAGCATGGCCTCTCCTCCATTTAGGTTAAGTTGGAAGATGCCAAACGAAAGACTTTAAAAAAGAGACTTTTTCTTAGTTTGAACAGATGCAGCAGCAGTTCTTACCTAAGGATCTTTTTAGGACTTGGTCTCCATGTAGGTAGAGGTCATCAGGTTGGACCTCCAAATCGGGAAGTCTGCCATTTAGAAATGTCTTCAATTTCTTGATCCAAATTTTATTATCTCCCCATAGAGAACTGGGGCGCCACCCTTGTTTGGCCAAAGTTGGCTTGGCAGAGTTTGTGGCTCCTGTTGTCACTTGAGTGACAAGGTCATCTTGACTTGAAGAAAACAAAAACAGAGAAGGTGGTAGTATGATTTCTAGACAGCTAAAAATATATCGTCTGACCTCGGGTTGCTCCGGGCGTGTTAGATTTTGTTCTGGCATAATGTTAAAAAAATTAAGCCTGAAAACTTTTATGTGCTTTTTTTTTGGGGGGGGGGGGTGGAGGGGAAGATCCATTTAGGGCTGCTTTGATCTGTGTGAAGAAAAGGTGATGACCTTTAATATTAGCTGTCACAGATAACAGCAGAAGTGACGTGATTTTTGTTCCTTCAATCAATAAAAATGTCCAGTATGCACCTGATGATGTGCTTCCTTCCTTCCTTCCTTCCTTCCTTCCTTCCTTCCTTCCTTCCTTCCTTCCTTCCTTCCTCCCTCCCTTCCTTTCTCTGTCTGTCTGTCTGTCTTCCTTCCTTTCTCTCTCTTTCTTTCTTTCTTTCTTTCTTTCTTTCTTTCTTTCTTTCTTTCTTTCTTTTCCTTCCTTCCTTCCTTCCTTCTGTCTGTCTTTCTTCCTTCCTTTCTCTTCCTTCCTTTCTTCCTTCCTTCCTCCCTCCCTCCCTTCCTTTCTCTTTCTGTCTGTCTGTCTCTGTCTTCCTTCCTTTCTCTTTCTTTCTTTTCCTTCCTTCCTTCCTTCCTTCTTTCTGTCTGTCTTTCTTCCTTTCTCTTCCTTCCATCCTCTTTCTTTCTTTCTTTCTTTCTTTCTTTCTTTCTTTCTTTCTTTCTTTCTTTCTTTCTTTCTTTCTTTCTTTCTTTCTTTCTTCCTTCCTTCCTGCCTTCCTTCCTGCCTTCCTTCCTTCCTCTTTCTTTCTTTCTTCCTTCCTTCCTTCCTTTCCCTTCCTTCCTTCCTTCCTTTTTCTTTCTTTTTCTCCCTCCCTCCCTCCTTCTTTCTTTCTTCCTTTCTTCCTTTTCTTCTTCTCTTTTTCCTTTCAACATTTCTTTGTCTTCTGATCTCTTAATGTTTTCCTTATGTAGGACAAAGCAGGATGCCTGGCTAGAAAATGAAAGAAGCCTGATTGGTGTTTTAAGATGATGTGTTAGAAATGTGTTTCCATTTCCTCTTTTCTTTTCTTCTTTTCTAAAAAAATTCTTTTAAAGCACTGAAACCAGGCAGGCAGTGTTTAAGATGTATTAATAGGATGCTTAACTTCACAAGTCCAAAAGTAGTATACTTTTATCTCTTATTATAAAGTAATGTTTCTTTCAGTCACCATATAGGCAGCCTTCAACATGACCACAACTGAGCCCGTAATTTGTTGCAGTTAAGTGTGTTTTGCCCCATTTTATGACCTTTCTTGCCCCGGTTGTTAAGTGAATCACTGTAAGTATTAAATTAGTAACCTGGTTCAGGGAATCTGGTCTCCCCATTGACTTTGCTTGTCAGAAGGTCGCCAAAGGCTTCCTGGATGCTGCAACCATCATAAATGTGAGCCAGTTGCCAACCCTCTGAATTTTGATCATGTGACCCTGGGAATGCTGCAACCGTCGTTAAGTGTGAAACCAATTATATGTCCCCTTTTTCCAGTGCCGTTAAAACTTTGGACCAGCAGTGAAATCAACATACAACAAATACTATGTTTCAGTTACCAAACAGCCCTCATTGGCTGACCTGTTGCTATGCCCTATTCCAGTTCATGAATATACTCTGGCGGTCTGAAAATTTTGGGGAGGGGACCACTGAGTTTGGCACCTTGTCATGGACAGATCCCTCTCCGATTGCTATGGACTTTCACACTATGATCCCTCTCTGCCCTGAGGAAGCCCTAGTAGATCAGTTTGTCCAGGGTCTCTAACGGATCCAGGGGTTTTTAGAGGGCACTTGAGCAGTTTCCAAATGATCAGATGTCTCGAAGGTACTTTATCAAAAGGGAACAGGATTCTTTTTTTGTTTTTCCTTGAAGACCTTTCACTTCTCATCCAAGAATCTTCTTCAGTTCTGAAGAAGTTGAACTGAAGAAGCTTCTTGGATGAGAAGCGAAACGTCTTCAAGGAAAAACAAGGAAAGTCCAGTTGTCTCTTGACAAAAAAAAAAATACTTTTGGGACAACCATGACCTGGATGACTGAGAATCTTCATAGACAAAGGATCAGATGGGTAATTCAGTTGAAATATTTATAATATAACATTCCCTCCATCATAAGCATCAAATAAGTATCAGAATGATTTATTTTTTTCCTTTTCTTTTTAGTGGAAGACTAAATATTCCAAACTTATCCTCAAGAACTCGGAGAAGATCCCTCAAGACCTTCACGAAGAAGTCCAAAAGGCCTTTTTCGCTTTACGGAAGCATGTTTGTTTCTTCCAAGATCTCGTGAGGATCAAAGGGAGGGATTTTGTTACCCCCGTATCTCGCATATTAATCGGGAACCCAGGGTGCACTTACAAATATTTGAACACAAGGTTATTTACAGTCCCTTGGCCCACGGAAGGCTACGACATCAACTATTCAAATCCTGAAATATCCCTGGCTTGTAATGCCTTAAGCAGGCTTAATGACTACTTGCAGAGAGAAACTTTGCTGGCTTTGCAAGAGCAGGATTTGGCCGAGACAACAGGAATGCAGGATTTACTCCTCGGGGACGGGAATCAAGATGACGCTACTAACATTACCGAGATGGAAGCTGTTTTGCAAGATCAAAACCCTTCCCCGGTCCCGAAGACTGACTCCACCGTCCTGAAAGAGAGAACATCTTACAACCTGACATTATTAAATTATATGGATCCTCAGAAAATGCCGTCCTTGAAACTGGAGCCCTATTTTGGCATGGGGAGAATGGCTGTGAGTTGGCACCATGATGAAAATCTAATGGAAAGGTCAACAGTGGCGGTCTACAGTTACAGCGGGGAAGGTGGGTTGAGCCGTTGAGTGGCAAGCAAGTTAACAAAGTCAATTTTGTTTGAAGGTGGAGGTGGGGGGGGGGGAATTTTCTGTAAGCAAAAGTTATTTTGGCCTTCAGGCTTGGGTGCCCCAGGAAAACCCCCAGAAAAACTTAAAAAACTGGTGGGACCATGAGAAGAAAAATGAGCAGACCCAGGGCAAAAACGTAACTTGATCTCATTAAGGTTTTTTTTGTAGGAACACCAATTTAAGTACAGTTAGTATGTACTAATGCAATGCTTCTCAACCTCCAGATTCTCCATCCTCCATGTCATGGTTGTCCCAAAGGTGCTTTTTCAAGAGGCAACTGGACTTTCCGGTTTTTCTTTGAAGAAGTTTCTCCTTCTCATCCAAGAAGCTTCTTCAGTGTTTGTGAACATATGTGTGTGTGTAATATGTATTATTATGGCATCTACCGATAAAAGAGTCTATGGCCATGATGGCGAACCTGTGGCACGCGTACCACAGGTGGCACGTGGAGCCATATTGGTGGGCACGCGAACTCAGCTCCAGCACGCATATGTGCACTGGCCAGCTGATTTTCAGGTCTTCTGGGCCCAGCAGAAGACAGGAAACAGGCTGTTTCTGACCTCCAGAGGACCTCCGGGGGAGTGGGGAAGGCCCATTTTTCATTCTCCCCAGGCTCCAGAGGCTTTTTAGGAGCCTGGGGAGGGTTAAAACAACCTTCCCCATCCCCACGGAGGCCCTCTGGAGGGCGGAAATGGCCCGTTTGCTGACTTCCGGTCCTGGCCCACCGTGCCATCATGTGCCAAAAGGCGGGGGAGGGGGGTCGTGCGCACATGCACTGGGGGGTCAGGGCACATAGAATTATGGGTGTGGGTACGTGCGACACCCCTCTGCGCTCTCCCCCCCCCCCCCCCGCTTTTGGCACGCGATGGCAAAAAGGTTAGCCATCACTGGTTTATGGAGATTCTCCATCATTCAGGTCCTGGTTGTCCCAAAGGTACTTTTTCAAGAGGCAGCTGGACTTTCTGGTTTTTCTTTGAAGACGTTTCTCCTTCTCATCCAAGAAGCTTCTTCAGTGTTTGTGTTTGTGTGTGTGTGTGTGTAATACATATTATTATGGCATCTACCGATAAAAGAGTCTATGGAGATTCTCCATCATTCAGGTCATGGTTGTCCCAAAGGTGCTTTTTCAAGAGACAACTGGACTTTCTGTTTTTTTCTTTGAAGACGTTTTGCTTATATTTTTGAGGCGGGGAGGAAAGATGGAAGAATAAAAGAGAAAAAAAGAAGGCAGTCAAACAGAGAGCTGGGCGATTTTGCTACCGCTGGGCTTATCTTGAGCACTTTTAAGTGGACTAAAAAGTTACTATAATTAAACTGCTGGTCAGGAGCCAAGGAAACCAAACCCCTACAATCTCTGTGCCACATTTTCTCACAGATCCGTATTTCCAAGGCGTCTACTCTGTGTCTGTGTGTGTTAGAGCCAACATGACACCTTCTTCTGTTGGACTTGATTTGTGAGTGACGGGCTTGTTTCAATCTTTTCTCCTTTCTTTGCACAGAGTATGCAAGCCACAGTATGCTGTAGCATGGGAAGAAATCTATCTTTGTTTCGTGCAACCTTGTGTGGATTCTTGTCCCAACATGTGAAACTTGCTACGGTCCTGTGAGATGCCATAGCTTGGAAAATGGGGGTCTTCTACATGGAGGAGTAAGGGTGCAGGAGTTTCAGTACGAGGCGGTGTATTCGCGGGTAGTTGCTCTGAGTCACCTTTACCCCTTTCGCATATCTGAACAGGAAAACAAAAACTTGTTAGCACCATGATGGGCTAAGGAAGCCACAATGGGACGTATATCATGATGGAACGTGCTGTGAACATCTTTAGATTAGGTCAAGGAAGTTGAAGCCCTGTTGTAGGTCTGTGGAAATTGTCGGTCTTCCAGGTCATGGTTGTCCCAAGAGACAACTGGACTTTCTGGTTTTTCTTTGAAGACATTTCGCTTCTCATCCAAAAAGCTTCTTTAGTTCTGACTGGATGGTGGGGAATGGGAGGATTTATACTCCTTGCAGACAGCTGGTCATTTGCATTCTTTTAGAGAGTCATTGAGGCCACTTGGAGGTTGTATCATGAAACAAACCCATCAGGACAGGATTCATATCATAGCAAGTGCCTTGATAGGAGCCTTGGTAGTACAGTGGTTTAATGCACCCTGTTATTAAGACCAGCTACCTGCAATTACTGCAGGTTCGAATCTCGCCAAGGCTCAAGGTTGACTCAGCCTTCCATCCTTTCTAAGGTAGGTAAATTGAGGACCCAGTTTGTGGGGGCAATAAGCTGACTTTGTATAAATATACAAAAGTATGAAGGCTATTGCTTAACGCATTGTAAGCCGCCCTGAGTTTCCGGAGAAGGGCGGCATATAAATCAAAGTAAAAATTTAAAAAAAAAAAAATGCAGCTTTGATGCACTTTTTAACGTTTTTACCCTACAATCAATCAATTAACAAACAAACAAACTATGGAAGAAGCTTAAACTTCAGAGCAGATGGAAACTCTATACCAGTAATGGGGAACCTTTTCGGCACCGAGTGCCCCAAGCGTGCGCATGCGACCCGCCCCCCCATACGCACGCGCCCCTGCACATGCATCCCACCCCCCGCATACGCAGCAGAGACCCGAAGACCAGCTGGCTGGTGGGAGGCGCAGCTGTTACTTAGCTGGGCAATGAAATCTCTGCAAGAAAACAGCCAAGCTCAGAGTTCTAAGGACCACAGAAATGTAAGTCCATTGCCACAATATTCAAACTACGTTTTCTAGAACTCCAGAATTCCACTGTAAACAATTTTTTTAGTCTTCATTGGATTCTCAAAACGTTTTATGAGTCAGCCACGATTCTCTGGCTGTTCCAAGCACATCCCGATCATTTTCTCCCTCCAGCTGATTTCAACCTCCCGTTTCATTCTACAATTAAACTTGTTGTTGTTGATTTATGCTCTCCCTGAAAAACGTGACTGTTAGCACTCAAAAAGCTGTCTCGTATTTCATGTCTTCTAATGACAGGTGGATTTCACTGGTCTACTTAAGCTAATAGCTTCTACCGTTATAAATCTCGGGGACCCAAAGCTGTGGATTTAATATCTACCCATCACCCATGTCTTGACAATCTAAGCCTGTTACTCTCCAATACAGCATTCCCCTGTCATGCTGTAAGAGGCAAAGATGCTATTTTGGGCTAAATAAACTCCAGTGTATACTTTCACATTATGTGTGCTGAATTCTCACTGACTCGGAACCTAAAACCCCAGTTTCGGCCTTGAAACAACGTATGAAATGCAGACTCTGGTTGATCCCTTGTCAGCAGTCATTCTTTAGGCTAAATATGTGGAGTTCATTTAGAGCAGGCACCGTATCATGTCTACAGAATTACTGCGTAATATAATCTCGTAGTTCTATTTATATGAGAGCTATTTATAATAATCACTGTATAGTACGGCTTCTATTATTACTACGACCAGTGTATTATTGGCACTCAATTCTAGGGCATCGTCCAATACAATAAAAATACAGAATACGTGCTGTACGCATTGCATCTGGCTACAAAACTAAGAACGCATCGCACAACGGAACAAATGCCTAAGGTTCCAGGGCCGTACTAGATCACCCATAGCTCTTGATTTGTCTAAAAATCAACCTGGGATGGTTAGCAGAAGATTCATTCTTCTTCTCCAACCCACCTTCAAATCCATGAGTTTACATAACAGTGCTGTCTAATGTATATTTAACCAGTTTGTATGGCCGTAGTATTATTATTTATTGTTGTGGTCCGCCAGCAGCAGTGAGGAGGCTGGGGAGGAACATGGGCCAGTCCTGGAGCCTGGGGAAGGCCCGGATGAGGGCTCTGCATCCAAGGCAGAGATGGGGCCAGGGCCATCTGGGAGTGATGCACGGACTCTGGAGCCCCCAGAGTCAGACAGCAGAGAGGCAGAGAAACAGGAGCTTGTTCCTAGTGCTCGCGTGCGCAGAGGTGCCAGAAGGCAAGAGCAGCTAAAGCAAAAGGGATGACTCGGGAGTAAGGCTAGGTGATGATTGGCCCCTCCCATAAGGCTTAAAAGAGAAACAAAGGCACTTGGGCCTTTTTGCAGGAAAGCAACATTGCTAACTCTGTTTCCAGTCAGCATCTCTTGTTTGTTTCTGAACTTCGTGGGGCTTTGCCAAGTAAGGCCTTTGGCAGGGTGTCAAAGAAGATAAAGGTTGGTGATTATCCTGAAGGACTTCTTCCGAAGGACTTGTTTTGCAACTAATTGGGACTCAGCTGGGAATGAACGTAATTTTCAACTGTTACAATAAAATAGGTTTATTTGGGACTAATTGTGTCTTGTAATGACTCAGTAAGCCTAGGTCACAACATTTATCCTTCTTATTATCTTCTTTGCTACCTCCTATTATGATTATGATTATTCAGAGTAACAGAGTTGGGAGAGACCTTGGAGGTCTTCTAATCCAACTTCCTGCCCAAGCAGGAATCATTTTAGACAAATGGCTGTCCAGTCTCTTCTTAAAAGCCTCCAGTGATGGAGCACCTACAATTTCTGAAAGCAAGTTGTTCTACTAGTTGATTTCTCCTCACTCTTAAGAAATTTCTCCTAGGTTGCTCTCCTTAGTTAGTTTCCATCCATCGCTTCTTCTCTTGCCTTCAGGGGCATTGGAGAATAGTTTGACCTCTTCTTCTTTGTAATCATCTTCTGTTGCGTTGCATGTACCCTGAGAGCTTCTGCACCGGAGACAAATTCCTCGTGTGTCTATTCATCTTAGGCCAAACAAAGCATTCTAGTTCCATCCATCGCTAGATATTGTTCCTGAGAATACCATGGGGAGGAAGGTAGATTTACAAAATGGAATCTAAAGTCACATGGAGCTCTTCCATTCAAGGATATAACATATAAGAATGTTTTGCTTGAAACTGGAAGCCGTGTTTGGGTGACTATTTCATGAATCACTTGCTAGCCGTTGCGAAGAAATGCTGCAATATATAGTTTTCTTGTGTGCAGCTTCCTCCCAGCAACTTGGATTGTGCCTTTTAAGATGTAAAGGATCCTTCTGGGTAGATGCCTTAACGGGTGTTGTTTTTGGCAACTTGCCTCTAAAGGCTTACTGAAGTGCGTAAATCTTGAACCGTAATAAACAACTGGATCTGTTAGTTGACAAGTTAATGTTTAACAGGCTAACAAACTTGTGATTGACTGCGGTTTTTGACCGATTGTGAAAGGCCTTTCATAACGTGGACTTTTTTTTTGTATATATGTGTGCGCGTTTTGCACAAAGAACATTCATAATAAAATAATATTTTCGGAAAGAATCTTGACTAAGTCGAGCAGCTTTAGGTAAAATTTGCACCGTGAGTTGGATTTCGGTGAGAACTTCTGACAGCTTTCTTGGTCGCTAATGATTTTATAAACTGGTTGGAATGTTCCTGGGGATTGATAATTGACTAGTAATCCCTTCTATTTGCTGCTTAATAGATGCAAGGTCAGTTAACAGCAATTTAAAAAGGCTGCAAGGAATAGTTTTCTGGGATTTTTTTAAAAAATAAAAATCTCCATGCAGTAATCCAAATGTAGAAGATGTCAGCTCTGGAACGAATCTGGAAAGATCACCGTAAAAAGTAGGATTGGCTTCACCTCAGAGGCACCCACCCAGATGCAATCGCCAAGAGAATTTGCATTTCAGTTTTATAGACATGTAAGAAAATGACCCGAATTTGGTTGAAATTTATTTTATTTTTATTTTATTTTTGAATTTGTATACCGCCCTTCTCCCTGAGGACTCAGGGCGGTGAACAGCCAAATAAAATAAAATTTTGTTTGTTTATAGAGGTACCTTTTACTGACAAATCTGGGCGTCTCCCATACAAAATGGGAGATATTCACAAACTTCTCGCAAGAAATGTTGGCGATTTTTATCCCAAAGGTACTCTTTCCAAACGCAAGCGGACAGTCTTTGTTTTTCTTTGAAGACGTTTTGCTTCTAATCCTTGAAGCTTCTTTAGTTCTGACTGAATGGTGGAGAATGGAAGGATTTATATTCCTTGCAGTCCTCTGGTCATTAGTGCTCTTTCTGAGAGTCATTGAGGCCGCTTGGAGGTTTATCTGTGCTCTCAGGGTCACCTGAGTAGTGCAAATGCGTGTTTTACCTTCTTGGAACTGCTGAAAGGACTGTGTTGTAAAGAGGAGGAATGTAAAGGAATATAAATCCTTCCATTCTCCACCGTTCAGTCAGAACTGAAGGAGCTTCTTGGATGAGAAGCAAAATTTCTTCAAGGAAAAAGAAAGTCCAGTTGCCTTTTGAAAAAGCAGCTTTAGGACAACCATGACCTGGATGACTGAGAATCTCCTTAGAGCAGTGTTTCTCAACCTTGGAAGCTTGAAGATGGGTAGACTTCAACTCCCAGAATCCCAGCGCTGGCTGGGGGAGTTGAAGTCCACCCATCTTCAAGCTACCAAGGTTGAGAAACACTGCCTTAGAGAGTTAGCAATTTTTATTTTATTTTACAAGGGCCTTGGCTGCCTTCTTAGCAAGAGGCCTGGTCAGTGTCTTATAAGATGACTCACGAGGCTATATGTATGGACACAGATGTGGGGAAAGCGCATGAATCCTAAGCATTAATCAGAAACAATCTGGATATTTACATCAGCCGTTTTCATTCATTCCTCATTCCTTAGGATTTTTCCATTCCTTCCGTCTTTGTTCATTCTTCTTTTCAAAATTTTAGACAAGTAAGCTTCCTTGGGCAAAAGAACCAACCATTCGTCAAAAAGATGTCCAGTTTGTTTCTTTCTTTTACTATACCACGAATTCAGCTTTGCACATCCTGCCTAACTCGTCTTATTCATTGGCAAGAGTTGATTATAAGATGAGCGGCTCTATCAATGCTTTCAATAAATACGTACGTACATTTGAATTCACTTATATGAAGTCTATGTACATGTTGTGGATATTGAAGGTATGTAGCAATGGTGGGTTCCTCCCGGTTCAGCCCGGTTCCGCCGAACCTGTAGCAGTGACGATATGACATCACCGAACCGGTTCTGCCCCCCCATTCCCCGGAAGTTTTTAAGAAGATGTTGGATAACCATTTGTCTGAAGTGGTGTAGGGTTTCCTGCCTAAGCAGGGGGATGGACTAGAAGACCTCCAAGATCCCTTCCAACTCTTCTATTCTATTCTATTCTATTCTATTCTATTCTATTCTATTCTATTCTATTCTATTCTATTCTATTGTATTGTATTCTGTTCTGTTCTGTTCTGTTCTGTTCTGTTCTGTTCTATTCTATAGAAGGGGAGAAAAAAGCCTTACTTAGGCAAGCAAATTAATTTTTTTTTACCCCCATGCAAGGAGTCGTCAGAGCAATCATTCTGCATTCTCTTATTTTTATCATAACTTTTCAACTCCCCAAACTGAGAGGAAAAAAAAAAAAGATTTATAACTTTCATTATTTCCTGCACAGAGAGAGAGAGACCGGTGCTGACCTCAGCTTCTTAATGTTGAGGTCGTTCATCACTTATGGCTGATGGGATATTTATTTAGATCGGGGTTTTACACGTCAGTCATAAAATATGGAAATGCTTGCCAAGTTGGGTTGGTTTTTTTTAAGATTGGGTGGGTTTTTTTCACTGCTTTTGCCTGCTTTTTTGAGAGATCCTTCAGATCTGATTCCCTTAAATTCTCTCTTCTGTTTTGAACATCATTACTGCTTATTTGCAGTTTTTTCTTTTCTATAAAAGCAAAACAAAAATGAAAATTGCACCGAGGGATGCTAACAGCAAAGTTAGCAATTATTCGATAGAAATACAGAAGTCAACATTCTGTTTTCTTTCTTTTCTTTTTTCTAATTCTTTTCTTTTTTTTCATTTTTTTATATTTTTACTATATTGTAACATACTAACATAGCAGCTTCCCATGTTTCTTGGAGAAATGAAGATTAGGCCATTAATAGTAGAGTATTATTAATAGTTGTATTCTTAAACATTGCTCTATTATCCATTGGCGGAGGGAAGTTCGAAAGTTAAGGATGGAATCACACAGCTGGAATCTCACTTGTTGCAGCTTAGCTTGTACAAACTGGCCAACGTTTGTGGGTCTCTTAAGGGGGGCGTCACACAAAATTGTAACCCGGTGCAATGTGCACACATCCACCCAGTTGTAAACATGAAGTTGGAAGATGGGAGTCAACAGTTTGTTCACCGACTTAAGTGTTCAAATTTCTTTTACGATGTTGTGGTTTCCTTGTTCTTTTAAAAACTTCTACAGGAGGGAATTTGTTCTTGTATTTGAAGAGTTATTTATTTATTTATTTATTTTTGTTTGTTTGTTTCAGAAGTTGATGGTGGAGTCCTTGAAGAAAAATCTGCAGCTGGCAGAGATCCAGATGTTTGGCATGTTGGCTTGAAAGTTGCTTGGGATATAGAGACGCCAGGCTTAGCAATTCCACTTCACCAGGGAGACTGCTACCTTATGCTAGGTAAATTCAAACACAACATTGATATTCTATTTCTATTTCTTACTGATTTCTGATTTCTGTTCTATTCTATTCTATTCTATTCTATTCTATTCTATTCTATTCCATTCCATTCCATTCCATTCCATTCCATTCATTTATTATTCTGTTCTGTTCTGTCCTGTCCTGTTCTATTCTATTCTATTCCCATCTCTCCTCCCTCCCTCCCTCCCTCTTTCTTTCTTTCTTTCTTTCTTTCTTTCTTTCTTTCTTTCTTTCTCTCTCTCTCTCTCTCTTTCTTTCCTTCCTTCTGCTTGCCTGCCTTTCCTTCCTTCCCTTCCTTCCTTCCTCCCTCCCTCCCTCCCTCCCTCCCTCTCTCTCTCTCTCTCTCTCTCTTTGATGTAAGGAGAAATTTCCTGACACTGAGAACCATTAATCAATGAAATTATTTCCCCCCAGATGTTGTGAATGTTCCAACACTGGAGGTTTTTAAGAAGAGACTGGGCAACCATTTGTCTGAAATATTATAAGGTTTCCTGCTTGAGCAGGGGGCTAGACTAGAAGACCTCCAAGGTCCCTTCTAACTCTGTTGTCCTGTTATTCCTTGGCTTTTCTTGAAAAAAAGGACTATAATCCAACTGTAATTATGGTCGAAAAGTGGGTATATTGTATATTTCTCAACCCTCCAGAGATAAATCTCATTGCTCCACTGTAAATGGCTTATTGATGTTTAGCTTAGTGTTTTGGGGGGAATCGACCTAGTGATGACTTGCCAGCTATGTTTTATGGTTCAGCAAACCCACTGTGGTTAATCACACTATGGGTTTGCACAATATTTAAAGCTGTATCGAAACGATATTTCCTCCAGGTCTAGAACGCGGGGAGCTTTTCTTCTGATGAACGAGGGGATGGGATCAAAGTTGTGAGAAAACAGCCAAAGTTTTCCCAAGCTGTGTTTGTTTGCCATAAATTATGATGCTAAGCAAAAACGACTCGCACTAGGGGGAAAAAAAAACGTGCATTACACAAATATACAGTGCCTTGTGCATGCAAATTATAACCGTATTCTGTATCATAGCTTTGGCCCTTCAGGAAAAATCCTGCCTAGACCATAGAATGTAATTTATCCCAGCAGTAAGTGTTAGATGTTGCATAACGCCGAATCAATTGAAGTATCTTACCGGCTTCCCATAATGTGTTAATCAAACTCACGTGCCAAGTGAGTGGATGATAGTTGTAGGAAATTGACCATTCTGGCTTTTTTAAGCCCCGCCCACTCCAATAGAAGTCTATGGGAGTTTTTACACTAAGCTCCCCCCCCACCCCGGCCATCTGTGCACGGATTCTTGAATTCTGAATTCAACCAGCAGTTTCAAAATCTCAGGTTTGTTCCCAGTTGTTCTGCCTTTGATTTTGTTACCTTTCATCATCTGCTTTTCAGTTCAGGAAGTAAATGTTACTTTGCCATTTTATATAGTAGAATTTTTTTTAAAAAAATGTGTTTTCAATTTTGTGTCGCGGGGAATTCCATGCACCCAGAGGGGGGGGGGGGCTTAATGACATCATATGTAAACAGACAATCAGAACACAAGAATCCGTGCATGGGGGGGGGGGGGGAGGCTTAGTGTAAAAACTCCATAGACTTCTTTTTTTTCTTTTTTTAAATTTTTTCCCCCCATTTTTCCAATTTACATAACAATAAGCATTGTCTAATCCATAGATTTCTATTGGAGTGGGTGTGACTTAAAAAAAGTCCAGAAAGTTGGATTTCCTACTACTGATGATCTTTTTATGCAAAACGTTGTCTGGTGATTTTAATAAATTTGGAAGGGAATTAACACTTACAAACCCAGATTTTACCATACGGCAAATCCATAAACATTTCCTTGCTATTTTAGATAACGATTGTTCTCCAGTGGCATTTTGATATTTTGGTATACAGGTAGTCCTCAACTTAGGACCATAATGGAGCCCAATATATCTGTTGCTAAACGAGACAGTTGTTAAGTGAGTTTGGCCCTATTTTACAATCTTTCTTGCAACAGGGGTCAGGTGAATCACCGTAGTTTTTGAATTTTGTAACACGGACCTTAAGTGAATCTGACTTCCCTGTTGACTTTGGTTGTCTGAAGATCGCCGTGTCCCCGGGACACTGCAAATATCATAAATATCTGAATTTTGGCCATGTGATCATCATGGTGCTACAACAGTCGTACATCTGAAAAACAGTCATTTTTAAAAAGTGCCGGTCACTAAAGGAACTATTTATAAGTCAAGAAATACTTGTATTGAATTTTGATCACCTGTATTGAAATTTGGGGATGCTACAATAGTCTTAAGTGTGAAAAACAGTCATAAGTTCCTTTTTTCCGTGCCATTGAGGCTTTGAATGGTCACTAAGCAAGCAGTCGTAAGTCAAGGATGACCTACACTCACTCTACTGAACGGTGAACAGAAGTCACGTTGTCCTACACCAGTGATGGCTAACTTTTTCCAGCCCAAGTGCCCAAAGCGTGCACCCGTGTGCGCGAATGTGCATGTGCGTGCCCAAACCCTCAAAATGCAATGCACATGTGTACCCCGCACACCCCCCACACCCCCATGCATGCGTGGCAGAGACCCAAAGACCAGCCAGCCAGTGGGAGGCGCAGCGGAGCTGAACTGGGGCAACGGCTCGCGTGCCCACAGAGAGGGCCCTGCGTGCCACCTCTGGCACGTGTACCATAGATTCACCATCACGGTCCTAGACCTTCGCCGGTGATTGAAACCTCTTCCCTTCTGCTCCACCCCCCCAAGAAATATATGTAAGCTGGATTTGCAAGCCAGTCCCCCTCCCCCCCAGCGTTCGCAAATTTTCGCTCCCGTGCCTTCTAAAAGCGAAAATACACACGCTTGAAGCCCAGCTGTTTCTGATAGATCAAATGTTGCCCTGAAGGTTAGAGGTTTAAACGCAGCTCCGGGATAAATTCGACTGGCCTCCCTTTGGTGGAGAAGAAGACGGAGTAAACATAATCAGGGGGCCGTGTGCGTTAGACTTCAAGGCCCATCCAAAAACTTGTCTTCCCATTTAACCAGAAACGGGGAGCACCCTTGAGTAGAAATGACGTGTGGTTGGAAAATTACAGCCTTAACTGGGAACACTTTAGTAGACAGATGCCTGCCAGCGGTTTTGCTTCGGAAACCTGACGCCACTTTTGAGCTGCCTGCTGCTGCCGATGTCTTTTTTTTTTTTTTTTTCCAACCATCCTGAGCCCCTGAAATGTATTTATTGCCGCTCCGGCTTTGATCTTGCCAGTTTGCTAAGCTTACAACGTCTTGTTCGGTTTTCTGTTGATTAATTACGCGAGGGTTTCTCTCTCCCCCATGGCTCGGTCTTCTTCAATGTTCTTCTTCTGGCTACTGTAGAATAATTTCTCTTTTTTAGGAGCATGTTGACTTTTGAATGGGTGAAATGCTACCGGTACTGACCGGTTCGGCTTAACCGGTAGCAATGGCAGTGGGTGGTTCAGAAAACCGGTAGTGACCGGTTCGGTAGACCTGCCCGGTTGTTGTTACTTCCTGGTTTTAACCAGGAAGTAACCTGTTGTTTACCCTCTACGCATGCGCAGAAATATTTGCACATGCTCAGAGGGGCCATGCGTGCATGTGACATGTGCATGTGATGCATGTGTGCACTTCTGAACTGGTAGGGAAGGTAAGTAGATTTCACCCCTGCTTTTGAAATAATGACGGATAGTTTTGCAACCATGCAAAACTCGACTTACAGCCGCGACGGAGAGAGACCAAAATTTTTGTTGCTTAAGTGAAACATGGGGGAAGTGGGCTTTTCCCCATTGTGTGACCTTTCTTGCCCCACTCGTTAAGTGAATGACTGCAGCTGTTAAGCTTCCCCATTGACTTTGCTTGTCTGAAGGTCGCAAAAGGGAATCACGTGACCCCAGGACACTCAAACCGTCATAAACACGAACCAGTTGCCAAGCATCCGAATTTTCATCCCGTGACCATGGAGATGTAACAACGGTCGTTAGTGTGAAAAACGGTCATGAGTCGCTTTTTTCGGTGCCGTTGTAACTAAATGAACTGTTGTAAGTCGAGGGTTACCTGTATTATCAGAAACAGCCCCTACCTTCGATTAAGGCCTCTCTTGTTTCCACCAATGGCTTCATGGGTGAATACTTACCTGTACTTTAATGGTCTTTTTCTAGATAATCTGAATACGACTCACCAACATTGTGTATTAGCTGGCCGGCAGTCAAGATTTAGCTCCACACACAGAGTGGCAGAAGTGAGTAACAAAACATTGTGGGAAGGGCAATCTCAAGGGCTTGGAAATTTTGGCATAGTAACTAGATAGTCCTGAAAAGTAGATAAGAGGTAAGATAACTTTTATTGTCCTTTTCATGGTCCATTTTGAATACGCACAGTGATCTTGATTATCCTTTGACATTTTGGATTGAAAAACTTCTTAAACAATGCGCTTGAATTGTTTTTTTCTGTGAAACACAATTCAAGTGCGTTGTTTAAGAAGACACGCACACGCAAACAAATCTAGTAGGTATAGAAGAGCAAGCAGAGCCGGAGGGTGGAGTTAAATGAGTCATTAGCGTAGAGTCATTACGTTCCCACAAATGGACCAAGTTCAACCCCTCTTGAATTCTGCTGACCCTTATCTGGTGCCAATTTAGTATTGAACTCGAGTAATTTGTGCATAGGTTTCAGCAATAAATCTGCAACTTAATGTATGGCCCATACGTTAAGAGAGTTCAAATACTCTCTTAAATTCCTGGAAGGACTTGTACTGAGCTTGAGTTAATTTGCACTTGATTCATTTTAACAGTGGTTTGTGGAGTAGCTCTTTCTTAGCTGTAAATGATGGTTTGCAGATCTCGGTTAAACTGGTAACTACTAAATTACAATAGGATTTACTTGGTTTTGGCTTCCTATCAGTAGTGAAATCCAAATTTTTTTACTACCGGTTCTGTGAGCGTGGCTTGGTGGGCGTGGTATGGCTTGATGGGCGTGGTGTGGCTTGGTGGGCGTGGCTTGGTGGGCATGGCAGGGGAAGGATACTGCAAAATCTCCATTCCTACCCCACTCCAGGGGAAGGATATTGCAAAGTCCCCATTCCCTCCCCATTCCTGGGGGAAGGATATTGCAAAGTCCCCATTCCCTCCCCATTCCTGGGGGAAGAATATTGCAAAATCTCCATTCCCACCCCACTCTGGGGCCAGCCAAAGGTGGTATTTGCTGGTTCTCCGAACTACTCAAAATTTCTGCTACCAGTTCTCCAGAACCTGCTGGATTTCACCCCTGCTTCCCATGCCTAGGAAAAAATCCATGTCTCTTTTCACACTAACTTTCTTTTTTATTTTTGTTTGTTTGTAAATTCCAACAGTGCTCAACAGGGACCCTGCCATACATTCTGGACAAATGCAAGGCAGCGCTGAAGAATTTGAACACCGATGCTGATTTGAAGGTCCCGTCCTTAAAATCACTGGAGGTCGGAGATATAACACGAGTGGAAAAAACTCACAATGAGGTGAGAAGGCGGAAAGGGTGGCAATGCTGCAGATGCTAGAAAGTAGAGAAATTTTTCCTGCTGTCTGGTTCTACTCTGTATAAGATCATCGGCCTGGTTTTAGGTCCCCTCACAAGCATTTAGCATCAAAAATGGCCTCAGGGCACTATAGGTTAGATTGATTATAGCACATCTATCAGTAGAAGGGAAGATTTTTATAATCTTAACATAATTACATCCCCAGAAGCATTTTATGGGTATCTTCTTTTCTTGGTTCTTTTTCTTGTGACCCCAAAATACAGAAAGGAGAGGAGGGGAGAGGAGAGAAGAAGAGAGGAGAGAAGAGGAAAAGAGGAGGAAAGGAAAAGGGGAGAGGAGGGGAGAGGAAAGGGAGGGGAGGAGAAGAAAGAGAAGGGAAAGGAAAGGAAAGGAAAAAGAAGGAAGAGGGGATGGAAAGAAAGGAAAGCAGGAAGAGGAAAGGTAAAGGAAAGGGAAGGAGGAGGAGGGAAGGAAAGGAAAGGAAAAAGGAGGAGGGGATGGAAGGAAAGGAAAGGAGGAAAAGGGAAGGGGAAGGAAAGGAAAGGAGGAAAAGGGAAGGGAAAGGAAAGGAAAGGAAAGGAAAGGAAAAAGAAGGAAGAGGGGATGGAAAGAAAGGAAAGCAGGAAGAGGGAAGGTAAAGGAAAGGGAAGGAGGAAGAGGGAAGGGAAGGAAAGGAAAGCAGGAAGAGGGGAAGGAAAGGAAAGGAAAAAGGAGGAGGGGAGGGAAGGGAAGGGAAGGAAAGGAGGAAAAGGGACGGGACAGGACAGGACAGGACAGGACAGGAAAGGAAAGGAAAGGAAAGGAAAGGAAAGGAAAGGAAAGGAAAAAGAAGGAAGAGGGGATGGAAAGAAAGGAAAGCAGGAAGAGGGAAGGTAAAGGGAAGGGAAGGAGGAAGAGGGAAGGGAAGGAAGGAAAGCAGGAAGAGGGAAGGTAAAGGAAAGGGAAGGAGGAAGAGGGAAGGGAAGGAAAGGAAAGCAGGAAGAGGGGAAGGAAAGGAAAGGAAAAAGGAGGAGGGGAGGGAAGGAAAGGAAAGGAGGAAAAGGGAAGGGGAAGGAAGGGAAAGGAAAGGAAAGGAAAGGAAAGGAAAGGAAAGGAAAGGAAAGGAAAGGAAAGGAAAGGAAAGGAAAGGAAAGGAAAGGAAAGGAAAGGAAAGGAAAGAAGGTCTTGAGTGACCTCCTCCAGCTTCAGCTCCCCAGCTACCTTAGGGTGACACCCCGCAGCACCCCCAACTCTTGAGTATTCTGGAAGTTATATCCCCACACATCTGGATGGCACAGAATCGAGGAAGCAGCTCTCGAGGCTTTGATCTCCAAGCCCAGTTTCATCAAAGAGCCCGTATAAATCATCATCAGCTGCCCACCTGGCTTTAGTTGACTGGGAAATGTTAAGTAGGACTGGATTCTTGGCAGAAAGGATGAATCCGAGAGCAGATTGTCAGGCCCAGGATATCGACTTTTTTTTTTTTTTTAGAGTGTACAAATTACTTTAGGATAATGGAGGTACTTTGGCTGTTTGCTGACCCAGAGAATTTCAGCTTTTGGTTATTAAAAAAAAAAAGTACAGCCACTGATTTTCCATCAGGTAGGTGTGCTTATGTGACGTTACTCCATGGCCTAAAACTTGTGTCTCTCTAGAGCAGAGTTTCTCAACCTTGGAAGCTTGAAGATGGGTGGACTTCAACTCCCAGAATCCCCCAGCCAGCGCTGCTGGCTGGGGGATTCTGGGAGTTGAAGTCCACCCATCTTCAAGCTACCAAGGTTGAGAAACACTGCTCTAGAGGACTTTCCAAATGAATAAAAGCTTCAGCATCAGGCTCTGTGGGTCACTTTTCTCTTTCGGGATCTTCCTTGATCCGGTGCCTTCTTAAATGTATTGACTGAGGACGAGAGGAGCCCACTTGATTGGGGAAAAGCTGTAGTAGGTATCTATCGCTGGTTGCTTGTAAAAGCAGGAAGTTGCAATCCTCTGCACTCTTCAACTGAGCAGTGAAAAGAGGATGGATATTTTTCTGTATCTCTTCCACAGCCATAGCTTTCCTATCTTCCACTCCCACCAACACTGACAGGACAAGCCCATTTGTATATAAATAAGAGAGCAAACCCCACTCCTTTCTAATGCTGACGATGTTAGCTAGTTGGGTCGTGAACTGTCTGCAAGGAAATATCCAGACTCAGAGAGCACCAAAGACCCCACAGTTCTCCTCCTCCTCCTAAACTCCACTCCTCCTCCTCCTCCTCCTCCTCCTCCTCCTCCTCCTCCTCCTCCTCCTCCTCCTCCTCCTCCTCCTCCTCCTCCTCCTCCTCCTCCTCCTCCTCCTCCTCCTCCTCCCTTCTAGCACTGATGATGCTACCTAGTTGGGTCATGAAACAACTGCAAGGAAACCAATTTGGTGCTGGGCACAGGAAACTGGACATAATTTTTTTACAGAAAAAGTGCAGATTGAACTACTTTTTTGTTTTGGTTAATTCTAGGTGTATTTTTTGTTCCTTTTCTCCCCATGGAAATCTGGACCAGTAATGTGCTTATGGTTGGAAATTATGTAATAAGCATCCTCAAGCTTTCATTGGAGAAAACAGATTTGGGGATGGAGTGGGGGGGGGGGGAAAGGTTCCAATCAACTCAAAATGGCAATTGGAGAGTCTACCACTAAACTGCTCTACCTACCCACACCAGATGTGGTGTCTCTACGGAGGTAAATCCTGGAATTTTGTGCTCATCATAGCAATAGCCCTTAGACTTATATACCGCTTCACAGTGCTTTTACAGCCCTCTCTAAGCGGTTTACAGAGTCAGCCTCTTGCCCCCAACAATCTGGGTCCTCATTTTACCCACCTCGAAAGGATGGAAGGCTGAGTCAACCTTGAGCCTGGTGAAATTTGAACTGCCAAATTGCAGGCAGTTGGCAGAAGTAGCTTGCAGTACTGCATTCTAACCACTGCGCCACGGCGGCTCTTTTTTGGCGAACCATACGAAGTTCCCCATGCTAGTCTTGGAAGATGCGGTCTCATCCATAGTCTAGAAGCAAAGTTCGACCGGCCAGCTTATTTGCATCCTGTGTGTAAAATAGGACACTTTGCTTGTTCACTGGGGTTGACTTGATCCTGGATCCTGAAATTAACACATGCTGCCAAGGTGTTTTGCGGCTCAACGGTTAGGCTGCTGCTGGGAAGCCC
The DNA here is from genome assembly GCF_029215685.1 of Pituophis catenifer annectens. Classification (NCBI taxonomy): domain Eukaryota; kingdom Metazoa; phylum Chordata; class Lepidosauria; order Squamata; family Colubridae; genus Pituophis; species Pituophis catenifer. The sequence goes on from NW_027256893.1 coordinate 21,466,951, forward strand.
ATTGATGTCCGAGGCTAATGTGTGTGTTTCCAGCGCATTGCACCGAAATGGCAACTCAGTCGGTGGTCCTGCTGGACCTCGAAGAGAGGAAGGATTGTTCACTCCCTGGGGTGGCATTTAATAAGCCAAGTGCCTTTAAATAATTAACCGAGGACCGACGCCACCCTGGGCTCGCCAAATGTCAGCCCGCAGCTCTGTGGCCTTTCTCCCAGGCCTTATTGACCGTCACTCTCAAAGTGCGCCTTTTATAACGGCTTAAAGGGCGAACCGAGAGGGGTTGATGTGACAGGGAGGTAAAATCAGTGCTGCAAGCAAGAGAAGATCAAGACTTTTAAAAGTGGGGAATCTGTACGCCGCTCTGCTTCGACAATGCGTACTGCAGTGGGTGCTGTTTTGTTTTTTTTGCTTTCAGTGGGCTTTTCATTGCAACAGTAAAAAGACTGGAGAAAAAAAGATAGCATACTCTCTGGGAACTATTAAGGAGGAGCTGTCCTCGCCTACTTTTCTCTTACGGAAACTGTCTAAAGTTCCGTTGTCTCTTGTTCCTACGGAGTTCAGCTTCTCGAACCTCTTTGGATTCTGGACAATGTTCCATCGCATTAAAGAAGGAAAGCCAGTTTGATGTAGTAGTTCAGGCAACAGGCTAGAAACCAGGAGGCTGTGAGTTCTAGTTCTACCTTAGGCGTGAAATCTGCTGGGTGTTGTTGTTTTTAGTTGCGAAGTCGTGTCCGACCCATCGCGACCCCATGGACAACATTCCTCCAGGCCTTCCTGTCCTCTACCATCCCCCAGAGTCCATTTAAGCTCACGTCGACTGCTTCAGTGACTCCATCCAGCCACCTCATTCTTTGCCATCCCCTTCTTCTTTTGCCCTCAATGGTTCCCAGCATTAGGCTCTTCTCCAGGGAGTCCTTCCTTCCTTCTCATTAGGTGGCCAAAGTATTTGAGATTCATCTTCAGGATCTGGCCTTCTAAAGAGCAGTCAGGGTTGATCTCCTTTAGGACTGACCGGTTTGATCCCCTTACAGTCCAAGGGACTCGCAGGAGTCTTCTCCAGCACCAGAGTTCAAAGGCCTCAATTCAAAGGCGCTCAGCCTTCCTTATGGTCCAACTTTCCCAGCCTTACATTGCAACTGGGAAAACCATCGCCTTGACTCTACGAACGTTTGTTGGCAGGGTAGGTGAGCTTGTGCCAGTTCCTCTCTCTCAGCTCCAGGAAGGAGGCAATGGCCAACCACTTCTGAATTCTTCCCAAGAAAACTGCAGGGACTTGTCTCAGCAGGAACCAAAAATTGTTTTGAAGCCTCCCTCTCCCATTAAATACTAAAAACTATGGAGACCATCTCTCCTTTCCTCTCTCTCCTTTATCATCCCATAAGAAAAAAAGAAGGAGATGAATAGAATATTATGTTAGTGATGAATTGATATTATGGATTGGATAGGGATCAAGATAGAAGAAATGACAACTATACAGAAGAAGAAAGAATTTTGGAAGATAACACCGAGATGTCACAGGGAAGAGATATTAAATGTTTGTTTGTCTAAAAAATAAAAAAACTTTTTAAGAAAAAAAAAAGAAAAAAAGAAGGAATGGCTTTAAATACGTCTCTCCTAAAAATAAAACAGCACCTTTAAATACCGAAGGTTAAATAAACTTCGGCTGAACCCTGTCCTAGAAGAACATGCATTCTTAACTTTGTATAATAAGTTAAACTATTTATGTAACCTTTCTTTGAAAGGCGAACATCCACTTCTGTTAACTGGTGTCCACTAATCCTGACTGTGTATTTTACAAACAGGGTTGCCTTCTTGTATTTTTTGTTATTTTTTTTATATCTACAGCCTTTCTTTCTTTTGTTGTTTTAAACAAAGTCTATTGAAAGCTGTTACAACTCATCAAACAGGTATTTAGCAACTGTCAACTAAAAGTCACTTTCAAGACTTCGGTATCCCTTCTGTTTTGCCTGAAGGAGGAGGAAGCAGGGGTGTGAATATATATATATATATATAAGTTAATTGCAGAAAGTGAGATGTGACTTCATCTCCAAGTTTCTCTTTGTTTGGGGGCCCATCACAACGCCAGGTAGGATAAACAGAACACATTTCTTTGTGGTCACAGGTGAAGGTGGAGATGGAATCCAAGTGTCTTTGGGTGTGATAAACATGTCCACAGTAGCAGAGATAAATAGTGGCAGTTCCAGTGGATCAGAATTGACGATCCTTTGAAGTTTCTTTAAAAAAAGAAAATCTAGAAGAAAGAAAGAATGAATGAACATCGGGAGCCGAGACTTACAAAGGAAAAGGAACTGTGTTTGCTGATGAGATCTTGAATGTTGCGTGATTTGGGTTCGAGCTGGGCTCGGCAACGTCAAATATTGAGCTGGATTGTTTTTGAACTGTCTTGGGAATTTTTATTACCTGTTACATCGTTGTAAAGTGGAGAAAGACGCTTTGGTTTACTGGTTAAGGGAATCCTGCTAAAAAGTGGGAGACTGTGAGTTCTAGTTCCACCCTAACTATGAAAACCAGCTGGGTGACTTTGGGCCAGTCACCAGGAGACAGTGAGTTCTAGTCCTGCCTTAGCTATGAAAGCCAACTGGGTGACTTTGTGTCAATCACCAGGAGACAGTGAGTTCTAGTCCTGCCTTAGCTATGAAAGCCAACTGGGTGACTTTGTGTCAATCACCAGGAGACAGTGAGTTCTAGTCCTGCCTTAGCTATGAAAGCCAACTGGGTGACTTTGTGTCAATCACCAGGAGACAGTGAGTTCTAGTCCTGCCTTAGCTATGAAAGCCAACTGGGTGACTTTGTGTCAATCACCAGGAGACAGTGAGTTCTAGTCCTGCCTTAGCTATGAAAGCCAACTGGGTGACTTTGTGTCAATCACCAGGAGACAGTGAGTTCTAATCCTGCCTTATTCATGAAAACCACATAGGTGACTTCGGACCAATCATCAGTCAGTTCTGAAGAAGCTTCTTGGATGAGAAATGAAACTTTTTCAAAGAAAAATCCAAGAAAGTCCAATTGCCTTTTGGAAAAGCAGATCTCAGAGATCCGGAGAATGATCTAAACAGGGTTCAGACTGGCTAATGTTTAGGGGTTGACACTACTCGATTTTATAGGACGTTAAAGGTGGTGGTGGTGGGGGGTTAATCCTATAGAAAGCTATGCAAACCATTTTCCTATACTTCTTAAAGCGTTGTCCATATGATTACCATGACTTGAACTCAACTGAAAAAAGGAGACTGTTATAAACCACATTGTCAATCTTCTTTTTTTTAAAAAAAATATATCTCTTTTTTTACAGGTGGAATTTGAATGGCTACGACAGTTTTGGTTCCAGGGGAAACGGTACAGAAGATGTACTGACTGGTGGGACCAGCCAATGGCAGATCTGGAAGACTTATGGAGACAAATGGAGCTCATGGTATGTTCTTCTCAATGTCTTAGCTTCTGAGGTCTGTATTCTGGACTTCTATTTACTGTTGCTTCTAAATTACTAAATTTACACAACTGAGCAACCTATAACCATGTGGCCTCAAATCATGCCTAAAGTTCAGCCTTGAAATTCAGTGGCCAAAAAGCTAATTCTTCCGTTTTCTTTGCTCTCCCAAATAAGAGGTGAAATAGTCAACGGAAGCTTCTTTGAAAGAACCGTTGCAAGGATTCAAAACCACCAACCCAGCCTCTCAAAAGACAGGTTGAATGTTGCTTTCTGCCAGATAGTCTCTATGTCTATCTTAGCGACCGAAATTCCCGTCCCAATTATGGTCGTAAGTTGAGGACGATCCGAACCCAGAATTCTGCCTCGGGTGAAAACCAAGGGTGCCCGTGTCTTGTTAATTTTTTGTCCTCTCCTCCCTGTTGAAGATCTTTAAGCACAACAAGGGCAGTGCGTAGAACTAATTTGTCAGCAACTGTCATAAAGTTGGAAAACACTTTTGCAAACAGTTCAGCCTTCGGTAGGTTGGGCAGGTAAGAAGTTAGCTTTCTCTCTCTCCTTCTCCTTCTCCTTCTCCTTCTCCTTCTCCTTCTCCTTCTCCTTCTCCTTCTCCTTCTCCTCCTCCTCCTTCTCCTCCTCCTCCTCCTCCTCCTCCTCCTCCTCCTCCTCCTCCTCCTCCTCCTCTTCTTCTCCTCCTCCTCCTCCTCTCCTCCTCCTCCTCCTCTTCATCTCCTCCTCCTCCTCCTCTTCTTCTCCTCCTCCTCCTCTCCTCCTCCTACTCTTCTCCTTCTCCTCCTCCTTCTTCTTCTTCCTCTCTCTCTCTCTCTCTCTCTCTCCAATCGCAGTTTTTCTTCTTGTACGTTGCAACAGGCTGGGAAAAGGCCAAGGAAAGTTGTCGGGTTGTTACTTTATCTCTGCTGTGTGTCAGGAACATGGAAAAAAATCTCTCATGCCCAAGCAATTCTCAAGGGCCGTGTCCTTTACAAATGGGGTGCCGTTGTCTTGTGGGTTTAATTAGAAACAGGGCCTATCACCTTTCAGAGGGACTCGAGGTGATATTTATCAGTGATCTGGGAAACCCTTTTTTAAAAAAAACAAAAAACGATCAAGCTGCTTCTAATTTAAATCTCAAACGGACAGCTTCATGACTTTGTACCTGTGAACTGCCGTTCATCAGAGCCGTTTGCGAAAGATAGGAGCGAATCATCCTCCATAAGGCCGATTGGTTTCCAGCAAAATCCTTAAATACATTTTCTTGCTTATTATCGTTGGACTTCTGATGTTCTCTCTTCCCTATACTTCCCCTTTCGTATCTGTCCCGAGTCCCAAACATTTAATTTTATACATACATACATACATACATACATACATACATACATACATATATATATATATTCTTTAATATAGTTTTACAGCAGGGGGCACTATTGAGCTACAGTCTTCAGGAAAGTCGGCTTGGATAAACATTTAGGCTTTTTATATATTGGGATAAATATCAAAAATTTAGCTGTTTCTTCAAGTTAACCATAATCTCTAAGACTTTGTAATACAGGAAATCAGCTGTAGACTAACAAATTCAGCAGCAATTCAGCAGAGAAAGTGCCACACATTGGAGCAGATCTGGTTTCCGTAGAATTAAACATTAAAAAAAAAAAACCTGCTTCACATAAATATAACGTCTTTGTTTACATTATAAAGGCTGCCCAGAGATTTTTTTTTTTTAACACGTCATAAAAACTAGCTTCCATCCTCACCTGCTTCTTAAAACAAAATCACCTGTTAGCAGAAGACAAAAATCATTTAAGGCATAACTAATTTATTCTCTTTTATGGCAAGGAGGACAAATTTTCTCATTCCGTCTGTATATTTTAGGGGCTGCCACTCAGTCTTTGTTATTCCTCTGATTTGTGACATTTATGGATTTTTTTTTTTAAAAAATGGAACCGGGTGTCATTTCAGGGATGTTAACGCTCCATTTA